>NC_137209.1:7711706-7824206 GCF_960531495.2 Zeus faber | reverse complement strand
TGCTACCCTCTGCTTGTGCGAGATGCCTCACTGGCGACGGCACCGATGCCAAAACCCAGTATTGGGATGGAATATATATCTAATACAATAATACCAGCTAAAAATGTTAGATCGGATATCTAACTAGGAGGGAAAGCAGTACGAACCTGATCAGATCCTCTAGTAAATCCAAGCGGGAATATTGTGGAAACACTAACGTGACGTAACGTAAAAGAGTAGTAAAGTCGGCCATGTGGTAAAAAAAAAATGGTGTGTGTGTGTGTGTGTGTGTGTGTGTGTGTGTGTGTGTGTGTGTGTGTGTGTGTGTGTGTGTGTGTGTGTGTGTTAAATACTCGTGAATGCTGTTTAGAAGCTTCTATTTTTGGGGTTGGGAGGGAGCGTTTTAACTCAATAAAACAAAGCAGGTGGTTGTTTTATTGAGTCCCTCCTGTAAGGTGTTTTCAGTGCTTGTTTGAGCAGCTGGAGCGTGGTACTTTTATGGCCATCTCAACCGAAGTTCGTCAAGAAAAAACAGCTCGTTCAAAATGTTAAGACTCATTTGAGAGAAAGATAGTGGCCTCGGCATCGGCATCGACAGAGTCGGAAGATTTCAGTATTGCCATTGGTATCAGCCTCACGTCCATTCAGATGTCGTTCAAGGGGAATTTGACTCGACAGACGATCGGATGAGTCTACAGAAGCGTTTCGGAGACCTGCCCGCACAGAACTCCAAAACAAATGCCCGGAGTTGTTTTCACCGACCGTTCGACCTACGTACGTTTATAGATCACCAGGGACCGATCTAAATGTGGCTGCTCGACCAACACCTCACTTTTTCCACCAGATCCAGTTAATTAAAGCACATTCTATTCGCAGGGCGGTGGAACCCGTAACACAAGTTAATGCAAATACACTGGTCTTGTGTTCAACAACCCTATTTGAATAGGGTGACACCTGTCACCACGCACACACACACACACACACATACACGCACACACACACGCGACGACTATCATAACTGTCATAATATCATCTCATGCTATCTTGTTAGGCTCAAATGTCCGACTGCAGTGGAGCTGATTAGCGAACCGGGCTCCTCACTTTTCTAGTATTACACTTGTACGGGTCGTGTCCTCTGAGTGGGTATTTCCCGCTCATCTGTTGTGGACACCGAATGCTCAGCTTTTGTACATTTCTGGGTAAAACGTGCAAAAGCTTGCGTTTGTGCATGTGCATATGACTATTAGTGCATATAGTATGTGTATAGGCAGTATATGCATGGCGTCAGTGCGTGTGTGTGTGTGTGTGTGTGTGTGTCCAGAAGCCGCTCTCCTGTTACCTGACCCAGGTCTCAGCTGAGATCATCAGGTCGGCGCAGACAGGATCTGTCCCCTCAGCAGAGTTCCGACACCCAGATAACACACGGTGCGCAGGCCATATAAGTCTGGAAAACCAACATTAGATCCTGTTACGTTAGATTGCACCGCATTAGTCCCGCTAGGAAATTGGGATCATTCACATTGAGCACTGCAAAGGTAATAGGTCTAAATTGTTTCCTTCTTTATTCATTATTATTATACCATTACATTATTATTATTATTATTATTATTATTATTATTATTATTATTATTATTATTATTATTATTATACTATTTGATTGCATTCCATTAATGGGAAGCATTTTCAGCTGCGAAAGGTGCTATACAAATAACGGATATTATTATGACTATTATTACTATCATCATCATCATTGTTATTATTATTCATAATAGTAACAACAATAATACTGCTGTGGGGAATTTTGTCTCTTTAAATGAGGAAACAGTACAAAATGTGCAATGGTAGTTTGCCCATTAGTGTAACATTACTCACATACACCGATCAGCCACAACATTAAAACCACTGACAGGTGAAGTGAATAACTTTGCTCATGGGATGTATTAGGCAGCAAGGGAAGAGTCAGTTCTGAAGTTGATGTGTTGGAAGCAGGAAAAATGGACAAGCGTAAGGATCTGAGCCACTTTCACAAGGACCAAGTTGTGATGGCTAGACGACTGGGTCAGAGCATCTCCAAAACGACAGGTCTTGTGGGGTGTTCCCGCTAAGCAGTGGTTAGTACCAACCAAGAGTGGTCCAAGGAAGGACAACCGGTGAACCGGCAACAGAGTCATGGACGCCCAAGGCTCATTGATGGCCGTGGGGAGCGAAGACTAGCCTGTCTGGTGCGATCCCACAGAAGATCTACTGTAGCACAAATTGGTGAAAAGGTTAATGCTGCTATGATAGAAAGGTGTCAGGACACACAGTGCATCACAGTTTGCTGCGTATGGGGCTGCGTAGCCGCAGTCCGGTCAGAGTGTCCATGTTGAGCCCTGTCCACCGCTGAAAGCACCTACAATGGGTATGTGAGTGTCAAAACTGGGAGTAATGGAAGAAGGTGGCCTGGTCAAATGAATCACATTTTCTTATATACCATGTGGATGGCCAGGGTTAGGGTCCGATCTGATCAAGCATCTGTGGGCTGTGCTGGAACAACAAGCCCGATCCATGGGGGGCCCACCTCCCAACTTACCGGACTTAAAGGATCTGCTGCTAACGTCTTGGTGCCAGACACCACAGGACACCTTCAGAGGTCTTGTGGAGTCCATGCCTCCATGGTCAAAGCTGTTTTGGCGGTAGGAGGGGGAGCTACACAGTATTAGTGGTCATTACTGGTGGTTTTAATGTTGTGGCAGATCAGTGTACATACAACTGTAGTATGAAAAAGTAATACATATAGTTTAAAGTAATATATAATACATCTTGTATCATATATTGTATATATTACATCTCTAGGAATTGTGTAAGGATCCTCGTCTGTTTGTGGATGGCATCAGCACGCGGGACCTGCACCAGGGCAGTCTGGGTAACTGCTGGATGGTTGCGGCCACTTCCTGTCTGGCATCCGAGCCCTCGCTGTGGAAGAAGGTACCGGCGCGCTCGCTTCCTGTTTCCTTGTGTCCTTCCTTCCCGCCTTGCTCCCTTCCCTCCTCTCCTCCTCTCCTCCCCTCTGCTCTCCAGGTGATCCCTGACCACCAGGAGCAGGAGTGGAACCCCAAGTGCCCGGACCGCTACGCCGGCATCTTCCACTTCCGCTTCTGGCGCCTGGGCGGCTGGACGGACGTGGTGGTGGACGACCGGCTGCCGGTGGGCGGCGACGGGGCGCTGCTGTTCTGCCGCTCGGCCACACCCAGGGAGTTTTGGAGCGCCCTGCTGGAGAAGGCCTACGCCAAGTGGGTGGAGGCACGGTCACACTCACAACATTTCTAGCCATCTTTGTTCTGGTTGATCGATTGATCAGCCAATCAAGCTCGAAATCAATCAACTTTTCAATCCATCTGTCAATCTATCAATCTATCTATCTATCTATCTATCTATCTATCTATCTATCTATCTATCTATCTATCTATCTATCTATCTATCTATCTATCTATCTATCTATCTATCTATCTATCTATCTATCTATCTATCAATCTACATCTATCCATCTAGTCTACAGTAACAATCTAAATTGCTATCGTTCTATTGATCAGCCAATCAACATACTGTATGCATATATTAATCTATATCCAATTAACCTATCAATCTAAATATCTACCTTTGATCAATCAACCAATACATTTTTTGTATTCCACCCAGACTTAACGGCTGCTACGAGGCCCTGGAGGGCGGCAACACGGCGGAGGCCCTAATCGACTTCACTGGGGGGGTCTCGGAGCCCCTGAGCCTGGACCGCGAGGCCCTCGTCCAGCACGGGGACCAGAGGAAGGCCCTTTTTCAGACACTCAGCGGGGCCCACGAGCGCAGAGCCCTCATCACATGCTCCATACGGGTGGGTGCCCACATCACTCCTGGACGACAGCCTGGATGAATGTTTGGTGGGGTTAGAGTGGTCCGCCTCAGGCATGCGCAAGAGGTAAAAAGGCAGTTGCGGCAAATCTGAAAAACCAGTGCAGCGAGTAAGGATGAACATTCACCAAAAAAGAAGAGCCCCCTCGGTTGAATAAATATCCCCAGATGATCTGATGGATTACCACTTTATTATGTATATCTGATTCAATGGTCTAACATACGAACCCTGCATCAGCCCGCTGAAGGGGAGGCGGTGGAGTCGGTGCTTGACTGCGGCCTGGTTCGGGGCCACGCCTACGGGATCACGGCGGTCCGGAAGGTGTGGCTGGGGGAGCGGCCGCCCAACAAGTGCGGCATGTCCCGGCTCTTCATGGTGCGCATGAGGAACCCCTGGGGCAACACCGACTGGACGGGGGCCTGGAGCCAAGGGTGAGGACAGAAATCTCTGCCGTATGGTTTGGGGTTTTTCTGGATTTGCTGACGCTAAAAGCACTTTATTTACTAGCTACTGGAGCCATTGCTCAAGGGAGAGACATCCGTTGCTTCCATTATCCGACCATGAAAGTGGTCAATATGCAGCTATTAGGTTATTTTCCACTACAAGACACTATTTGCATAAAACTGCAGAAATGTCATCTGTTTTTGGAGATTAATCATTTCGTACTTTAAAATAATGTGTTGGGTCTCACTCTGGCTGTGGTTTGGTGCTGTTGGCCTCGTGGTGTTTGTTCTTCTGCAGATCTCAGCAGTGGCAGCAGCTGAGTCGTGCAGAGAGGGACAAGATGGGCCTCGTCGTCCGAGACGTCGGAGAGTTCTGGTAGATCTAACATGAACAACAAATAATAGCACCAAAACGTACTTATCAGGTTCCCTTCCCCGACAACACCGACCCATTTTTTTCCATCTTTGCCATCAATAAGTAAAACAAGCGAAAAGGCCTTGAGCAATGACATTCATTTAAAAACAATAATATTCATAACATAAACATCCATATTTTCACTCAGCTTCATGTCACACTTTGGTGTTAAAACTGTTTTTAATTTAATTCAAGCTTTATCATTTTCACTTTTTATCTTTTTATTAAATTATATATCAAACATATTTATAATATATAATATATATTGTAAATATTTTTATGATTTTTTTATAGATATTTTATGTATGTATGAAATATTATTTGATTTAATTAAAATATCGTATAGAGGATGTATTTAGTCATCAATTTCAGTTCCACTACATAATTTAACATGTTTCTCATTAGACAGATTCTGATTGATAGGCTTTTCTTTCCGTCAGGATAGAGTTTGAGGACTTCTGCCGCTACTTCACCGACGCGGTGGTGTGCTGGCTGGTGGAGAAGGCCCTGTTGCGGCCCCGGTCCTGGAGGGAGGCGCGCTGCTTCGGGGAATGGGCCCTGGCTCCCGGCCCCCCCGGCGGCTCCCCCTCCGCCCTCTGCCGGGTCGCCGCCAACCCCGGGGCGGGGAACCAGAGAGGGGACCGCAAGGAGACACTGCTGACGGAGAGGCGGTGGAGGGGAGGGAGAGACGGAGGCGGAGGCGGAGGCGGAGAACGGGGCAAGGACAGGATGGACCCGCCCAAGGAGAGGGAGGACGTAAAGGAGAAAGGAGGACGTGAGCCGGGTGGAGGATGGGAGACGCAGGGGGACAGGAGGAGTCGATGTGGGGGCTGCATCAACCACAGGGACACCTTTCTCCACAACCCGCAGGTAGGACTCACTCTCTTCGCGCTCATTTAGGTGCAGGGGTTCACAACCTTTGGTCTTCCTCAGAGACCCCCAAAATCTGACCGGATTCAATCGGAGACCACAAACTATTTAAAAGAGCGGACGTTTTTGAATCTGAATTGGCTCTATTTCCACGGTAGAGACGGCAAGGTTTTTAGGACGTACGACACATAGAACATACAGCTCATGTATTTTGTTAAAATGTATAATTGAACACTCTAACCAGAAGCTGACTATAAGGAAACATGTGCTTCAAATCGTCCAAGGCCTCCATACCACCCATATGATCTCTGGCGCCCCCCCTGTGGGGGTCTGGCACCTCATGTTTATTTATGAAGGGCTATCAACACTGAACGATTTTATGGTATTGACCTGGTTGAATTGAGAATATGGAGTACTGTGGACTATTTTACTATTTACATCGTCAGCGAGGCAAACATTTTTTTTAACAAAATGAGAAAAGTTTTGAGGAAGCGATACAGAGGTCAAGATCCCAGCAAAATAGGAAGACATGGAGGGACACAAAGCCCTTCGACGTGCATTGTTGATTTGTGTCCTCGTGGTTTTCAGTTCCTGCTGGAGGTGCGGGGCCGAGAGGAGGAGGTGTTGATCTGCCTGCAGCAGGAGGATAGGAGGGTCCGCCGGAGAGACGGGGGAGGAGAGAACCTGCCCATCGGCTTCGAGGTGCTCAGGGTAAGCGCTCCGTCGGGTTGACGAATGGACTGCGTCGGGATAATCAGCTTGGAAATACAAACGACATTTCGCAACTGGCGGGTTTGCGGGCCATATCCGGCCACAAGTCGTGTATTTTAACAGTCAAAGGAGCATCACGGTGAACAAGCATGAATAGTGGCAATCACCGTCGTGTTCCATACAAATTGGTTAGTAAGTGTCGTGGAAATGCCCCATCAGGTGAGATATCAATTAGATCAAAACTCTGCAAGAGATTCTATTTATTTAAATAGTGCTCTGCAGAATAGGGGAGTATGCAGTACGTAGAAGATACAACGTCCAGCTCAGAGGGTTTTTACTGGAGTTTTTTGTGCACTGTTACACGTGCAGCAGGCTTGCTACCCAGGTTTGGGTCAAGGACTCGGAAAACACAAGTGGCAGGTGAAGTGATGCCGGCACGGCGGGTTTCATGAACAAATACTTCAACTGAACGGTGCCCAAGCGCAGGAAAGGAAATAAAAGGGAGGACCTACAGGTGAGACCAGACGTCGGCCTCTGATCAGAGTTCTCTCGGCACAGAGCGTTTTGTCTCCAGACAACCCCCGCACGATCCCTGCCGTGGGACTCCCATGTCACATGGTTGTTGATTGCAGTAATACGGATTCCTGGAACATTATGCACTGAGGCATGATGATTTCCGTTGTTTCAGATAGAACCTCTGAGCACATACACAGAGGAGTCACATGTACAATATGTAAACAAAAAAAAAAAAATATATATATATATATATACACATAACAAATAAAGTTTTGTTGCTGAGTAGCTCAACGGAAATGCAAATAAAACGTTCACACAAGCAAATCAAGGTGTATCTTGTTATTTTCCATTACAACAGTGGTGATGGTTTTTGTACCTGCTGAAAAATACCAGAGATATTTTCTTTAAAATCGTTATGTTGTGACAATGATACCCTCAGCTTCAATTTTCAATCTTGTTTTTGTATTTGTGTGCTCATTTTCACATCCCTGCTCCATGTTCTTTGTTCCATTTGTTGTATGCCATGACATAAACTCAATAAAAAACTTCCATCCAAACTGTCCACGTGTCATTTCAATCAGACTGAGCTGAACTGTCTCTGGCCTTGTCCAGCGCTCCTCCACTCCACGTGCCGTCGCCTGGTCACATGCACCGACAAAATAGCATTCATCATTGAAGAGGTCAGATCACTTTGTTAAAAAAAAAAAAAATCCTATATTTCATCCTATGTCTGTTTAGCTGGCACTCTGTATCAACAGCCTTTCAATCCTCTAAGTTGTTTCCATTGATGGTGGTGGGGTCCGCCACAAACAAAAATTAACTTGATGAGAAGGGAAAACAAAAACAACCTATCGATCGGAGGAGGGAAAAAATTTCGAGAAGAGAACGTGATCCTGGCTCCAGGACGAGAGTAAGGACACAAACGTTGTGGTCTGGAATGGATCCCACGGATTGCCACTTTAAACGGCTTGCGATCTGACCCGCAGGTGGAGGTGAACCGCTGCAGCCGGGTGCAGTGCGTGGTGGAGCAGGCAGCCAGCTCCGTCTACATGGACTCCCGCAGCGTGACGCTGAGGGGGACGTTGGCCCCGGGGCGCTACGCCCTGCTGCCCACCACCTTCCTGCCCGGGGCCACCGGCCGCTTCCTGCTCCGCCTCTTCTCCCACTCCCACCTCCGACTCAGGTGGGCGGCTTCCCACTTCCTGTTTGGATGGCGGGATTTGGTGTTTTTGTTTATTGTGTATTTGTGAATCCTCGTTTTATTTCTTTCCGTCTTTCTTTTTTTTCCATTCTGCATTGTTCAACATCTGTCACAGTTTCACAATTTGCATTTGTTTTTCATTTGATGTGCTTATTTGTTTGTGTGTCTCCATTTGTTTCGGCGTGTAATTATTCATTTATTTTTTCCTGTTTCTCTGTCTGTTTTCTTTTCCCGGTCTATCTTTCCATTTCTTTCTGTCTCTTTCCTACTTTCTTTCTGCTTGTCCATCTTTCTATCTGTGGTGTCCTTTCGCCCGTGTGGGCATTTTCCTTCTATCGTCCCCTCCGTCCGCACCGGCTTCCTTTCTTCCATCCAACCGCCCCGCCATCCCTCCGCCCCTCCGTCTCTCCGTCCCTCCATCCGCACAGGGAGCTGAGGGAGGACCTGCCCTCTCCCTCTCTCTTCCAGTGTCTCCTCCCACCGCCCAGCGTGGTCACCACCGTCCACCTCCGTAGGGCGTCGGGGCTCGGCCAGCCCAAGCACACAGGTAGCCGCCGCGCGCATGTCAACACAAAACAAACACCCACACACACACACAAACACACACACACACACACACACACGCCTATTCCTTTTCTACCCAAAAAATTCTGTGTCGTCCAGCCCCGGATGTTTACGCTGTGGTGCGCTGTGAGGACGGCGAGGTGAGGACGCGTGTCTTCAAGGAGGACGGCGGCCCCGAGTTCAACCTCAGGACCATCTTCTACAGGAGATACCCCGACACGCACATATCCATACAGGTTAAACACACACACACACACACACACACACACACACACACACACACACACACACACACAATGTTTTTTTTTTTGTTATTTGGCCGTTTGGGATTTCTATTACCATTTTATGTGGATGCAAACCTGTGGCACAATTTCCTGTTTTTTGTCAGTGCATGAACAGTTGGTACAGGGGCTTCTTCTTTATTGTTTTTTATTAGGTGTATTTTTATTGCTTGTCGTTCATTTTTAGGTTTGTATTTATTGTTTACTGCTCATCTTGTCGCTAAATCTTTCTTTTCCAATTCTTTCTTTTGTAACAGTACTAATAAACCTAAAAATAGACAATATTTTTAGGTTTATTTGCACTATTAAATTGTTCATTTTGAGGGTGGTTTGTTTTTATTCTTTACAGTCATATTCCATCTCAAATGACCGCAATAGTACACCGGATAGCTCACAATTGTCTAATTGTCTAAATATTGACAACACAGGAACAAAATGGGGGAAAAAAACAAGCATGCACACACCGACGGGTTCCTTCTTGTGTGCACACCGGTCCAAAAAGCAACAAATCCTCAAGACCCCCCCAAAAAAACAGACAAAATAAGTGCAGGCCCAACCTAGATTAAAAAAAAAGAAGTATAGTCACCTCCATATTATCAACACCGGGGTCGATGGCTTTGGCGCATGGCCGCTCCTCCTCCGAGTAGAATCTGCTTCGGAGGGATCTCCCGCTCCTCGTTGTCCCTGCAAATCATTACCTCCTGTACAAAGTCTCGTGGAACTAAATTTCTTTGCAGCCGTCATGCATCGTGCAAATTAACGAAGAATCGGAAAATGGAACAAACTATTCTCAGATCTTATGATGCTCTGTGCATGTACTGCATGTCATTATAACTGACCACTGACTGGCCGCGATTGACCCATCAGGATCGAGTATTCCACAGAGCCGTGTAACAAATGAATTGAACCAGCAGTTAATTTATGCATCATCTGTGTGTATATCCATGTGTGTGTGTGTGTGTTTAGTTATGGAGCAGAGGTCTTCTCTGGGACTCCCTCCTGGGAAGCGCCCGGGTCCAGACAGGAGACTCGGACGGGGGGCGGAACCATGTGATCGACTTACGCGGAGGCCATTCCCGTCCAGGGTCCCGGGGCTGCGTCTACGTGGAAACGTCCTCCAGCGCGTGTTTGACCGATCTGTGATCCGTCGATGGCCGGATCTGGCGGCTGCCCTGCCGACCCGCTGCACCGGATGCCCCGCCCAAAGCACATGGGACGACGGTGGATGAAGAATATCCAGTGAAATACCGTTTGGATAGAACCTTTAAAACCTTTACGGGATTACGGACTACTTTTAGTTCAATGGAGTGCAGCTGTTACTGATATCCCAGAGAGCAATTTGTTGACGTGCAACAATCCAACATCACATTACATGTATGAAACATGTATGTATTTATGTGGACATGTGTTTTTTTGTATTTCTTTTATTTAGTTTTTTTACTGCATTAAATATACTGTCATCCCAAATGAGTTAATGTTATGTAATTAACCGTAATCAAGACCTAAAATGCGAACCGGATGGTGAACAAGAATCCGTGACTCACGAGTCACACACGTGCAATTTTTGTGCTGTCCTCCCCACGGCTTACAATTAGACAGAAAGTTAAACCATCTATTATTACACTGGAGTACAGAATATCCCATCTTCACCGATCAACCACATCATTAAAACCACTGTCAGGTGAAGTGGTTTTAATGTTGTGGTTTGCTCATATCATTCCAATGGCACCTGTCAAGGGGTGGGATGTATGAGGCAGCAAGTGAACAGTCAGTTCTCGAAGTTGATGAGTTGGAAGCAGGAAAAATGGGCAAGCGTAAGGATCTGAGCCACTTTGACAAGGACCAAGTTGTGATGGCTAGACGACTGGGTCTGAGCATCCCCAAAAAGGCAGGTCTTGTGGGGTGTTCCCGCTATGCAGTGGTTAGTACCTACCAAGAGTGGTCCAAGGAAGGACAACCGGTGAACCAGCAACAGGGTCATGGACGCCCAAGGCTCATTGCTGACCCCTGTCTACCACCGAAAGCACCTACAATGGGCACATGAACATCAGAACTGGACCATGGAGCAATGGAAGAAGGTGGCCTGGTCTGATAAATCACGTTTTTTTCTACATCTTGTGGATGGTCGGGGTTAGGGTCCGAGCATCTGTGGGATGTGCTGGAACAACAAGCCCGATCCATGGGGGCCCCACCTCACAACTTACAGGACTTAAAGGATCTGCTGCTAACGTCTTGGTGCCAGATACCACAGGACATCTTCAGGTCTGGTGGAGTCCATGCCTCCATGGGTCAGAGCTACTTTGTGCCACGAGGGGGAGCTACAGGAACATTAGTGGTTATTAGTGGCGGTTTTAATGTTATGGCTGATCGGTGTATACTCACAACCAAAACAAGTTCCATACTGTTACTTATAATATACAATATATATAATATATATATATTATTATAATATAAAGGATATAATAATAATATATTATCCTTTACATTTAAACTGTGTATAGAATTGCATTTGATATGTTCTGTATATTTTTGTAGATTTGTTTTCCTTTTTTTTTAAGACTGTTGAGCTTATTTATGCTTGAGAGTCTGCCAGTTGTCTCTACAACCACAACAAAAATGTGCTTGGCCCAATAAATAGATTATGATACTGAATGATTTAGTTTTAACTTTATACATTATGGTTAACCAGAGGATATTCAACGATGCCGTGCATCTGGTGCATTTCCTGCGCTTTTCCTGTGTTTTATCTGACATCTGAAGCCAGAAGGTTGATATGATGACAACTGCAAAATTTCACAACAAGTTGAAATATAAAAAAACGATTAAACATACAAACTTCAGAACTGTATTTTCAGAGGGAAGAAATTATAACTCCAAGCTGTTCATCCTCCTTTGGCTTCCTCTGTTCCTAGGCAACGTGGGGCTCCATCTACCAACACAACAATAAACAGACGGCCACAGACGTGGACTCCTACTGCTGTGAACAACTCTCCATCTATTTGCCTTCTGGACCACCACCCTGGGCTATGTCCTGCTGTTGAGCAGCTGCTGCTGCATGATCATATGTCGCTGGGCGGTCCTCAACAAAGGATCGCAAATAATGACATGTTTGACAATAAGTCCTAAACATAGTACTTCATCCTTCTAAATAGCGGTGAATCTGGCTGACTGACCTGCCGACTGACTACCACCCTGCTACTGCGCTGTGGCAGAGATGACTTCTCCCCAATGTGACTTCACCAGCCGAGATGTGAAAAAAAAGGTCTTTATCTGTGAAATTAAAACCTACATTTTATGCCTGTAAGATTTTTTTCCATAAGCCCTAGATTGTAAGTTAATGATACATAAAAAAAAACCCACTGACAATTGCTCTTTTAAGCTGCAAGCCTCCCAACACGCCCATGAGTCGAAGATGACGTGCCTGCTCACACAGTTCCTTGCAGGAAGACAATCTCACCAGCCTCCAACACCACCTCTCCACCCTGGCCAAATCACAGTCAAGCTCCCACCCAAATCAGGCCTGCTTTCCTCGGTTTAAATAAGATTATGCATGCCCTGCTCCCTTTTACCAGGATCGTGCTCAATCCTCAAACCTTTCCCCAGGATCACAGAGTACACGCCTCGTTTTCATCGCAAAGGCGCCAAACCTCCTCCATTTCGCATGGATTGTGTCTTTTCTGGTCCCTCTCACCAGGATCATCCACACCCTCCGTTCATTCCATGGGGTAAAATCCGTGGCTCCCTTCTTGTACGGTGTGGATACCCCACCTTCAAACTCTCCCCAGGCCCACATCCACTCTCCCCCAATCATTCCTGCCCAGCCTCAGTCATTCAGCCAGTGTTCGACTCCCGAGCTATCTGAGGATGACGAGTTCAACTGTACTATGCTACACCTATACTACACCTTTTTTGGAAAGTGTAGTGGACTCCACACATTTCAAATTTTAATAACATGTCAACTAGATCCAAACTATAAAATGGTCATGAAAAGCAATGTTCATTAGTCATTAGGCTACTTATATATGTTCATATTATAATAACGTTATATATGGGTTAAACAAAAAGTGTATGTCATCTTTTATTTATTTTTTAGAATCATTATTCTATACTGTACTGTGTGTGTGTGTGTGTGTGTGTGTGTGTGTGTGTGTGTGTGTGTGTGTGTGTGTGTGTATTTTAATGAAAGAACAAGAAAAAACAACTCCTGTGCAGATGTTGGTAAAACTATCGAAAAGAAACAGACAATTTTGACTTTGAGCGTAATACCAAATACAGTAGAACTAAGGCATATACATTGTTTGTGTCCTTACAAAAAGCTGCGGCCCACAACCCCTTGCCAAAGGACAGAATGCGTTCCCTTTCAATTTAAATAGCGTGGTTTTCAGGTGGAGTGATGACCGGTATATGGCTCCCATCGATGGCCCCAGTGCACTGGGGGAAACCCCACCGGGACTTTAACCCATTCATGGCCGTTTGGAGGTCTTGCCCCGAATGGGCTGTGCTCGTAGGCCTTAGTATGAAGTGCGCAAGCCGGGTCGATTTTAAGTGTTTTTTCTGCTGTTTGATGTCAAAACAAGAATGGCATATGGGTCATGTGGAAAGTATATGTAAAAAGACGGGAAAAAAAAAAAAAATCTGATATACAAAAGGCAACAAATCAGAAATGTGAACTAAGATTCATTCACTCAAAAATATCCGAGACCTGCGTTTGCAGCTCTACATGAATAAAATGGAATCACAGCAAAAAGTTCTCACAGACAATGCAACCCGAAAGAGAAACCAAATAAACAAATAAAACCAAAGCTCTGTCTCAAACAGATTTCATGGCACCTTTTATGTCGATTCCACTTCCTGTTTTTTCCGATCATGTGCCCGAGCCGATTGGAGATTCTTCCCATAAAGCGGAGAACTCTGCACCCGCGAGAATCATTCTCAGACAACAACACTCTTTCCGGAGGATAGTTTCCGGAGATCCAGTGCAGCGAGGCGCGGCTGTCGGTTCGAGGGGGCACGGTCGCACACCGAGCCAGGTCAGCTCAACAAGTACCGAGAAGGTTGTACGGGTTGGTAAAATAAGCGTTCGTACGGCAAATGTGAATCGTAGGCTTTGGCATTTATAGCTCTATAGCCTTTGTCTCTCATAGTCAACACCGGCCATGTCAGACCTGACGGAACCCATCCAAAATGCTCCCCAACGCTCAGCGCCCCAACAAGGTGAGTATCCTTATCTGATGGTGGCCTGAAAATACACTGTGTCACAATGTCTGAAAAACACAAGAAAAGGAAAATCAAAAACCCCGGGAGGTAATGGGGTGCGTGTTATTAAGTAAGAAAGTAAAGGTGTATCCTGTCGCCTTCAGCGGTTGTCAAGGTGGGGCTCTGCATCCTGCCCGTCGCCGAGATCGTAATAGGTGAGTGACCGGTTGTTATTTGCTGCTTCATACGCGGTGTCTAGAAATGATATACAGTATGAATGTCCCTTCGGGCCAATACGAGCACCAAACTGTTGCTGAGGCCTAACCGTATCCTTTAAAGAGCAACTCTCAGTTTCTTTCTTTTTTTCTTGATTTTTCTCCACGCAAAAATACTGGAACAACTGAGCTGTTTCGAGTTTGCAGGGGGTAAAAGGGGCTATTCTTTTTCCATCTTGGCCGGCGACGTGGTGTGAGAGGCGAGCGGGAGCGGCTCTTTGTCAGTCTTCACATTATATCCCTGGGAAGAAAAATCGAAATCCAAAATATAAAACACACTCTTCTACTTGCCAAGTTGCCATTCACTTGAGCGCAAGCACCGTCCCGTCTCACACCTCCTCGGTCACGTTCAAGCTGGCTGGGAAGGTCCGATTTTCAGGTGGCCATTTACAAAAATGAGACCAGCTGTAATTCTAAGCGAAAAAATACAATAATCATTCTTAAATCGAATTGCTACATCATTTCCTGGCTATGCCGACCTGCAAAAGTTACCCTTGAAATCTATCCTATGCATTGCATGGAATTGCATTTTGTATGTTCTGTATATTTTTTTTCCAGACTGTCACGCTTATTTATTGTCTGTATAGCAGTGCACCCGCCTTGTTGCATCCTTACCATCATGAAAATGTACTTGGCCAAATAAATTAATGATCCTGAAAGGTTTAGTTGATTTTTTCAACTTTGTACATTGTGGTTAACCAGAGGATATTCAACGATGCCGCACATCTGGTGCATTTCCTGCGCGTTTCCTGTGTTTTATCTGACATCTGAAGCCAGACGGTTGATACGATGACAACTGAAAAGTTTCTCGAAGAGGTGGAAATGGTTCCCTCTGTGCAGGAGCGTTGTACCTGGACGACTGCCCCCGCCAGCACTACATCCCCATCTACCTGGTGGTGGTGGGGGTGATGGGCCTGCTGCTGACCCTGCTGACCGGCACTGACACACTGGGCGTCTGCTTCTCCACCTTGAACTGCATCACCAGGCTGTTCTTCTTCTGCTGGTTCATAGCAGGTGAGTTCTGCTGTTTCGGATTCTCTCCAGAGAATGGATGGAGACAATAATTACAGCAATTATTTTTAAATATTAAATGGCAACAGTTTCTTTAGAAGCGGTAGTAGCAGTAGTCGCCTAACTAGGGGTGGACGGTGGAAACGGTATAGAAATTACACTGGTACGAATTTGCCCTACGGTATGGATTTTGACGATACAAATCTTCCGCGCTTTCTGCACTTCCACTTTCGTTGAATTATTTAAATATTAAAATGAATTTCTAATTTTTATAAAATGTATTGAATCAATTTTATCAAAAATCGCAGAGTGACGGCAAGAAAACACACATGAGAATTGACGGCGGAAACGATGCGATACCACGCGATACGGGATTATTATATTCTTTTTCATATTCTCGATCACTGTAAAAAAAATAAAAATAAATTAATTGAATAAAAGCAGAATTTAAATAGGAATATATTAAAAACCTAGAGATGAAAAGTAAAATAGGTATGTTGTGTGTTTCTGGCTGCTGCTCCGTGCACTGCCGTCTCCCCGCCTCTCCTTCTCGACCCCCTCCAAGCTGTTCATACTCCGCTTTGTCTCCCTGTGTTGCTAGGCAACGTGTGGATCTACTCCATCTACGAACCCAACTACAACCAGACGGCAACGGATGTGGACCTCTACTGCAACAAGACCCTCTATCTGTTTGCCTTCTGGACCACCACCCTGAGCTACATCCTGCTGTTGGTGGGCTGCTGCTGCTGCTCCAATTGATGATTGATTTAATCAAAATATGTCCTGTGCAAAAACACAGTAATGATTCACAAATACAAACTTTAGCTGAGCCATTTCTCCCTAGTGGTCTCTCTTTAAAACAAACCAAGGATCTCCAAAAACCCAACTGACTCGAAGAGTGAGAAAACAAAGGAAATGTTATCTGTCCACTGCATCGTTCCCGTCATTCTGACATTCTGCATCTGCAAGCCCAGAATGTCACGGAATGCCTCTCCAATGACAAACTGTTTCATCGCGGGAATCAAAAACAACCAGATAACCGATATTTTGCTGAAGAGAAATCTAGTCGTGCATGTCACGAACACGCTTTACTGGTCGAGTCCCTGAGGAAGCCTACCTGTAGCTGCTCTACTTGTGCTTTTGACACAAGCAACTCGATCAACATGGGCGCATTTGTGACGTCGTCGACCCACGTGCCGATTCACGTGCCGATTCACGTGCCGATCCAAATTCCACTCCATAGCTTGCGCTGGACCGTGAACCCATTTCATTTTGCTGATTTAATGGTCTGCCTTAATAATTAACCTGTAAAGCACAATGCATGAATAGGAACTGGCAGTTGGAGTTGGGCAAACAGTCATGGATTGAAGCAGCCGTTCAGCTGCGTTGCAGGGCTGCAGGAACAAAATCCGAACAGAATGAGAACATTTGAAAAAAGACTCAGATGCTGAAACTGGCATTCGATTGTGTACTTTCTTTGGAAATAAATAATCGATTATGAATCTTGAATCTTAAATGTTTTGACTAATGTTAGCAAATCAATGTACATGCGATGAGCAATAAAGAGTAAAAGGAGTTCATCCAGTTTGTTGCAGAGCGAACACACATTAGAGAGTGAGAGTGCGCCTTCTTCAAAAATTACATTTTTTTTCTTAAAGGAGTGATCTGCGATCGGTTCCGCAGCAGCTGGAAACGGAGTAAATTAAACACATTTAAGAGTTTTTATTTGCTTTTTTTGGAGAAAAGATCGCTCTGATCGGAGCTGCCGAACGGTGCATAAGGCCCCCCACACACCCAGCACTACATTTGAGCGTGAACAATTGGAATATATTAAAATATCAACTATAATAAAGCACACAAATGGAATGCGATTATAAAGGGATATATAATAAGAAAAAAAAGCTCTGGTATCAGAATCAGTATCGGCACATGTGTATCGTAATGGGATCAGAACTGAAAAACAGTGGATCATTTCACGTCTTTCTTAACTCATTAATATAGTAAGAATTGTTGTTTCCATTTTTTTTTTTTTAAACAGCACTCCCTAGTTTTCAGGGAATCTATTTTCTGATTCTCACTAAGATAAGCTAATTTACGTACAGCCAATAAGATCACAGCATCATATATGAAACCAGGCCCACCCTTGCTTTTATAAATACCCATTATTGCCCAAATCTTGTTTTATAATTACTTTAATTATCAGCACTAGACCTCATGAGTTCACACTAGGTATCTCCTCGGCTCGTGAGCTAAAAACAATGGCACCCAAAGCTAAGTTTATTCGTATTTATACACCCATTTATCAATTTTTCCCAATCTAGCTCTGAACAGAAAATATCGTCCCCTAGACATTTCACTTGTCGTGGATTTTCTTCCTTCCCGGAGGAGACTAAACTCTCGGAAGAATCTCTGATCAGTTCAGATGTGATGAATCATTTTCTATTGCATGCTGGCGTGGATGGCGTCGTGAGCGGGTACAGCGGAAACCTCTCATTTTGTAAGGCACTACTTCGTGACACAGATGTGTCACAGTACACTTATGTCATAAGAGATAATGCGTCACTAAGGCGGCGCAGCTTTTGTGAGACACATGCCTGTATGCTGTTTACAGCAACATACGTCACGCACGTAATAAAACAGGTAGATTAAAAAAAAAAAAAAAAGGTAAATTAATGTCGTACACACTCAAATTAGATTTACTTATACTGCCATACAGTTTTCATGCTGGCATTGCAAAATGAAAATCAAGGACTTTCAAGTACTTTTTTTAAAGCACTTCTATGGAAGCAAAATGTGCTCATGCTGCAAATTCAAATTATAAAGCAAGTTCTGAGAGAAAATGCTTATTTTTCAGAATACCAACGCATTATTGGACCCAAGTATGCATTCCAAAAGTGAAAAAGAAAAGAGATACGCCTTTTTAATTTTCAAAAACTGCCGCGCCAAATAGTGATCAGAATTCAAACCGACTCGAAACAAAGATGTAACCGACGCGGTGGACTGCGCGGGAAGGTCTTGACGTCAACTTTGACTGAACTTGTTCTAAACAGAAGGCAATAACGTGTTCAACTTGCACCAATGTGTTGTTATCTCATAATTAACCTTTGTTGGGTTAAACAACAACATCATTGTATTTGTGTTTTTGCTCAAGTAACGTCAAGTTAACATTACATACTGTGATTAAATATCTGACTTTACATCTTACCTAATTGTGTGTGTGTGTGTGTGTGTGTGTGTGTGTGTGTGTGTGTGTGTGTGTGTGTGTGTGTGTGCATGCGTGCGTGTGCGTGCGTGTGCGTGTGCGTGCGTGTGTGTGTGCATGCACCGTGCAGTGTACACATTCAGAAATATTTTTCCCTCATTTTGACTGGAACGGAGCGGAGACGAGAGCTGCGACACCGGACGGGAGTGGAGTGGAGAAAGGGAGAGCTGGAGGGGAGGGTGGAGAATATGCAACCGCTTGATTCAGAGCAACAACAACAACAACAACAAAAAACATTTGACAATGGAAGAAAAGGCTGTTACAAGTTACGTTTGTCAGTTCTGCCATTTACCCCATTTTGTTTCGCTCCAAATCATACGTTTTATGGTCACGACGCAGCTGCTCGTTGGTTGGCTTGCTTCCAGGCTCAAAACTCTTTATAGAAGGATTTTCTGACACGTCAATGGAGAAATGAATGGGGGGAAATTTACTTGCGGAACAGAAGCCATTCAGAAGCGGGCGGTCAATGTTGCGCTCCATGGGGGCCCTTTAAGATTGTTACCGCGTTACACCACTTTATTATACTATAGTTTTGCAACGTAGAGCTTCATTGACAATCCAAGTTTACAATTGTTTACGGTTTTGTACATTTTTTTCTCCAGGGGAGTGTGCAAAAATAAATGATTCTGACCTATTACAATGTAAAGTTTCTGGAACTTTGGATAAACTTTGGTGCGATTGTTTCAGCAGACTGGACATTTGAAGTAGCTTAAAGAGCTGTGGCACCTTAAAACTATGAACTTAAAAGCTCAGGTATGCATTTTAGAATGTTGAGCTATGGCTCTGTGTGTGTGCGCGTGTGCGTTGGCCCCACTCCACTGAACTAGCCTGTACATTTTAAATAGGAACTCCAGACTAAAACAACTTTAAAATAGTTAACTAGATCACGGCATAACTGATTAAGTCACTCTATGTGGCTGGCCAAAGTGATTTCTGCAGAGAAATAGCATCAGAGTGGCTTTTCCCTTTAGAGTTGGAATGTGGAAGAAATGTGCAAATGAGGATGCAAGAAAACAGCTGTGGGTTGCTAAAACAATTACATTACAATGTTATCTGTAATGTAACATATGAGTAGTTTATACTATTTAAATGTAAGTTTGAATACTGGTTCCTAAAACAAAACATCCAACTGTTGTTACATACCTGATCAGGGTCTTCAAGGTTTCTGAATCTTGTCCAGCGGTATGGAGACTAGGCGTTATATATCGGCCATCCTCTAACAATATATCTTAATCAATGTAATCACATAAACATACTGTATATGCACACACATAATGAAGAACACAACTTCATGTAGCCTCCAGTCACGCACTTTTATTTCAGCGCACAGGGTTAATTCTTTAACAAAGCTTTTAGATTGTGTCCTCCCTTGGGTTCCTGCCAAAAAGCTTGCCCCATCCTCAAAGCTTTTCTTATCTTGGCCCGACCAATGATTTTCTGCACCTGTGAGGTCAAGCTGACTGTATATTCTCTGTATCTGTGACGTCGAACTGACCACATATTCTCTGACTCTGAAAATAAACTGTTCGACTCAGAGAACTTCAGCACATCTCTGATCCGACCCTTGTACAGGTAAAACCAGCGTCTGTCTGCCACTTTATTTAAGACCACCAATTGACAAACTGCAGATTAAAGCGACCCTTTAATTTCTGCAACAATCCCACTCTCTAAACATCGGCATTGGCCGCTGAAAAACCCATATTGGTCGACCACTAATGGAGACTGGCTACCTGCCGTTCTCAGGCTGTGATGGTTCCAGGCGTCCATAAAGAAGGTAAGTTGTCTCTAGTTGAGGCAGAAAACTCCAGTGTAGTGCAAAAAGATGGACGTTGTTGTGGTAGTTTGGCCTACCACTCACCACCCAAGTGGCGTTTCAGGGCCCTCCGGCACAGAGACACAGATGACGATGGGTTGCAGACACCAGTTTATTGCAAAGAGGAGGCTAGGTAGAGTTAGCCAGGAGCAGATGGAATATGTCATGACAGGCCTCCTATCCTGAGTATGTGTGTGGATGGGGTTTTACCTGCCGCCTGTTAGCCCAACCAACAAGCGTCAGGCGTGGCTGCTCAAACCCTCCCATCCACACAACACGTACCCCCAACACCAAACTGAGGCCAGTTATTCCTGGCCTAAGCCCAGTCCCCTTCCAGATCCAAATCCTACCCCAAGAGATACAAGACATCAGATAGCAACTTTGAAAAGTCTTCACACTAATACACAACTCATTTAACACATAGAAAGAAGGGGAGACTGCAGTTGTGTCAAATTTCAAAGAATAAGAATAATCTCAGATAGTGTAATATATGTGTTAAGGCATGCAAAAATACCGAAAGGAAACACTAGATCAATTTGTTGTTTCCATTCATGTGCGACATTGCATTTGGTGCCGGGACTGAATATTGCCTGCTTCTAAGTGTGCGATTGGCCATTGCCTGGAAGGAACGGAACATACGTTTGTGGTTTGGACTGACCAAAAGAACTCAGCTTACACCCAAGCTGCCAAACACCTGAACTCTAGACGAGCCCGTTGGGCGCTGTTCTTCAGTAGATTGAATTTCACACTTACTTACCGTCCTGGTTCCAGAGATGTTACACCTGATGCTCTTTCTCGGCAGTGTATCTTTGAGGAGGAGAGTTCTAGTCCTGACACCACCCTTCCTCCTTCTTGTGTTGTGGCAGCAGTGACCTGGGAAATTGAAGCAGTGGTTGGTCAACATCAACCTGACCCAGGAAATGGCCCGGTTATCTATCTCTTTGTCCCAGATTCCGTCCATTCCCAGGTCATGCAAGTGCGTCCACATATTCCGGTTTTCCTACCATCGCGGAGCCAACCGAACATTGTCCCTGCTCACAAAGGCACTTTTGGTGGCCCGCCATGGAGACTGACACCTGAGAATATGTGGCTGCTTGTTCTTTCTGTGCTCGTGGCAAGTCCTCTCACCATCCACCTGTTTGTGTGCGACGCCCCTGAACTGTGCCTAGTCGTCCATGATTCCACACCACCTGAGACACAATATACTCACTGTTGTTGACCGTCACTGTTTGTTGTCCATTTCATTGTCCTACTATTTACTGTCAGTCTTAAGGTTTATATTATTATATTATTATTATTATTATTACCGTCTACCGTTATTTTTATTTACTGTCCCTCCCTAGCGGAGGGAACCGACTTGATGGCTAAACAATCCTTCTCCACTGTGCTGTAGACGCTCGGTCCCCTCCACCTCCTGGGACAAGACTGCGTCCAGCCCTCTGTTTTGATCCGCCAGTCTGCAGACAGAAAGGGAGAGAGAAGTTAGGGTCAAACAGCACCGGCTTCCCCACGGAGAGCTGACTTTCCACAAATTCTACTATGATAACGGCCGAATCAGCGCGTGTAACTTTGCTCTCAGGTCCATAACATACTGTATTTCATTCTTACTGGTGCTAGGACCTTCCTCCCAGTGCTCCAAGAGGAGTTCAAAGGGAGAAAATCCCGTGGAGGCCTGGGGAACCTCCCGCACAAAAACAACACAGGGTCCAACCACTTGTCCCAATTGCAGCCATCGTCGTGAATGAACTTTCGAATCATGTTTTTCAGCGTTTTAGTAAAGCGCTCTACCAGGCCGTCAGTCTGGGGATGGTAAACGCTCGTCAAATTAAGCGGACGCCCAATAACTCGTAAAGTTCCCGAAGTGTACGTGACATAAAGGTAGTGTTCAGAATCCCCACTCGGGAGATGGCCTGAAACAGCGCCTGCACACAATTTTGGCCGTAATTCTGCACAGGGGCACTGCTTCAGAGTACAGAGTTGCATAATCCTCTAGAACTAATACAAAACTATACCCAAGGGCACTGCGGTCTAAGGGCCCGATGAGGCCCATAGGGACCACGGGACCTCGTCTAGGGGGAGAGGCCTCAAGGGTGCTCTTGGCGTAGCCGGAAGGTTGACTAACTGGCACTCAGGACACGTAGCGCACCATTTACGCATCATCTGCCCAAATGTGCAGGAGGAAATGATGTCCCTCTGCTGGGCTCCTGACAAGCCCGTGCGCCGATCCCCTCCGGAAGACAGACAAACATTAAGAAATCTCCCTCCCTCGAGTTGGACCAATCAGCGCCGCTTTGAGGCAGCCGCGGAAAAGGCAACCATGCTGTTGCCCGCAGCCGGTGCTTGACCACGCTCCTTTGTCTGCCACACTGACTAACCATGTTTTTCGCCTTCATGGTATACCTGAGGATATAGTTTCTTCTCCCGGGTCCCCAGTTTATCTCCCGGGTCTGGAAGGTTTCTGCAAATCCTTGGCGGCCAAAGCCAGTCTCTACTCCAGTTTTCACCCACAGACCAATGGGCAGGTGGAAAGGGCTTACCAGGAGGTAACCCTACGTTGTGCCACCGCCTCCAAACCTTCCATTTCGAGGGCCGGCCTGGTTTGGATCGAGTACGCCCACAACTCCTCTGCCTAGGGCCGGTCTGTCTCCCTTTGAAGCATCTGTAGCACCAACACCATCTTTGCCGCCGTCAGAAAGGCACACGCAGCCCTTCTCCGTTCTGCAGAAAATATAAAGAGACTGGCAGATCGCCACCGAGTACCAGCTCCCAACTACACAACAGGTCAGACCGTTTGGCTCTCTTCCAAAAATGTTCCCCCGAAGACAGATTGCTGGAAACTGTCACTGTTATCTTTGTCATTGAAAAGATCATTAATCCCACTGTCATCAAGTAAAAGCCACCTGGTTCCATGAGAATTCATCCTACCTCCCATGTGTCGTCAACTAAAACCTGTCTCCTCCAGTTGTTTTTTCAAAATGAGTTCTTTCCCTCAATCCAGTGCGTTGCATCCTCCGATGGATGGCGTGGTGGCAAACGTCGTACAGCTCGGCTATCTCCTGCACTTTCAGACCTTGCAGCAGTTAGCCCTCGATTGCTTCGAACGGGACGTTAATAGCCGGCCGTCCCCTTCCAACATAGCCAGGAACCAACACAGCCAATCAATCAAGGATAGCAAATAGGTTGGCCAGGGCAACCTCATTGATGTATTGAGTGTTCTCTGCTCTTCACCCGTCTCTCCTTTTCTCCTCTCCTCACTCTGCTCCACTGCAGACCGGTGTCTCAGCTCTCGTCGCCGCTTCATTCCCGCCAAAAAGAGGGAAATATTTCTGAATGTGTACACTGCAACACACACCTTAAGGTGAGGTCTTTAAACACAGTACCATTACTTCTTTCTTTAGCATTATAATCGCGCGTTAACTTTATGTTACCTGAGCAAAAACACAGATTCTTTGTTGCTGTTTAACCTAGCTAAGGTTAGTTATGAGATGACACATTTGTGCACGTTGAACATGTTTTTGCATTCTGCTTAAAACAAGTTCAGTGAACGTTAACAGTGTACCTCCTCATGCTCCAGTGCAGACTGTAGTTTTAGTATAAATGTTTACTGTGTGTGTGTGTGTGTGTGTGCGGGCCTGTGTGTGTGTGTGTGAAACCAAAGCAGTAATGTGTACCATTTTGTCAGACATGTATTACAAGCAAATGTAAGGGTGGAAACACAGGAAGTAACTGAGGGCGGCTCAGTCTAACTGAGCCATTTACTCATATATATTTAGCTTATCCATCTAAGGGATGACAATAGGGTGGGTCCAAGAAGCAGGAGAGGGGAAACCAGCATCTTACAGAGACAATAGGGGAGAAACAGGAAGGACCTGCCCCGGAAAAGATAAGAAGGGCCAACTCAAATGTATAAAAATGTTCAGGTCGGGTCTGGAAAAATCAGTTGTTCTGCAGACCGGCTCGGCCCTTGTTACTCTGTAATAAAGGTCTACCTGAGTACTGCCTCGACCGCTGCCTTTTTTTCAATACAGAATCGAAGACTTTGTTTTCTCCGCGACATGATCTGACGTCGCTTTAGAGGAGGGGGGGGGGAAACAACAACAACATTGTGCTGTGGCAAACTCTCCTTAAAGAGAGACAAACACGCGGGATCAAAGTGAGAAACAAAAAAAAATCGAACTTTTTGAACACGGCGGCCTCCATTTTAAAGCGCTGGCTCCTCGGGTCACGTGCCTCTCTCTCTCTCTCTGCACACAACAGGAAACTATAATCCCAGTGTGTTACTATAATCTCAATGTGTTACTATAATCCCAGTGTGTTACTATAATCCCAATGTGTTACTATAATCCCAGTGTGTTACTATAATCTCAATGTATTACTATAATCCAAGTGTGTAACTATAATCTCAATGTGTTACTATAATCCCCGTGTTTAACTATAATCTCAATGTGTTACTATAATCCCAGTGTGTAACTATAATCTCAATGTGTTACTATAATCTCAGTGTGTTACTATAATCTCAATGTGTTACTATAATCCCAGTGTGTTACTATAATCTCAATGTGTTACTATAATCTCAGTGTATTACTATAATCTCAATGTGTTACTATAATCCCAGTGTTTAACTATAATCTCAATGTGTTACTATAATCCCAGTGTTTAACTATAATCTCAATGTGTTACTATAATCCCAGTGTGTTACTATAATCTCAATGTATTACTATAATCCAAGTGTGTAACTATAATCTCAATGTGTTACTATAATCCCCGTGTTTAACTATAATCTCAATGTGTTACTATAATCCCAGTGTGTAACTATAATCTCAATGTGTTACTATAATCTCAGTGTGTTACTATAATCTCAATGTGTTACTATAATCCCAGTGTGTTACTATAATCTCAATGTGTTACTATAATCTCAGTGTATTACTATAATCTCAATGTGTTACTATAATCCCAGTGTTTAACTATAATCTCAATGTGTTACTATAATCTCAGTGTGTTACTATAATCTCAATGTGTTACTATAATCCCAGTGTGTTACTATAATCTCAATGTGTTACTATAATCTCGGTGTATTACTATAATCTCAATGTGTTACTATAATCCCAGTGTTTAACTATAATCTCAATGTGTTACTATAATCCCAGTGTGTTACTATAATCTCAATGTGTTACTATAATCTCAGTGTGTTACTATAATCTCAATGTGTTACTATAATCCCAGTGTGTTACTATAATCTCAATGTGTTTCTATAATCTCGGTGTATTACTATAATCTCAATGTGTTACTATAATCCCAGTGTTTAACTATAATCTCAATGTGTTACTATAATATCAGTGTGTAACTATAATCTCAATGTGTTACTATAATCCCAGTGTGTAACTATAATCTCAATGGGTTACTATAATATCAGTGTGTAACTATAATCTCAATTGGTTACTATAATATCAGTGTGTAACTATAATCTCAATGTGTTACTATAATATCAGTGTGTAACTATAATCTCAATGTGTTACTATAATCCCAGTGTGTAACTATAATCTCAATGTGTTACTATAATCCCAGTGTTTAACTATAATCTCAATGTGTTACTATAATCCCAGTGTTTAACTATAATCTCAATGTGTTACTATAATCCCAGTGTGTTACTATAATCTCAATGTGTTACTATAATCTCAGTGTATTACTATAATCTCAATGTGTTACTATAATCCCAGTGTTTAACTGTAATCTCAATGTGTTACTATAATATCAGTGTGTAACTATAATCTCAATGTGTTACTATAAACTCAGTGTGTTACTATAATCTCAATGTATTACTATAATCCCAGTGTATAACTATAATCTCAATGTGTTACTATAATATCAGTGTGTAACTATAATCTCAATGTGTTACTATAATCCCAGTGTGTAACTATAATCTCAATGTGTTACTATAATATCAGTGTGTAACTATAATCTCAATGTGTTACTATAATCCCAGTGTGTAACTATAATCTCAATGTGTTACTATAATCCCAGTGTGTAACTATAATCTCAATGTGTTACTATAATATCAGTGTGTAACTATAATCTCAATGTGTTACTATAATCCCAGTGTGTAACTATAATCTCAATGTGTTACTATAATCCCAGTGTGTAACTATAATCTCAATGTGTTACTATAATATCAGTGTGTAACTATAATCTCAATGTGTTACTATAATCCCAGTGTGTTACTATAATCCCAGTGTGTAACTATAATCTCAATGTGTTACTATAATATCAGTGTGTAACTATAATCTTAATGTGTTACTATAATCCCAGTGTGTAACTATAATCTCAATGTGTTACTATAATATCAGTGTGTAACTATAATCTTAATGTGTTACTCTAATCCCAGTGTGTAACTATAATGTCAATGTGTTACTCTAATCCCAGTGTGGACTACTGGAACATAATGGAATTACATTCAGAGGAAAACCAACGTGGGTTTTTTGCATATTGTTAAGTGTTCGTTTTAAGGTCGGTTTCACGCTGAAAAAAATCGTCCTGTTTATTGTTAATTTTCGGGTTAATTTTCCCGTCCATTGTCTATTTTTATGCCTTTTTAATTGTTTACTGTCCATTTCTGGGTTAACTGCATCTTGTCAAACTGTTGTCGTTTGACCGTTGATTTTTCTGCTTCGTTTTACTGTTGTCCTACTTTATTTGACTCCGTCGGAAATGAAAGTGAAAGTGGAGCGGACAACTTGCGATGCGGTCAGCTGACGGCGTCAGCTGGGGACGTCAGCTGACCGCGAATGACTCGGACGAAAATTGCATTTCGTTTTCCGCGTGTGTGTGTGTGTGTGTGTGTGTGTGTGTGTGTGTGTGTGTGTGTGTGTGTGTGTGTGTGTGTGTGTGTGTGTGTGTGTGCGCCTGGGCGTGCGTGCGTGCGTGCGTCGGCGGTCGAGCGCTGCGGGGTGCGGCTATCACTGCGAGGGGAGGAACCTCGTCGGTCACGCACGCACGCACGCACGCACACACACACACACACACACACACACACACACACACACACACACGCAGACAGACAGACACACCCAACGTTTAAGTGTCAGACCCAGACTTCTCAAACAAGACCCGAAGTACTCGCGATAAGTATGACTTTGTTTCTTCGTTCTTCGGCCACACAGCGGGTGGTTCCGAGTGGTTGTTTTCCCTCGTTAAAGGTTGAATTTTGCGTGTGTCGCTCTTGCGTAACTTCGCGGGGGCAAACTGTTCTTCCTGCGGAGCAAACGGACTTTTCCTTCCTCATTTGAACACATTTGCTTATTCATTTGCCAGCGAAAAGCCCTTCCTTTATCAAGTGCCAGGCGCCGCACTTTAATCTCCGCTGTGTGTGTGTGTGTGTGTGTGTGCGTGCGTGTGCGTGTGCGTGTGCGTGTGTGTGAGTGTGTGTGCCCAAATTAGGGCTTTTATGACTACTAATGATGTTTACTAGTTGCCAACTTTTTCCCAACAGTCGTCTTTCACCTGGGAGAGGGGTTCTGGGTACCGATAAAAATTGTATTTTGTACATTAAAGGTGCAGTGTGTAGAATCTACGGAACAGACTTGGCCGAAATGGAATATAACATTCACAAGTATGTTTTAACTAGTGTATAATACGATGAAAATACGCATCGTTGTGTTGGCGATACCTTAGAATGAGCCGTTTTTAGCTCCATGGGGAGCGGGCACGCTTCCACGGAGGCCGCCATGTTGCACCGCCATGTTTCTTCTACAGAAACCCAGAATGGACAAACCAATCACTGGCTCTAGAGCGGGACTTTCGTGTTTTTCGCGAGTTTCACGGCCACCGTCCTTTCCACGAAGGCCGCCAGGTTGCGCCGCCACGGGGAGGGGTATTCAGTCGGTTGACATCTGCGTCCTCACCGCTAGATGCCACTGCATTCTACACACTGCACCTTTAAATTAATTAGGAGTATTCTTAAATACTACATAGCTGAATTGAGATATAAATGTAAGTACATATTTTAACAAATTATTTTACTTATAATTATTATTAATTACTCATAATTATTGTAAATCTAGTGACATTGACAAATATTATGTTGTCCACGACTAGTTGACCGCTGCCAACAGCGGTCAACTAGTCGTTATAGTAGTCGACTAGTTGACTAGTTGGTGAAACCACTCGTCCGAATCAATCATTGATATGAACTGGATATGAAGACATGTAAAACAGAAAAAAAATCTCTCATTTTGAAACCACTTTCATTTTTTTGAGTGAACTCATTTTGGGAGTTTTGTGGCTTAAAAAAAAACAACCCAAAAAAACAAAAAACAAAAACCAAAAAAACCACAGGTAGGATCCACCCCCTAGTGGCCGTCGTATGAACTGCGCCTGATTTTCGACTCAACAGCGAATACGCAGGAGTTTGCTCAGCTGAATAATCACCATGTTCCATGAGTGAGGGTTTTAAACTCCCTTTATATAGCATTTGCAGAGAAGACAAAAGTTTTATGAAAAGAGATTTGCTGATAGTGTATATGGTGACATTCAACCTAACGTTAATGACGTGATTATTTTATATACGTGACTTAGTTACTTCATTTTAAGCCCAGTTCACTCCAGGTCCTGAATTCCTACCGCATCACAGAGCCTCGATCGGGGGTGGGTATTGGGCGTCACAGCTTTTCGCGTGCCGATTCGACTCTCCATAGGAATGAATGGAATTCCGGTTAGTTCTCGTAATTTCTGGTGTTCAGTGTGAAGCGAGCTTTAGACCCTGAAAAGGGCGACACAGCTCTATGTACATTTTGTACCTCCTAACACTTTTAACAAATTATGTTTCCAAAAAAGTCTTTCATTTTAATAGTCATACGTGAATGAACAAAATGCATTTCTTTTTACAAAATTTAAAAATATATAAATGCACATATCTCAATATTTTGTTATAAAAACCCTTATTTGTTATTTACCTACTCATATACTTATTATTATCTCCTGTGGTTGAGAAAATAAATGATCAGAGATGGTTCCGTGCAAACAATGCGGAGGAACAAACGAGTGGCGGTGTGAAGTGATTTTCGCAAGATGCCGTGGAACCAGTATGTCGGGATCGTCTGTACGTATTTAACCTGAGTCACAGCCAGACACAAATAGGAACAGTTGGTTGTCAGTGCTGGACTGTGAGTTACACATTTAAATTGCACTTTGAACCATAAGCACGCAGTCCAAAGCGAGTAAAAGTTCAGGTTTTGGTCCACCAAATTGTGTTTTTCAGACTAACTGATGGCCAAAATAAAGTATTACTGTGCACAAACCTACATTTCAGCAAACATTTCTCTTTTTATATATGAGCCCGGTTTACTATGAACTACGTCAGTTTGTCGAAGACAATTTCTTCTCAAAAACGACAAATAGCTCGCTCTACTTTTATTCTGAAGGTCTGCGCCGCCTCAGAACAGCCCGACCTGAACTTGCTGTTCATCGTCAGATCAGTCCAACCAGACACTGATGAACCCATGATGAACTGTTTCCCGCCACCTTGTCCTGGGGTTGGGGTTAGGCCAACACTAATCCTAAAAATATGTCCCTTTTCTAGTTCTTCTTGGTTAACCCTTGAGGGTTTTCGCACCGACGCCCACTCTTCTGGGGGACCAGTGACCTGCAGAGCGAAACAGCATTTTGTCTCCCTCAGAGTCAGCGCTGACGATGTCGAACAGAACCGTGATGGAACGCATCCGAAATCCTCCCCAACCCCCAATGCCCATATTAGGTGAGCCGTCTTGTCTGACTTTGGCCTCAACAAACAGTATGTCACAATATCAAAAAACAAAACAAAACAAACAAAAAAAAAGAAAGCGATAAGACGGTAATTGTATACTCTGTCTGTCGTCAGCGGTTTCAAAGGTGGGGCTCTGCATCCTGCCCATCGCCGAGATCGTAATAGGTGAGTGACTGTTTTTTATTTGCTGCCTCATTAAATACGGGGTGTGCTGTATCAATTGTTTTTCATGCCATTTCGATGCATATCTCTGAGGCGGGTGTCCATGTCCTGGTGGATTCATTTACTTTGCACTTTTTACTTCTTTTATATTATGGTAACCAGAGGCTATTCAAATACAGACAGACAGACAGAGAGATAGAGTTAACGATAGATAGACAGACAGACAGAGGTTTAATTTGTTTTGCACCGCTATAAGTGTAATTATGGTAATATCTGTCTATCATAAGGGAGTGGCTCTCAGGCCCTGCTGATAGATAGATAGATAGATAGATAGATAGATAGATCATATCAAAAGAATAGGCAATAATAATAAAGAAATATTATAAAATAGTATATAAAATGTCAGTATGCAATAAACCTGCCTATTACCTAATTAATAAAAATAATTACAATAAACTAAAAATAAAATAAAGTTTTTAGTACGAAAGTATAAAATAATTCCAGTGCATTTCCCGTGTTTTTATCTCACTACCGAACGCCCAATTCCAGCAAATTCCCCCCGACAATAATAATACAAATAAATATGGTGGAGAAGGAGGAAATGTCACTCTCTTTGTCGCCTGCAGGAGCGTTGTACCTGAACGACTGTCCCCGCCAGCACTACATCCCCATCTACCTGGTGGTGGTGGGGGTGTTCAGCCTGCTGTTGTCCCTGCTGTCCTGCCTGCCCTGCGCCCGGCAGCAAGAGGACGAATCCCAAAACCTCCTGAGCTGCTGCTGCACCACCTGGAACTCCCTCACCTCGCTCTTCATCTTCTGCTGGTTCATCGCTGGTGAGTTTGTCACTGTTTGGGGTTTCGCTCCAGAGAAAGGCCCGGAAAGGCAAAGACTTCCTCACTCACTGACCTTTATTTTGACCAAAGAAAATAATATGGAAAAAATCAATTCCTGTTTGCCATTTTTAATGACATTGTATTTTCGAATATTGGAAAATATTGTAAAAAATATTGAAGAATATCAAATGGGTCGCAATTTAATATTTGTAATTTATTTTTTATATTTTTTTATATTTTGGACATTCCTCATTCAACTTAATTTTGACGAAAAAATATGGAAAATATAATACAATTTTAACATTTAAAATATTTTAAAAGGTTGCAAGTATTTAAAATTATTCTTAAGTATTAAAAATGATAACAGATGAGGGCCTTTCTTATAGCAGCAAACAGAAATCACCTAACCCTGTAAAATAAATCTGTGAAATAATGCGGCAAGTTACTGTTTTATCGAGGCAGCATCTAAATATCATATAGGCCTCATTGGAACATCAGGAAATCAGGTCACGCTTCGCCTATCTCTTCCAGTGCCAAAAGTCATGCTCAGTACATACACCACACAATAGGCGTAGGGCTTGCAGGGTGGGTGCGAACAATGCGGCTGGGGGTCCGGCGGGCAGCTGCCATCCTGCCTGTCACACTCCTATCCCAGCGTGCTTCTCGCTGGGATATATCAGTTTAGCATATTATCATCCGGGTGCCCCACGCTGAGCACACTCTGGTGCTTGGATGGGTGCTCGGCGCTCACGGCCGGGCGGGGCGCCTGGTCGGCTGTGGTGAGGCTGGCAGTGCCGCCGGCCCGCCTTCAGGGGGGAGCAGTTTGGGCGGTGTCCGTCTGTCGGCGCGGGGCCTGGATCCGGGCCTGTGGTCCGTGCCTGGTGCCCGCGGCCCGGGTTCTGTGCCTGCTGCTGCGTCTTGTGCCTGCACTTGGGGGTGCGTTGTATGTGTGCGCCCATGGGGTGCGGGGTCTCCTCGGGCTACCTGGGACTGGGTTATGCTCCTCGGGGCCCGGTGTGCGGGTTACTGCGCCGGCCTCCGGCTTCCCTAGGGGCCCGGGGGTCTTCTGTGGCTGCAGGGCCAAGTGCTCAGGGATTTCCTGCAGCTGTGGGGTGTCTACACAGCTAGGGAGCTCGGAGGGGGGGCGTCTGGGCCTTTCCGCTGCTTGGAGGTGCCATGTCATAATACCGACCTTACTGTATATACCAGAACCAATTGGGATAAGTCCTGTACACTCACTGGTGGACACCTTACACACACACACACACACACACACACACACACACACACACACACACACACACACACACACACACACACACACACACACACACACACACACACACACACACACACACACCTGCTTCAAGTGCACCCCATAACGTGCCACGTGACCGGTTGTGGTTCCAGTTTTCCTGCACCTGATTAACCTGTTATCATCCAATGTTTGTTTTTAGTGTCAATGTTGTTTGGTTCTGTGTTTATTTGTCTCACCCGTGTTGAATATCTCCCTCCTGGAGTAGTGATCAGTTGTTTATAGACCCAAACATGATAAATGGTTCTCCAAAGAGGTGGGTTGGTGGTGGTTCTCTATAACCAAAAACTGTGCTCTTGTCCTTCTACAGGGCATCCACAGGACAGAGTTATTGCAGCAGTTCTTGATGATTTAAGACTGAATAAAGAGTTGCAGTGCAGGTTGAGAACTTGAACTCCACTTGCAGACTAACTCTGTCCTGAATGCAAATGGCATACAAGTACTCTGTGTTGTATTCCCAGCATGCTGACAGCACAGGTTAAAAAAAAAAAAAAAAAAGGAACATCAGGAAAGTAACCACTCAAAATGGGACCCGCGACCCCCTTTTAGACTGGGACCCACAGGTTTAGAACCACTGGTCTGATGACCTTGTTGGGGTTATTAACTTATTTGAGGAAAAAACAGCATAACTTTATACGCCTCATCGTGCCGCTTTGGCTTCCTCTGTTGCCAGGCAACGTGTGGATCTACTCCATCTACGAACCCAACTACGACCCGACAGCCGTGGACTACTGCAACAAGACCCTGTACCTGTTTGCCTTCTGGTCCACCACCCTGGTCTACATCCTGCTGGGGCTCTCCCTGCTGTGCGGCTGCTGCTCCCTCGTCTGCTGCTTCATGTGTGGCAGGGCGGACCCCGACGACGACGTCTAGAGACATAGACCCTGCCTATTGGAAGGTTTCTTTTTCCCCATGGCACAAGTACCATGCTGTTCCTATTCCTTTCTTTACAGAATAGACAGGTTTAAGTCCTATAATAATAATAATGATAATAATAATAATACTAATACTACTACTACTACTAATAATAATAATAATATTATTATTATTATTATTAGTAGTAGTAGTAGTAGTAGTAGTATTAGTATTTTAAGAATTATAGCAATAACAGTACATCACAGGGTGTTTTGTATTGAAACTTCTTCTTCGTGATATATTAAAGCATTCATTCATCTTTATATATTTGCAATAAACGTTCAACCTTTGCAATTGCTCTGCCGTTCAAGGAAATTTGCAGTAAATGATTCAAGTTGTCTTGCCATATTGTATGAATAGGTGTTTTTGCACCGAACAGTTCTGGGGACTCCCTGAAGGGGAACTAGAAACTGGGGAGGTCCCCCGAGAACCAAATACCTTCAAGCGCTTTTTTTCTGGTTGTATTCCCACTGCACTGGAACTCTGAAGTGATGTCAGCCAACGGGGTTTCAGCGTGAGTTCCGTGTTGAATTGACCCCGTATCTTTCACTTATTTCACCTGATCAGTCCACCAAAATCTGTTTCTGGACAAATTTGAGGCGAGGAATGAGCAATCTGGTTTCTGAATCTTCACTTACATTTGATCTGTGAGGTGTCTTTTCAAAGTTTGTTCCGACTTTCGGAAGGCACAGGCACGCATCGGGAACACCGCATGCATATATTTGTTTAATTCAATTAACGTCGGAAAATAATATAAGTGAAATAAATATATCTACAAGAAAAAAAATCGTATTTTTTATTGTCTTTTTCTTATAACCGCTGAGGCTGGTCCGCACCCAGAGCGATGCGACTCAACCGGGGCGGACTGTCCTCGGTGCACCGGGGACGAGGGACCGTGGACTTAGGTCACCGAAGGTTCCTCTCGTGCCGGTTAGTCGCTGCCCTGGAGTAGGAGCTAAAAAAGAAGGTTCCTCTGTCCTGAAGAGCGGACACATGAAAAAGGGACGGTTCCTCCAAAAGTTCTTAAAACCAGGTTCCTGTGGTGCAAAAACAGCTTATGATTGCATTGGCACCCGTTTTAGGCGTGGGGGTGGGGGGGGTGACTGAGAGAGTGTCCTCGTTAAGCACGGTTACATGCACACTGTTATTATTGGTTTTGTTTGGAGGAAAGGGGAGCGGGGACGCACAGCGGTCAGCGGAGTGGAGATCGGCGGTGCCGCCAACCTTTTTTTTTTTTTTTTATAGAAACGTTAAAAATATGAGATAATTACGGGAATATAAAAAACCCGGAGGACAGTGGGAAAGAAGGGTAAAATATGGGTGAATCCCGGGAAAACGGCAAGGCTGACAGCTAGGGTTTTGACGTGTACGCTACAGAGTTTCTAGACATAAAAAGCACAAATTTGTGATTCCGCTTTCATGATTCCCGCATTCTTTTTGATGCTACTTTTCTTTTGCACCAACTATGCCATGACAAATTCCTCGCACGTGGCAGTAAACTTGGCCCAATGAACATATTGCGATTCTGTTTCCGATTCTGATCCTTTAATCGTAGAAATATAATTTACATACAAAATACAAAATATTTTCCAATATCAATTAATGGCCGTCTCGAGGTGGCGTCCCTCCAGACATAGTGAAGAATCACTTTTTTTGTTACTTTTAACAAGTAACAATAACATTTTGTTCCCTCTGTTCGTTCAGAGTTCTACTGGGGAGGTGCGGGGTCTGGTCTTCCCTGATTGGTGGATTCCGGCGCTGATGTCAGCAGGATTGACGGGCGTAGTTGGCCAGTGCTTTGGCGTGGATGGGCTTGTAGAGGAGACTGAAGCTGGACGGGCTGAGCAGACCGTTGCCCAGGGCGTCAACCTTCCCCATCAGCACGTAGTCCGACCCTACCGCAGACGGACGGTTCAAACTTTTAGAATTCAATCCGAATCTCGATCGAATTCTTCAACGGGAATAAATAAAGTACAGTACGTTACAGAGCTTATACACACGCTTTTTGTATAGCCCTACCTTTCTGTAGCCCCGGGCACTTCTTGCAGGTGGCGGTCATTTTGACCGATGTGGTCGGTCCTGATTTGGTCATTTTTAGCCGTCCTGTCTTGAAAGCCTTGATAAGGGACATCTCCACCAAGACGCTGCCCCTCGCGCCGGGCGTCAATGACATGACCTTGCCCGTTATCACTGGAAGGGGAACAGGGAGAGATAACGTTAGATATTTTCAATGAAAATACTTTTTTTGGGGGATATTTTGAACTCAATTGGGCTCAAAATATCAAAGTGAGATGTTGCTGTTGACCATCACATGGGCTTCAATGATACAGGAACATCTGAGCTGGCCCCGTCCCTTCTTCTACCATCTCGCGACCATAAGAAATGAAATTTCGACGGTCCCACCTACCAAAGTCGTTGGGGCAGAAGTTGGATTGGAGGGTTCCGCTCCTCTTACAGACTCGTGTACACAGCGGGTTCAGTGGTAAAGCTGAACAGAAAGAAACACATTGCAAACCCAAACCCAAATGAACATAGATAAATATGGACGAAAAATGACCCTCGACACCTCATCAAACTAATTTCCACTCACGTTTCTTGGCCACCACAGGTTTCTTGGTGACCGTCTTGGGTTGTCCTGGCTTGGCCGTCACTTTAGGCTTTGTCTTAGTGCTTGGCTTTAGGGCGCTCTTAGGGGTTGGCCTGGCGGGCTTGGTGCTCAGCTTGGTGGTGGGCTTAGTCTTGGCCTTGGCTGCCGGCTTTGCTGTGGGTTTGGCCTTCGTGCCGGGTTTAAACTTAGGTTTGGTCGTGGGTTTAGGCTTGGGTTTGCGCACAGGGGGCTTGGCTGTGGGCTTGCTCACCGATGGCTTCGCTGTGGGCTTCCTCACGGAGGGCTTTGCTGCTGGTTTAGCTGGTTTAGGCTTGAGAGTGGGCCTAACTGCGGGACGTCTTGTAGGGGTCCGCGGCGGGGGCCTCACCGGCAGTCTGATCGCGGGTCTAGTGGTTGTTTTTGGGGCGGGCTTGAGTCGCGCACTTGGCTTAGGCTTGCGTGTCGGCTTGGGGGCCTTGGCGGGTTTCACGACTGGTCCTCTGGTTTCCACCGAGCCTGACCGTGGGCCGTGGATAAAGTCTCCCCCGGCTGTGGGTGTTCGGGACCCCCGGGGCACGCCGGAGTAGAAGGCCATGAAGCCAGCGGAGGTCACGCTGAGGTCGGAGACGAACTGGACCAGGAGCTCGTGCCCACTGGTCACTATAGTTCTGTTGTTGAGGAAGAGACGAAAAGAGACGAGAAAAGGCATGAAAGCAGAGTAGAACAACAGAAGTGGAGAAATTAAAGAAAGTAAACCAAAATAAAAGAGAGCAAATGAAGTAAAGGTTTCTCGGGTGTGTGGAGGACTGACAACTCCTGGAGACACGCTGTTTGAACAGTCGTCTCACCCCGGTACTCTGTCGCCGCAGTACTTCCCGATCCGCCGCGATTCGACGCGCTCTCCTCCGTTAAAGAACGCCACGTAGTCGTAGCGACAGTAGGTGTCAGCTTCCAGGTCCAGCTTCTGGAACTTCACCTCGATGACCTGGGAGCGAGACGGGATTAACAACACACACGCGCGAAACAAGGTCCAGACACATCCGCACAAACACAGGCCGCATGGACTTCATGCTGGGTCGTTAAGAATGAAGTTTTCTTTTCAGTCCGGCTCATTTGAATGTGCGACTCGAGGTGTTATGAATCCAGTGCAGTGCAATCACTGGAAGGGCGGGACGTTCCGATTCGGGGATAAACACAGAAGGGCATTTAGGCTCTCTCTCGCCCTCTCTTCCTTCCCCTCTCGTCTACGGTTCAATCTGTTGGTGCACGCCAACGCGCCTTAGCGCCTGAATGGAGTCTTTCATTCGCCACAAGGCCACAGTTAGGTGGCGACCGCTCACTCATGTACAGATACACAAACACACACACATGCATACTGTACTGGGGGTTTAAACACACCCTAGCGGAGGGCCCCTCGAGTGCCCTGTTATTCCTCTCTCTCCTCCAACATCAGCACACCTGATTTCACTATTTAAAGTCCGGAGGATGAAGCCTGTCTACGTCGAGGCGATGGTGAGACGCGCGCTAATTCCACGAGTGAATCGGACGATGTGAGTGTAATACATCTACGTGTCGCAAGGGACGCGAGGCGCGTGGTGATTGGCTGACATTGCCGGGCTCCACGGAGATGTGCCAGGAGCAGCTGATGCCCGCCGGGTAATTGGAGATGGGCCAGTTTGGCGTCTTGACGGAGCCCTGCGACTTGGTCAGCCTCCCGCCGCAGAACTGGTTTTCTGGAGGTGGAAGCAGAGGGAAGGAGGTCAATCGTCGAGCTCCGCGAGCTCTCATCTCGGCCGTTTGTCAACGAGACGGAGCACACCTTCCACGTGCGGCTTTCCTCCGCTGAAGTACACCAGGAAGCCCCTCCCCGCCGTGCTGCCGTCCGACGTCATCTCCAGCATCATGGTGTTGGAGGTGGAGATGACCGCGCCGGGCCGGAAGGTCCCGCAGAAGCGGCCCAGCTTCTGCACCAGCTGCGAGTGGCCGTTGTAGATGTCCAGGTAGTCGTAGCGACACGTGGGGTCCGCCTCCATGTCGATGAGGCGGAAGGCCAGCATGACCACTTGATCCACCGGAACCTGAGAGGGGCGGGGCGCGGAAAAAAAACCAAACCGCAATGTAATTCATTACATGGTAGAGTCGTCCCGTCGGGGTTCCCGGTGGTTTCCTGCCGTTACTCACCGTGATGTACCAGGTGCACTTGCTGTTGGGCTTGTAGTGATTGGGGAAGCCCTCGCTCGCGATAAAGCCCGAATCAGTGACAACATGGCCTCCACAGCGGAAGAGAGGCCTGCGGGAGGAGGAGGCGAAGGAAGAAGGGAAGCGAGAGGGAGAGATGAAGTTCGGAAGGGTGTTCACACGCAAACACCACACACTGCTGTTCACTGTTCCATTTTAGAAGTTCTAATTCATGAAAAAAACGACTTACGACGAAGGCTACAGGATCCGATGGCGTAAAGCCCTTGCGCACTCATAAACACCCGCACACACACGCACACACGCGCACGCACACTTTAATGTACACACTGGAAACCACAGCAGCACAGTCTGTCTCTGTTCTCTGGCTCCGGGACCAACCAATGAACTCTCCTGGTTTGTGTTCTCTAAAAAGGTTGGCCAAACCGACAGCCAGCAATGTCGAATGCATTATATAACATTATACAACTAGCACACACACACACACACACACACACACACACACACACACACACACACACACACACACAGTGCCACCAGAAACATCCTTCGCGTTGGCAAACGAAACAGCCAGATTCAAACTATTGTCAAACACACACAAAACTGCCTGCAATTATCATGCATGTGCACACACACACACACACACACATTCAGTAGACACACACACACACACACACACACACACACACACACACGGGCACCCACACACCCCCACACACATACACACACACACACACACACACACGCACACGCACACGCACACTCAGATCAAAGCAGGGCTACACTCGCCTCCAATTTAACTGCGCACGTCCCCAGACTCATTAATTTGGGCACAAACGTCTCATGAAAGAACCTTAAAGGCAGTTCATGGTTTTCAAACCCGCAGCTCCGCCGTCCTGTCGATACGCTGTGTTTTCGGCTTCAGGCTCCTCGCTGGCTCAGACCTCCTGCCTCCGTTGCCCCGGAGAGCAGACCAGCGGCTCGGGTTCTGGTCTATCTTCGACGCTGCGGGCAGCTGTCCACGCCAGAGGCATTCACACAGGGGCGGGGGTACGGGGGGTAAGAGTGGGTCACAGCCGCTCGTTGGCAGGATTCGGGGATCTTGTGGTATTTTTTCAAGCTAAAATAGCCCGTCGTCATAATTTGAGGACTGTGTAGACGTCCTGCCGTAATGACCGTTCCTCCTCTCCGCCCCCCCCCCCCCCCGCCGAGCGACGTCTCTGTTCCCCGTGCCTTTCTGTCACGTCATCCCAGGCCCGCACCGTGACTCGGGTCAAAAAAAAAAAACCCCAAAAAAAAACAAAGACGAACCTGCCAGCCTGCTTATTACGGCATCCGTGAGGTCTGTGATGTTCTCCAAAGCCGCCCGAGCGGTCGCACATGAAGCCTCCGCCAGCCCCGGCTGAGAGCGAGCTCCCTCAAACGTGGGGCAAAGCCTCTTTTCTGGAACGGAAGAAAGACCCAGACCCTAACCGGTGCGAGCGGGGCGTCCCTAAAAAAAAAAAAAGGCTCCGCGTATCGAATCCGGCCGAAGCCAAGGTCTGTAAGGGGGGGCTGCAAGATAACCACGACGATGGCGTCATCGCTCGGTGTGTGTCTGGCCGTTGGTCTGTGGGGCCACATCTTCACCAGTGGCTTCATGCTTCTACCAGCGCATTGCACGCGCACACACACACACACACACACACACACACGCACACGCACACATTTGCTACACACACTTAGAAAAATAATGAATACGTGGGTTGAGCAGAGAATGCACTACGTAGGCATGTGCTGCAGTCTGAAACCTCAGCCAATGGTAAAGACGGAACACCCAAATCCACAAGACATAAACACCTCCATTATGTGACACACTCGATCCTTCTCTCTCTCACGCGCGCGCGCACACACACACACACACACACACACACACACACACACAGTTCCCACCTGGTGGAATTGCCACTCTGAGCCCTGGTCCATTCCAGCCTCCAAGTGACGAGGACGACCAAACCCCACCAACACAGTCTGCCGTCCATCCTGTCCTGCCGCCCTGCGATGTTAGGACGGGGGGGAAGTAAAGAGAGAGGAAGGAGGGAAAGGGAAGGGAAGGAGAGAGAGAGAGAGAGAGAGAGAGAGAGAGAGAGAGAGAGAGGGGAAAAGAGGAGGTGTAGCGGGGAGGGCAGGCCGGAGGCGTGGAGAGAAGGGGGCGTGTGGAGAGAGGAGAAGAAGGGAAGAGGTGGGTGATGGAGAGGGGAGGGGTGTGGCGTGGCGTGGTCAAAGGGGGGGATGGATGGAGGCGTGGGGTGGGAAGGAAAGAAAGATTAGAAGGAATGAAAGAGGCAGCTGAGTAAAATATCGGGAGCAGTGGAAAACAGAATCCGGTGTCAGAATCCGAAAACAGAAACATATACAATGCACAGAATCCAGTGGCTGTGTGTGTGTGTGTGTGTGTGTTCAACAGCTGGTGAAATGGAATACATAAGTATATGAGTGTGTTCCTGTGTGTGTGTGTGACCTGATGGACAGAGTGCCCGTGTTGAACTTAACATGGCCACTTCAATGCACCGCCACCCAAAGGCCTGGCTTACTTTTTAAAACCGGTCCTCACAAGTAGTAAAACAAACACACACCTGCCTGCAACCATCATGCAGCAGTGCATGCAGGAGTCCACATGATGGAGGACTTAACATGGATTATACAAACAGACACTCTGGTGAGAAAGGCGAGGCAGCGTCTTTACCACCTCAAGCAGCTGAGGAAATTCAGGGCCTCGGCGAGGATCCTCAAGCATCCTGACAGAAAACATCACTGCCTGGTTTGGGAGCTGTACTGCTCAGGACAGGCGGGCCCTGCAGAGGGTGGTGCGTTCAGCCCAACGTACCACTGGAACTACCCTCCCCTCCCTGCAGGACTTATACACCAGGAGGTGTAGTCGCAGAGACCGCAGGATCATGAAGGATCCTCACCACCCCAACGACGCACTGTTCCAGCTGCTGCGGTCGGGCAAGCGCCTCTGCAGTCACACAGCGGGAACAGAGAGACTGAGACGGAGTTTCTTCCCGCAAGCCATAAGGACTGTCAATGCTGACCTCACCAGGGGTCCTAACAAAAAGCACTGAGTCACTCACACTGCCTTACTGTACTGTATGTAGCATACTGTACTGCATACTGTATCGCTGTGTCGTACTGTTGTATACTGTACTCTATATCTCCATACTCACTTTATTCACATGCACTGTACTGGACATATCTGTACAAATGGCCTATCCCATATACATAACTCTATTCCCTTCAATTTTGTACCCCCACTTTGTATTATCTTTTTGAGTCTCATTTTATTTCAATTTCTATTTTTCTATTCACTAACTGCGTTAGGTTTCAGGAATCAGTTAGTGCGGTAGAAATTAGGTTAGCTATTATGTTAAGTTTAGAAACAATTGTGCATAATCTAAGACATTTCACTGCATACATGTATGTATACAGTATGTATGTGACAAATAAACCTCTTGAATCTGGAATTACTGAAAAAGTTAATGCTGCTATGATAGAAAGGTGTCAGAACACACAGGGCATCACAGCTTGCTGCGTATGGGGCTGCGTAGCCGCAGACCGGTGTGTGTTGAGCCCTGTCCACCTCCGAAAGCACCTACAATGGGCAGGTGAGCATCAGAACTGGACCACGGAGCGATGGAAGAAGGTGGCCTGGTCTGATGAATCACGTTTTCTTTTACATCATGTGGATGGCCAGGTGTGTGCCTCGCTTACCTGGGGAAGAGATGGCACCGGGATACACTGTGGGAAGAAGCCAGCAGAGGCAGTGTGAGGCTCTCGGCAATGTTCTGTTGGGAAACCTGTGGTCCTGGCATTCATGTGGATGTTACTTTGACATGTAGCACCTAGGGGGAGCTACACAATATTAGGCAGGTGTGATCATTTTGAAACATTGGGTTCCTATTTTTTTTGAAAAACCTTATTGAGACGTTTCAAACACAGCCACCATCCCATTTATCCAATAACTCAATTTTTTCCTTTTTAAAGCTCTGTACAGCAATCCAGTCTTGAATAAAAACAGCTCGTTACCAGCGGGAGGCTGGAATACCGTGAAACCCCCAATCGCCGTTCTGATCAGAATCCCAAAACATGAACTCACGTGAACTTTGTGCCTGCGTTTTTGTTTTTTTGTTTTTTTCTTCCCCTCCTCCAAATGAGGCCATTCCTTGTCTTTTTTAAGCCGCGGGCAGCAGCCCGGGGTGGAAACCGCAGCGAGTATAAAAGGGAGATGTGGTGAAGTAAGGCTGTCTGGACGCTCTCTCTCTCCCTCTTCTTCCTCCTCTGCCAGGTCCGAATGCTGCGAAAAACAACCTTCCACCACAATAGACGGCACGGGAGGAACAATGCGATAAAAACAAATCGTGAGGGGGAACGTAAATGTTTGCTCGCAGAGTTTTATTCGACGATTGCGTCGAACGGGACCGTCTAATTGCTGGACTTGGTGTCACATCCGTGTTGCTTTCCAAATTGTTTTTAAAACACGAGAATAAAATAAAAACAACGCACATCTGGAAACATTTCCAAGTCAATTTTATTTGCTTTTTTGTACAAAGAATTTCACAAAAATATTTAGAAACTGTCGCTACGGACACACCACGACAGACGCCATTTACAAATAGAGGATTCCACACAACCGGTAACAGTGCCACAGGAAGAGGGTGCGGGGAGGGAAAATATACTCAAGGAAACAAGTCCAGGCTCTCGGCGCCCCGTGTTCTCCTTTCTCCTCTTCAGTCTCTTCGCACGGACGACATTTAGTGTTTAATGCCCGGGCGGCGGGAGAAAAACCTCCACGGGTCCCGCGCGGGTTCAGCACCTCGTCAAACCACGGGGAACGGTCCAGATTCTGGAGGCGCCGGGAAAGACCCGCGTTCCGCCTCTGTTCTCCTCTTCTTGATCCGTCGCTCCGTCCGCTGGGGCGCGTCCAGAGAACGGCGCCTCGTCGCGCGGACGTCCTTTAATGTTTAATGCCCGGCCGGAGGGGAAACCGCCACCGTCCCCTGCGGGGGTGGGTTCCGCGCCCCGTCGTCCCGTGTTCCGATGCCTGGACGGTGTCGTGCGGCCAGAAAGAAAGAAAGGAGAGCTCCGTCTTTTACGCAGAGGTGGTCGCCGGATTGTGTTTTTCCTCCTTCCGCGGGAAAAACAATTCCTATTTACACGTCACCATTTCACTTCTCGGTTCTAACCTACGTGACGCCCCCCCCCCCCCCCTCCCAACAACTGTATGTACAGACAGAAAGTATAAAAATATACAATGCTTACAAAATAAAGTCAACATGATTCTCAATGTACAGGTGAAGGTAAACTTAAGATTTTTTTTTTTTTATGTATAAAAAACAAAACAAAAAAAACCCCCACAACAACAAAAAGATAACTTAAGTGTTTCCATTCTGATTGTTCTGGGGGAACAGGAAACACAATCGCTGATTGGGGGAACGTCCCAACTTGGACTCTGACACACTCGGCGTTGCACCGTCCTCCATTTTAAAAATCATCGCACCGTTGCCTTCAGAGGCATCTCCATTGTACAAGGTGCTTTGCGTGTCGTCGGGGTGTTTGGGAGAAGGGCGACCTCAGGGCCTGTCCCACCCCCCCCAGCATGGCCGACGAGGGGGGAGGGGTTCCACTCGGCACAGGGAAAACTGAGCTGAGCGCGCCCCCCCCCCTCCTGTTCAAAGCAGCAAGGTGCATCTTCATCGTCGTTCATCTGACGTCGTCGTCCCGTCACACTCCGTCCCTGACGCGCTTTGTCCCATCGGCCGGCGAGCTCACTTCCTGCGCCTCCGTCGCCATTTCCTGGTCGTCTTGGCCGACGCCGGGCTTGGCCGCCTCCCGCTCCTCCTCCTCCCCCTCCTCCTCCTCCTCGGGGTGGGACTGGTCCATGGCGGTGTCTGCCGGGGCTTTCTTTGCCTCGGTGGCGCCCTCGTGTGTGGGCAGCACGCCGCACAGCTCCATCTCGTGAATCTCCACGTCGAAGGGCGTGGCGGGGGGCACCACAGGGGGACACTTGCAGCCTGTACAGGCCTGGGGAGGGGCGAGAGAGAGAGAGAGAGAGAGAGAAGATTAGATTTTGATATTATCTTTCGAGAGACGCAAACTCCCCCTCAACCTTAAAGGACCGTAGAGGTGTCAAATTGAGTTTCAGCCCAAGTCAGTTTGTGCCATAGCTCTAATTTCCCCAAAGCCTGAAGAGAGAGAGACAATCTTGCTTTAAGAATCCAAAAATGTGAGCTATCATTAGGAAAACGGTCAGAGGTATTCAAGTGTCTTTACGTTCCCCTCGTCAGCACAAGTTAAAGGACACCTGTATGGTCCTTTAACTTGTGCTGACGAGGGGAACGTAAAGACACTTGATAATTCCACTCTCGGTCCGTACTCTTGTCATTAAGGTTTATTGTTCATCTTCGTTTTTTTGTAAAATTCCCCCCCCCCACATTTATTATTATTTAAAATGTGCCCTCAGAGGGGGCTGGATGGTAGCTGACATGACTTTGTATCCTCGTAGGAAACCACGTCGTGACACTGCCACCTGTTGGCTACGTGACCATTCTCACAGTAATGAATGTCTGTGGCCACCAGGGGGAACACTCCGCTTCAACTCACTCAGACCAGGGGCTGTGCCAACTGCCGTATTTAGTTCTTGGTTTGTTTTACATTTCCTGGCGCACGCACGCACGCACGCACGCACGCACGCACGCACAAATCTGTGTAACCCCCCCCCCCCCACACAATCTACATTTATTACAGGCAGCCCATTTTATACTACTCACAGAGATGTTGATGGCCCGGGGCAGGCGCCCGGTGCGGATCCAGGGGTGGACCTGGCTCAGCTCCCTCTTCTGCTCCTCGTTGAAGCGGGGCTGGTGCTTCTGCATGGCCCTCAGCGCCTCACGGTCCTCCCGCAGAACCGTTTCCATGTCCCTGGCACACGGAGAGGGAGGGGGGGGGACATGGTCACTACAAAGCTGGCAATATGAAGCCGACATAATATCATGTGACTGAGATGAAGTTTGACCCTGCAATAAATAATCTCAAACTACTTCCAGGTTTTATAAAACATTCAGCAGGATTTCGTAAATGTGTTAATGACCAATATGTTTTCTATAGTTTTATCCATGACGACTCTCAACCACCTCCAGAACTAGGCGTGGTCTCTGCCTCATTAATATTCATAAGTGATGGTGATCCATGAGTGACGGGTACCAACTTAAAATGGTTTAGAGAGGAACGTCCTCATATGGTCGTAGTGTGATGCTATGATCTGATTGGCTGTATGTAAATTCGATTTGAGAATCAGGAAAAAAAATATCAACTGCGATCACATGAGGTATGGGGCGAAAAAATTGAAATTCTGATTTCTACCTTTTATATATCAGTTCTTTTCTCAAAGTGAAGCGATGGAACTTGGGTAAAGTGATGGTAGGAAACATACCTGACGGGGAGCTGGTAGGTCATCATGATCTTGTCGTCGGTGTTGGCCATCAGCAGCCAGATGGGGTCCTGCAGGACGCACTTGAAGAACTGCTCCTCGCCGCCGTCGCCCCCGGTGCTGCTGCCAGCCCCTGCAGGCTGCTTGCGGGAGTGGTCGTTCTCTGAAGAGTCGATGCTGCCAAAGTACTTGCTGGTGTGGCTGCTCTGGCTGCTCCCTGGGACAGGAGAGCGGTCAAAGGTCAACAGGGTCTAGCTTTAAGATTTCAAGATTGTACTAAGTGAGACTGGAGGTGAAACGGGAGGGAGTTTGTCTATTTACGGGTGCCGCTGGTGCCGGAGGAGCTGCAGCCGTTGGAGCCGGAGCCGGACCCCGAGGAGCGGGTCCCTGAGGACCCCGAGCCGGCTGACCCGGTGCCCGAGCGGGAGTCCTCCTGGAGCAGGAGGTCCAGCAGGTCACTGGAGGTGGACATGGCATCCTGATTGGACTCATTGGCTTCAGCCTGGGGGAAGACACAAACAACCATAATCATTAACATTAATTTTAATTCAAATATGATGCTTTCTTTACTTAGTTATTATTCAAGATATTCTTATATGTACAGGTATAAATTGTAAGACCCTGCTCACGTTTTCATTTTCCTTAGAGGTATTGGTGGAGCTCCTCTGATTGGCTGAGCTTTGGCATGTGGCCCCGCCCCCTTGCACAGGGGGTGTGGGCTGTTGCGAAGCTGCCAGCGCTGTAGCAACCTCCAAGCGGTTGCTAGGCGACTCCTCCAGCTGCAGCAGGTTGAGGGGCGATGAGCAGCGAGACTGAAAGAGCGGCGACTCGGCGCCCTCGCGGTCGGCGGGGGTCTGGCTGCAGGACTGGGGGGTGCTGCTGCGTGAAGGGGCGCGGGGGACCACGGTAGAGATGATGGGGGTCATGGGCTCCGCCGGGGGGGCGCTGGCGTAGGGGAAGTTGGGGTTGTAGAAGGGCACAGGGTTGGGGCCAGGCTGAGCTATGGGCGTCCCTATCTGGGGGAACATGTAGTTGGGCAGCACCAGCGCCATCATCGGGGGCACCATAGGGCCGGCGGGGAAGCGGGAGGGGTCCGGGATGGGCTGTGGGATGGGGGGGTATATGGGGTAAATGGGGAGCATGCCGGGGGGGAAGGGCACCGAGGGGATGCTGGCCTGGGAACCCACGGAGGTGGGCCAGGAGGAGGAGTTGGTCGGGGCCCCCAGGGGCATGTTGAGGGGCAGGGGGCCCGCCCCGCTGCCCACCGGGTCACGGAGGCATCCACCCAGGTCCATGGAGCTGTGTTGGTCCGATGTCTCCTGGTGCTTCACCCTCTTCCCCCCACGGCCACGCCTGTGGCCGGTGCTGCCCCCTGCAGCCGGGTAGTCACGGGAACACCGGATGCCTGAGGAGGGAAGATGAGAGGGTGCCTTTAATAATACAATTTTTCCACGACACCAATAATCCGGTAACACCCGCTAACATCTGGCAGTTGTCATTAGTGGGAAAGCTTACATGTAGGTTTCATTCCCGTGAAAAATCACTCTGCAATAGTCACAGGTATTAAACGGCTCAGGTACAGATCGTCTGTGATGGCAACACGTCACTCAGGTAGACACCCTTATTTTCGTCTCTTTACCGGCGTGATGAAGTTTGGTGCGGACCGTGGCGCGTAAATAGGCAGGAATATCAGAGTACCATTCAATCATTTCATATACGATTTAGAATCCAAAATTAGAAGTTACTTGTCTACTGGCAATGGGAAAGGCGTCAATCACCTATTTTAAGTGGGTTTACCCCGGTTTAAAAAAAACCTGGGTATACTTGCTAATTTTGGTGTAAAAACGGTATAAGAGGAAAAACTAGATCTACAACTTCACTGGTTAAAAGGAGCAGCCCTTTAACCTCAGAATGCATGTGAGGAATGAATGATGCGGATGATTGTTTTCCACAAAATGGTCTGTACCTCTGGACAGGGGGTTGGTGGCAGTGGCATGGCAGCGCACCGTGGAGGAGGCGGTGGGGTCAAAGACGCGCAGTTTGCTCAGGTCCTTGAAGCGGTCCAGGAAGGCCTGCTCCTCCTGCTGGGTGTGGGCCGACAGCACCTCCTTGGTCAGGCCCAGGCGCCCTGCGCCTCCTCCGCACGTGCTTCTCCGCCCGTCTCTCTCCGGCTGGATGGAGGCGGCTAGGAGAGGCGGGGGTGGAGGAGGGGACGGGGTGAGGGTGGTGGGCAGAGTGGGCGTGGTGGCAGGAGGGACCAATGTAGGAGTGGGCGGGGCCTCCTCCATGATGATGTCTGTGGAGGGAGCAAAGGGAGCAAGGTTATGAGACTGAATTCTAAGTCGAATTCTAACATTTAGGACTTTTAACAAAAACGCCGACGGGGGGGGAGGATGTGGAGGCCACGCCCACCTGACTCGGGTGGCTTCTTGTCGCCCACGTGTACAATGGTGCTGCTGAAGCTGCACTGGGAGGTTACCGAGGCAACGCTCTCCGCCTTGCTGGCCAGGGCCAGGGGGGGCAGCGGGGACGGCTCCCGCACCCGACTCACTGACACACCTGCAGAGAAGATGAAAAAATACCTTTGATGAGATTAAATTCACATAAAAGTCACCACATTCTCAAAGGGATTTCAGAAACCTGTTTTTGAAGTTTTGCTGAAAATACCACGCAGATTGTGCATTCTAGCCATTCTAACATGTTCTGGTTTGACGCTATCCATGCACTGTTACATAATGTACAGAACATCAACACATCTTTTTGCTATGACGTTACGACGGCTATTGGTCGCGGCTGACTCGAGATGTCCGTTCAGCACCGTTGACACACACGCGCACACACCTTTGCTCTTGTCGTTTCTGCCAGCCTCCTGCTTGTCGTCGTCAGAGGTGCAGGAGGACGAGCCGCACTTCCTCTTAATCGTGTTGGGAATGTTACAGCTGTCCAGGTACCTGCGGGGAGAAAGGACAATATCCAGTTATCTAGATGTATGGATGGATCAGAGCTTCCCGCCGACAACATTCTTTGTTTGGGAACTTCTCGCCATAGTTTTAACAGTGTGAGGGATCAGAGATGAGAATCTGAAAGGTAGGGCTGGGTGACTGGGGCAGGATTTCAGGAGTCATCATTTGATGTAATATCGACTCAATCAGATATAAAAAGAGTTAGGAAAAGGATAAATAAATGTGGTGAAACGCACCGTATGATGCTGTCCAGGCAGTTGATCTGCTGGTAGGAGTAGGCGGTGGGTGGCTCTTTGGGGAGGAGCGGGGTGTGCACCAGCGCCTTGGAGGGCCCCGTCATGTCGGCCAGCAGGCTGCTGATGGGGTCGCTGCCCACGGCCCGGAACCCGCTTGACACGCCTGGAGACGGCGAAGAAAACACTATTAGTTGAAGTTTTAATTACTTAAGTTACCCCTTAACTCAATAAAATATTCCTCATGAACCTTTTCAGTCATATCAAAATAAAAATACACTAACAAATTGGGCACTTTTGTGCAACGCCAGCTTATTCATCATTAAGTTTATTGTATATTGCCAAAATCTTGTATTTTTCTATTATTTAGGTATATTTATTTATATTATTTGTCAATTTATAGTTTATATGTATTGTCTATTTGTTTTTGTTCAAGTTCATTCTTATTGTTAATTATTATGTTAATTGTATATTTCTAGATTTTTCTATCTTCTAGTTATTTTTATGTGTATTGACAAATAGTTCCTTTCTTAGGTTTAGTTATTTATTTATCTGAATTTTTTTTAAATATAATTTTAGGTTTATATTTACTGTCAATTTTTATCATTAGGTACAGTATATTGTATATAGCCATTTATTTCCTATTTGTAGTTAATCTTTAGGTTTATTGCATAAGTGGGACCGACTTAGCGCCCTGGCGCCACGGCCTCATACCTGTGCTGTACGCGTGCTTCCTGGGTGGCGGGCGGTTTCGGGACTCGATGAAGACCTGCTGCCCGTTGGTCTTGACCATGTGCACGTCCTTGCAGATCTGCTGGAAGGTCATCTGCAACAAACACAGCACAAATCAAGAGCCAGGACACATCTGCACTCAACCAGAGAGCCCGTCCACCAAGCCCGTGCAGCAAGTGAAAGACACTGAAATCCTCATGAACGAGAATATCATGACCCGACAACCATAAACACAATCATAGAGGGAAAATCATTGTCACTGCTCAGGTGAAGCAAAAAATAAAAAATAATAAAAACACAATTTTACTCATTAACCTTTTTATTGATATCAAAATAAAAATTGACTAATAAATTGGACACTTTTTCATTACATTTACTGTATTTTTCCAAATCCACATCTCTGGGGTACAGATAAATGGAGTTGTTTTTCTTTGTCGCCCCGTTGGCGGGGCGACAAAGAAACTTACAGGTCCACTTACAGGTCCACTTACAGGTTTGTGTCGGGCGACGGTGTCCTCGGCCGGCGGGCTGTTGCTGTCGCTGGACGAGGCGCTGAGGCGCTGCTGGTGCGAGCGGCGTGAACCCCGCGAGCCGTTAGAGCCCAGCGAGCTGTAGCCCTGCGAGCCGCTGCTGTGCACCGGCTGCACCAGGAGCCGGTGGATCTGCTCGCTCAGCTGCACAATATCCGGTGTGGTGAGCCGGCTCTCGCAGCCCCGTGGCATGGTGAACACGTCCTCGTTCAGGGGGCTCCTGGAGAGAGAGACAGGGACCAGAGGATTGAAGATATGCAGCTGAAGCCCCTTTCTGTTTTAACTATCCATCTGTCTGTTTGTTTGTCTTGTTGCTACTGGTTAAGTTCACTGAATGGAGAACAATTGTTTAGTCCATTTCCAGAAGTTAGACAGCTGTCCTGCATAGAGACCAAACCAGACAAAGGGCCTTGATGATTCACTTAGTAATTTCTTGCGGTGATTTTCGCTTGGTGATTTGATTTTTTTTTTTTTAAGAATTGAATACAGACATTTCGAATCTCTCTCTCCCTGGGTGTCTGAAAATAGCACCCGTTTTTAGCAAGATACGCATGTTGACAGACAACTGGATAGAGATACTATGTGACTTGGCAGTTTGGCAGTTTTCTAAAGCTCTGCTAACAATTACTGGAACATTCATTTGGACGACTACTGATAACTGTGTTAAGAGTAAATTGTTTTGGATTAAAGGGTTCCCAAACTGGCATCTGTGGCCCCCTGGGGGCACTGAAAGAATTTCAGGGGGGGGTGGAATTTGCATATGTGGTTCTCTAATTGCAATGAAAACCTGTTTTTCTTCTTCAATGACAGTGAACACCAACTCACATTCTGACTTTGTGCCGCCCCACGATGAAGGTGACCTTGCGGCTCCAGGGGTTGACGAAAGATGACCAGCTGGTGTCGATGGTCAGGTACTCTCCGTTGCGAGTGCACATTCTTAGAGGGGAGTGGTCAAAGGGCTGGCCCGCGAACTGGAGAACTGGGGATCACAAATCAAACAGTTTCATGATACTGTATTCAAGGCGAGTGTAAACAGAGGTTGAAGAGGTGGTACAGATGCTAAAGAGGAATGTGGACTCACTCTTCTTGTGGATAGCCACCATGATGGGCCTGTCTTCAGGATGGATGTAGAGCAGCATGGCAGTTCCCACCAGGTCCTGGGGCAGATAGCCCAGCAGCGGCACCGCCCTGCGCAAATGTTAAAGGTTTTACATTTTAATCCATATGAATTTACATTCTTATATTTAAAACCACAATGAAAGACTCAAGGCGTGTAGTGAAAGGGACACTCCAGTTCTGCGTGCTAACTGTGTTAGTTCAATGCAAGGCTGCAGAGGGGTTCAACTAGCCCAGCTCCTGTGATGTTCAGGAAGAGCTGAGTTATTTAAGCAATGTGTTGTGAGTCTTCATGACCAGTTAGAATAAAAACTAGGTTTTAAGTTTTGAATGCAGCTATATTCAGAACTACTATAAAATATTCCTAGTATAGAGTATTAACAGAGTATAGTATTTTGCAGCAATAGCAGAGATGTACCAAAGATACACCTTCGCGAAAATGCCGTGTTAAAAAAAACCCCAACTTAATTGTGTCAAAATGTAGAGCTACCGCAATCATTACATAATCACAGTTATTTGAGCCTATTGCAATCATTTTCATTACCTCTCGTCCACCTCCTGGAAAACGCAGCTTGGTGTGTGGCTGGTTGTGAAGATCCTCTTATCTGTAGGGATGCGAGGAGCTGGTGGACAGAAAAAGGGAGGAACTGATAAGTCTCACAGGATTATTTTGGTGCATTTGGCTGAGATATTCTATTCATTTTCAAAAATATAAGGGTCAACACACACACACACACACTTATTTATACTAGTGTTTATACACACGCACAACTCTTCAAGCACTTCAGGCTGCCAGGTATTCCAGCACTTAAATTTCCCGAGCACAAAATTCAAGTACTTCAAGTACCTGGTAAGAACCCTGATTTACACAGCGAAAGTCACTCTCCCTCTTATTTTAAAGTTGTGTGTATTGACTGATGAGCACTACTGATGATCACCTTCATATCCGGAGTGGACCCTCTCTGCGATGAGCAGGCAGCAGGGCTGTGGCTCTGCGTCGTCGGAGTCTCGGATGGTGAGCTGGTACGGCGTCAAGCGGAACGGGTAGTAGTGCATCTCGCCGCCGTGCGTGCGGTCGGCAGCACTGATGCGGCAGAACATGGACTTCTCCTGCGTGCAGTCCATTGGTGGGGAAACTGGAGAGAGAGATTATCTGTTTTTAATTCTTTTATCGCTTTTATGTCTCATGTAAAGCACTCTGAATTGCCCTTGTGTATGAAATGTTCCACCCTGCCTATATCTGTTGTCTCTTGTTTCATTTGAAGAAAAATTTATCTCAATAAAAAAATGTAATTTATTAAAATTTCAATAACATTACCAAAAATAATAATTATATTATAATTCCCATTAATTTAAAAATGTTATTAAGATCGATTTACTATGTCTTTATATTGCCTATTATGTAACGTGCCATACAGCAGCGTTCCTCTGCCTCTACTCACTGGAGCCGATGCAGGTGGCCCAGGGCGGCAGGCGGCAGGGCGCGGTGCTGCTGTAGAAGGTACTGACGTCCTGCGGCGCCAGCAGCTCAGAGAAGACGGTTCCCTGGAGGATCTCGGGCTTGCAGCGCAGCAGCGAGGAGCCCTGTGGCGAGATGTACACCACCTTCCCCGACAGGAAGGACACTGCCATGGAGAATGTGTCCTGGAAAGAAGCAGAAATGGAGCAATAGGGGTTAGGAAAGCTTGAGAATGAATATTGCGTGAATCCGTGAATATTGTATATTTGTTACATTATATTTGGTGCATTCCAGGAGCATGGGTTTCCAGCTTACGGTGTTTTTCAGGGTGTACTCCGAGGTGATGTCGTCCAGCTCTTCGATCGTGAAGGTGGACAGGTCCAGGCTGCAGCCGTGGCACTCCTCCACGCTCCACTGGTGGTAATACTCCTGGTTGGCTGGAAATGAACAATAAAACACAGAAAATGGAGTCATACATACAGTCCTATTTGAGGATTCTGTTCTCAGCTCAATCAAAATGTTGTCCCCACCTCGGACTTGCTTGACACAGTTGAGTGCATATTTGAGGGCGTCCAAGGTGCTGGAGCGTCCCTTGCCCCTGCGCTCCGCGGGCAGGCGGATCTTCAGTTCCTTGAGGGCCTTCATCAGCTCCTTTTGGGTCTGGAGGCGGGCCGACTGGTCGCTGCTGCAGCCCGACGTGGACGGAGGGTCGTGCTCGGAGCTGGTGGACAGCAGGCTGTAGGCCAGTGAGCCACTGGGCGGGGACAGGCTCTGGGAGTTGGAGCTGAGGGACAATGGGGGGCAGTCAGTCAGCCGTTTATAGACACGATGAAATACGAATTAGCGATGTGCATTTTAACAAAACCGTATTCTATCATGCTGGAAAATGGAATCAATAACGGAATCTGCAGATTGATCCATTAATGATTTTGCATCTCAAGCTAATTTTCATGAATAAGGATTCTGACTTTTACTTTTATTACATGCAATCTTCTTTTTCTACCTAGAAAAGATACAGTGATATATCTGGGACTAGCGGAGGTCGGGTTCTCAGGATCATGACATTTTGGTTGAGGTACATACTGTATAATTGCCATTAACTTAATTTATTACATTTTTTTGTTCATTTTATGCCACCATCAAAGTATAATCCTGTGGAAAAATATGGCTGTGAAATCTGGCTATTTTGCAAAAAGATCGTGATCGAGCGATTATGCAATCATCGTGGCAGCTCGAGGCAGAGACAACTGAAACATTGGAGAAAAGCGACGAAGGCGTGATAACACCAAAGTGACATTGAAATGTAATTGATCACATAACACCGTGCAGTTCTACAGCAGCGCGGAGCCTCTGCATTGCTCTGTCATGCTGCCCTTTGCAAGGTTATGTCATATTTGGCTTCCCACTCCCGAACCAGCTCTCATGCATCATTTTCTTAAACCATGCCAGACGGTTACATCAGTCAGATGCTTGGCTCAGATTTCTCCCTTCCATCGTCTCTCCCATCCCAATTCATTTCTGCACATTTCACAGTATTTCCCACAGGTCTGAAATGTACTTGTGGTAGGAGCTGGCGGGGGAGGTACCAACACGAATTACAGTTTTCCGAGTCCCCATGGAACGCAGCGTCACGTGGGGGGCGGGGATACCGACACGAATTACACTTTGAGTTTCCGTGGAACGCAGCATCACTTTCTGTGGTCTCTCAAGGTCTAAACTGATAACTGAAAATCGAAATTGAGTAGAATATTTACCTATTTTCATGTAATGTATTCTTGTGAAGCACTTTGAGTTGCATGCGGTGTATGAAAGGTTATAATAATAATAATGGTTACTGTAATCATTATTTTCAAGTTTCTCCTCCTACCTCTTGTTGCTCTCGGTGTTCTCCAGCATCATGCCAGAGTCCTTGCCGTTGGACGAGCTGTGGGAGCTGCGGGTGGACTGGTGCCCGCGGGACCTGTTCTCCGTCTCGATCCCGCCCTCACTCTCCCGTTCACCGGAATCGTTCCCGCTGGACAGTCCGTCCATGTCGTCCGAGGTGGGCCCCCGGCCCTCCCCCGATGAGCCCCCTGACTGGGACCCTCTGCCGTGGGAGGAGATGCTCGCCCCGCTCCCTCCTCCGCGCTCCTGGCTTTTGTTGCCGGGGATAGGCTGGCCGGCGTCATCATCATTGTTCGGGGAGTTCATTGCTCCCGACCCGGCCTCCTGGCCCCCGTCTTTCTCGGTGGACCTGGCCACCCGAGCACGAGTGTTGCAGTTTTCATAACTCATACTTGGGTTTGATGGGGCTGAGACAGCTGGATTGAGGTGTCAGCTGAACTAGATTTAATTGAACAGAAGGTGATTTTAAGTAGGGCCGCTATGTCTACACAGGGGTATCATAGCTGGAGGTTTGGTTTGAAAAACTAAAGGAGAGAAGATCATGCTTTGAGCATGATAGCAGACACGATTCCTTGCTATCTTCAGTTTTCTCTGGAGATGAATCTCCGCTGATGAACTCTTGGCGTGAAACACTTCAACAGATGGGCTAAAAAGGCTTGAGGGAAAAAATGGCTCCAGCAAGAGTGAAAAAAAAAAAAAAGAAAAGAGAGAACTCTTCACTATGGCTGGTCTTCTCACCCTCTTGTGTTGCTCCAGTTGCTAAAGGCGACCTGGGGGGGGGGGGGGGAAACGACATTTTAGTTTTACTTCATTGAAATGATTCCAAGGTCAACAAAGCTCACGATCTCTGTGGCATTATACTGTACACTCATTGAGAACATTAGACACACTATAGTAATACTGGGTAGGGTCTCCCTTTGCTTTCAAAACAGCCTAAGTTTTTCTTGGCATGGATTCCACAAGATGTTGGAAACATTCCTTTGAGATTCTGCTCCATGTTGACATGATTGCATCACGCAGGTCCTGCAGATTTGTCTGCTGCACATTCATGATGCAAATTTCCCGTTCTATCACATCCCAAAGGTGTTGTATTGGATTCAGACCCGGTGACTGGGAAGGAAACTGAAGAACACTGAACTCATCATCACGTTCATGACACCAGTTTCAGATGACTTTTGCTTTGAGACACGGTGCATTATCATGCTGGAAGTAGCCATTAGGAGATGGTAAATCGTGGCCGTGAAGGGATGCACCCGGTCAACAACAATACTCAAATAGGCTGTGGCATTCAAGCGGTGATTGATTGGTATTAAGAGGATGGATTCATGCTATTACCACCTAATTCTGGCCCTACCATCTGTGTGCCACTGCAGGTATCAAGATTCATCAGACCAGGCTACATTTCTCCAGATTTAGTGAGCCCGTTCCCACTGCAGCCTCAGCTTTCTGTTCTTGGCTGACAGAAGTGGAACCCGATGTGGTCTTCTGCGATTGTAGCCCATTTGCCTCAAGGTTCCACGTGTTGTGCGTTCTGAGATATTTTTCTGCTCACCACAGCTGTACAGAGTGGTTATCTGAGTTACCGAGAGACTGTTGTAGAGACTGTTGTGTGTGAAAATCTCAGGAGATCAGCAGTTACAGAAATACTCAAACCAGCCCACCTCACATTTTTGCCCCATTCTGATGGTTGATGTGCACATTAACTGCAGCTGCTGACCCATGCCTGCAAGATTTTAATGCATTGCACTGCTGCCACACGATTGGCTGATCAGATAATTTGATGAATAAGTAGGTGTACAAGTGTTCCTAATAAAGTGGTCAGTGGGCGTAGATCAGTGGCTATTTCTGAATGGACACTCAAGGTGTGTCACCTACGCAAGTATAAAGTCCAGTGATATTTATTCCCTGGATAGAGAATAACGCTAGAATTAATCCTTTAAGCCCCTAAAGGACGACGTCATCCCCTCCACAACTCTGACCCTGCCAGCACCGAAGTGGACGGAGCATTTTACCACCTAATGCTTTCCTCCTGCCGATAAACACCACACACTTAAACCCATCCTGCTCCTATGGTTTACTTAACAAGGTAATTGCGATCTTATCAATGTCAGCATTACCCTGTTATGTTATTTTGTGTTGAATTTACAGTGTATTGTATGTAAATGACTAATGGTGGACATTTCTACGCTAGTAATTTTCAGAGGTTTTCATTTTGAAATGTAAATTTTTTAAATCGTTTTTCAGTAATATACTGTTCATTGAGAATACAGTAGGAATACTAAAATAACAGTGTAAAGGCAGCCATATTTATAATGCCAATAATATTTACAGTAATAAACTGTTGTTGTAGATTACAGTGGGTACACTGTAGAATTAGTTTCATGCTGTCATTAAGTGAGGCATACCTGTACGGATTAATATCTAAAAACAGGGCAGAACGGCCTATGGGCATTTGTCTCAAGACAGTAGAACAATGTGTAAGTGACTGCATGGGCAACTGCAAGTAATTGATTCTTCTCCATTTGAAGGCCGCCACGATGAAGTGAAACCGTCCACTCGCCAACTATGAAAATGTTACACAAAGACAATGTTTGGTCAGATGGAAGATCAACACTCGCACATGACATACCCTGTGCGCTAGGAATTAACAGAGTAGGGGAGGGAGTAATTTTTCTCTGGAAATATGGGTGCAGGCAGGGTGTGAGTGGGCGTCAAGACCAGCTGGCATCCATGCATACTTCCAGGGGCCACACAAGCGGCAGCAGATAGGTCGCAGAGTTGGGCTGTGCTCAGGCTACTAGAATACATGGATGGGCCATGCCCCCGCGACCCAGCCACCAGATCACGCACTGGCTTAACCATCATTCCACATTAATGGGCCACCCATGCATGAAACTAAAATCTGCATAAATCCCCCTCACCGATATTCACAGGAAATACACTCAATAGAGCCCAGCCCCAATATGTATCATTACCGCATTCTCTCTTCACAGGCTGATAAATCCTGAAAATGTTTGGTTAAATGCTGCCTAGCTTCTGTGGGAATATGAATATATGCATACAAAAAAAAACAAGACAAATGCTTTTGAATGTTTGGATAAAAAAAAAAAAAAATGATATTAAGAAGAATAATCAGGAGTGAGCATTCACGGGTTCTGAAATGTGTAATTTCATTTAAATGAGATTCGCTTCTTGATCAGGTTTTATGCAAACAAGTACTGTAGATATTTAAGCTCGAAAATAATGGTTCAGCAAGGCATGCGTTAAGTTAAAGAAAGTGAAACTTAACTAATACAATTTTAACATGTGGAAAAAAAACTAGATTGCCATAAGAGTCACACGTTTTCCCTAACTATAGCCCTATTCTTCTGCTCAAATATTTTGTTGTGCAAAAAATATGGAATAATCTTGGTGGTGGAATTGTTATGAATTATACACCACATATATTACGGCATATAAGTTGATTTACGCCTATTTATCATCTTTGGCGGGGCTATGTTTCTTAATTTGGGAGGGAGAGGCTATCAGCCGCAATCAGTGTCCGTTAGAAACACACGACGCTGTCACTTCAAGCACAAATTGCACCCTAACGCAGAGAATATTTTGATTGTAAATTGATTTCATCATCATATTTATGTGATGCGGTGCACCCTTGTCCAACGTGAACTTGCCCTCCGCAGACTAACGGGGACACAACAACGACGTCATTTATTGACAAAAAAAACGAAGATAAAAACAGGGAGCGTGATTGCTGTTTACGCACCCCATAAAGCCACACACACACACACACACACACACACACACACACACACACACACACACACACACACACACACACACACACACACACACACACACACACACACACACACACACACACACACACACACACACACACACACACACACACACACACACACGAGAGAGAGAGACGAGAGAAAACAACGTTCCCTTACCGCAAGCGCACGGCGTGTGTGAACATGTGTGACCTGTTCCTAATTCCCTTCACATCGCCTCGCAGCCGCTGAACAACTAATTCCACGCTGGCGACGTCAGTCTGACCGTTTGACATCAACGGACAACGACGGTGAGCTCCGCGGGGCCGCGCGCTCGCGTCCCCGGGGAGAGGCTCCGTCCGCGGCGCCGCGCAGCCGCAGCAGGGGCAGGAGCAGGAGCACACAAGGCACGTGTATTCGGCTGTGGCTTCCGCGAGCTCTGCCGGCCGCTGATTGGTCGGCGCCGTCAGCCAACGGGAGGGCCGCTCGGGCTGCTTTTGTGCCGCGGCGACACGCAGCACAGCGGGTGTCGCAGATCGGTCTCAAGGCTTTTCTCAATGTTTTCTTTTATATATTACTATTTACAGTTATTATTTATCTATTTATTTTATTGTACTTTTATTTATTTTATTGTACTATTGCCTTATTCGTTTTTTTTTGTTTTTTTTTTTAAATGTTTGTTTATAGTTATTCACTTTTAGTTATTATTCTAGCGGAGGACTGGGCAAACGACCTCCACATGCTTTACTTTGAAAATATCTAACTTGGTTCTTTTAAAAGTAACTATACTAGTAACGACCTCATAGTAACTCGGGCCCTGTCCCCCGTGTCCATGGTGTTTGTGTTCTGCGAATGCTGAATCCGAAACTACGGGCGCCGTTCACAACAGCTCCATACAAGGATCCACTGGACACAAATAGGAAAAATTAATCAGAGGATTTGGGTGCTCAGGGCTCCCAAGTGGAGGTCACAGTACTGGGAGCACTGGGTAGTTGGAGATCGTTTGACACTTCAAACCCAGTGACATACTGTATAAAGAGAGTGGAATCCGATTATGTAATATCTGTGACTGCTCCAGTTCCTCCCGGTGAATGTGCTAGGTGCCTGAAGAATGCGTGGCTGGACGTCACCGATAATCACTAATAATCTCATCTTGTTACATTTAAGCATAATTAGACCTCAATACCCTTCAGATGAAACGTTAATTCCTCCTTCGGGCACAATGGCCCATGTTGGACTTAGGCGCTGGCGAGTTTTCCCCCTGGATTTCAGTCTTGGAAGACAAGAGTGCCAATAATAGAATCAAAGCCAAGTCATTTTTTCTGTCACACAGACGTCCTTGCCTAACTCTGCACCTCCAGCTCTACATCCCCCTTGCCGAGTCTTCTCTCTGCCTCCAACTTCCTCAGCTTTTTCTTGTTAACTGCCCTCCCCGGGGCAGGGGGGGGGGGGCCTGGTTTGGACCTTGGCCGAGCAGGGCTGATATTGCATTTTGGAGTGTCACATCCTGCCGTGTGCTCTATCATGGTTACAAACATTACATCCAAAACAGGAACATGGTGGTACTGCATCACCTGTCGAGGGTAAACGCTAAGCTTTGTAAACGAAGCCCCGAGACAACCTTAAGAACTTTGTGGCCGTGCAGTCTTCTCTCCAGGAGACAGCATCAAATCCAAAGTGTACATTTGCCATGTGAAATCTCTGCCAAGTCAGCCACTGCACCTCTTCTCTCGGCCGGTCTACGCAAAATTATTGCTCCCCACTGGTGTTAGAATTGCTGAGTTTAACTACGTCGTTTGTGAGAGCGTCAAGTGCTCAAAGCCCCAAATGACAAGCAGTCAGCAAATTAAGGAACGTTACTTGGCGTTTTGACTACGCCACTATTCCATTCCCCCACTGAAGGCCGCGCTGTGTATGCATTTCTGACATGTGCATTTCACTTGCAATGTGCAGAGGTGTTAAATGCCTGGACAGCCCGGTAGTATCTGTGGTCTTGTATTACTTTTCAAAACAAAGGCAACATTGTGAGAGACTGGACAGAGGGTGAGCTGTGCCACAAGAGGGCCACAAAGACGCATTGCATTTATCCTCCGAAAATACTCAAAACGCATAAAATCACATGACACGACTCTCACAAACACAGCAATGTTTTGCACAATCGGTCAGCTGCATTGGTCTGATATCCACGAGATATATGACCCTGTATTAATACGCTGTCTAAGTCTTGGATTAAACCAAGCCTGCAAAGAAATGTGCAGGATCTGTATCGCCATCAATTTGGCCAGAGCAAGAAACAACTACGACGCGGGAGCTACTGCGTGGAGCATAGCGGCCTCCAGTGGATAGAATATAGAACTACAATTGAATAACGTTCAACTGTGATTAACCATTTCAATAATGGGAAATAAATGTTAAAATGTTATTTCAACCACCAGATAAATATAAACGGACTTTATAATAATAAATGAACAGAAAACTAAATTCAGGAAGAGGAAAAAACGTCTCACGGTAACTGTTGATCGTGTCGCCGCGATAGTTTTCTCCCAGTGGTGGAAGTGGGTATTACAACTACTAAATGAATAACTGGATCACAACTGTCGGACAATCAATCAAACACCAACGCGACGCAATGAGAAGACCGCGAGTAACGTTGGGGTATTTAACAAAAAAACAATTAAAATTAAAAACCTCCCGGGTCAAATGCATTGGCCGCGCACACTCCCACAGGAGGAATTGGATTTGCCAGATTAGACAGGTTTAGAGGTTAGCGCCGCGCCGCTGCACTGCGATTGCAGACAGTGGGAACAAAGTGTTCAGCACATCGTGCTTCACATGACCGAAATACCATCACAGCGCGTTTCAGAACCTGCCCCGTGGATTTTAGGACAAACAGGGTGGGGGTGGGGGTGGGGGTGACCCAAACGCACTACATTGCGGTATAAATTATATTGGTATAACCAACCAATTGTTTGCGTTTTAGTTCTTTTTACGCTTTATTGTATATTGACATTTTTTCCTTTATCTTTTAGGTGTAGACTTTTTTTTTTTTTTTTCTTCCTATTTTTGTTGTTATCTGTTAAGGTGGGGGCCTGCTCTGTAGAAGCATTTTATTTGTTGTTTGTGGTTGATTTTAAACGTTTATCGTATAAAGCCAGATTTTCAAAGTTGTTATTATCATGGTGCGGGGGGGGGGGTATTGGGTTTTGCCGTTCTTTACTGTTATTATTATTATTAATATTATTATTGTTATTATTACCTTTTACTCCGTTTTCTTTTCTTTTTTTTTTTTTTGTAAACGAGCGGCCCTAACGTCGCAAGAACAATAAAACGCCCGTCAAAGCAGCCGGCGGGTCGAACATGTTTACGTTGGAAACTGGAAGTTGGAAAGGAGCGCCATGTCGCCATGACGGCAGCGGGACCAGCGCCTGCAGAGTCGGTCGCGTTTAACAGCCGCTTTCCACAAATACGACGTTGCACCGCACCGCATCGGCGCGCCTACGGACACACTTCTTCCGAACACATTTCGGACACATTGCATCGAACGACCGCCCGTACGGCGAGCGAGGTGCGCGCCGACGCAGAGCACCCGCTGCCACCGCTCCCCACAGCCCCAGTCGGTCGCTTACCTCGGACGCAACCGGAACGCCGCCGGTGTCTGTTAGAATCCCCGGAGGAGAGGCGCAGCCGGAAGAATGGCTTCGGACACACACACGCCAAAGAAACAACAACCCCCGAGATAAACGCGTCAACGCAGACTTCGCCCGCCCGCCGCTCTCCGTCTCTGGGAAGCAGCTCCTCCGTCCCTCTTCCCTCCCTGGCGGTTTACACGCAGGGATACACGTGCCGGGGGCGTGGGCCGGCGGACGCCATTGGACGCCGCCGCCGGGACGCCGCGCCCCCGCGACGCCGCCATTGGTCGCGGGGGCGCGGCCGGCGCCGCACGGGGCTCGGCGCTCACGTTGCACGGCGACCGGGTTCCGACGCTCCAAACAGAAAAGAACACCGGGGGAGGCGGGGAGGCGCCGCCGCCGCCCCTAGTGCCGGTGGCAGCTGCGAAGCCCCATTCGCCCGCCGTGGCGTGAGCGCCTTCGCTTGGCTCCTCGACGCCAAGACTTTCTGGAAACGGGTGGAACGCCGCCCATTTATCGCGTCTCGGAAACGAGAAACGTATCCCTTGCGTTTTCTTTTTATGTATTATTATTTTTTTCTTCTCTTCGGGTGTACTTTATATTGCAATTGTTTCTATTGTTTTTTTTATTATTATTATTATTTTTTTTTTTTTTTGTAAACGTTTATTGCATATGACCCCCCCCCCTTTTTTAAAAATATTTTTTTATTATTTCTACTTTATTCTTCTACTATTTTAACCCCTACCGTAGCCGTTTATTTGAATCCACCCTGTGCACGGAATCACATTTTGTACATCGCAAGCGTATTTTGTTTTAACGAATGTCACAAATGCGCCGACCTTTACCAAGACGAATTCCTTTGCACGGTACATGTTTTGTATGTCGACGTGCACTCGGCCGAAGACCACAATAGGCATATTCCTATTGTTATTGTGTTTTATTCTATATATTTGTATCTTATTCTATAAGTATTCGACTTACTGTATTACGTTTTTTACTTTAATTTTTTTCCTCGGACATATTGTGTGCCATCACTTCACTGCGTACATGTGTGACAGTATGCACACACGCGTGTGACGGACAAACCGTCTCGACTCTCGAAATGCGTGCTGCGCACAGGTTGCGTACTTACGGCTGCAGCAGAACACAGCATGCTCGGTTCCACGTGCTCCGCGCGGCGGGTACACGGTGACGTCACATGTTCTCTTCCCCTACCCCGGGCGGCACGCGGCGGGCGGAGTGGCTGCCCCCCCCCCCCCCCCCGCCCGCCCCCAAAATCTAGGGCAGGGCCCAGGCCCCTCGGAGCGGCCTCCCCGCCAGGGGGGACGGGAGCATGTGGGCGCAGGTGAGCGCTGGACCCGCCCCCTATTCGCCGTTGCGCAGAGTTTTTGTTGTTGTTGTTTTTCCTTTTTCCTCCCCATGTCACAGTTTGAAGTTTTAACAACGGATTCAGCGGATTTTTACGCATTTTCATGCGCAGCGAGTTACACAGAAGATACAATAAAGATAAACGACAAAAAAAAAAAAAAGCCTGTGAGAGGGTATAAATGTGAATATAGTTAGATGTATGTACATGATGAATAATATGGAAACAGTATGGATAGAGTGGTAATACCTGTGGAACCCAACACACAGTCTCACTTCTCAGTGTTATTGCACATGGGACGTGGAATGCAACGCTAAAGGCACTGACCACAGTGTAAAAATAGTTCCTTACTGCGCTCAAGTGGGGTTTTTTTTTTTGGAGTGTCTCTGTACTTGACTTGAGTGATTATATTTCCGTTGACCTTTACCTTGCTCAAAAAGTTTCTTTTTACTCCGATACATCCCCCCCCCCCCGGAACACCTTCGTGACTTAATAAAATGGGAGGAGAACTGGCAGCCAGTGACGTTGATGGAGCCTTTTATCGCCAGGTTCATGTTGTAAACCAAGGGTCATGTCCAGCAGCGAGCGGAGTGTCAACAAACACTGGGGGCCCCCCCGTTCAGTGTTGCCAGGTCTGCGGTTGTCCCGCGGAATTGGGCTACTTTTTAAGCGTTGGGGCGGGTTGATTTTGTTGTCTTTGTTACTGTTGTTTTTGTCAGCTGCGGGATGGCTGGGTTTGTCATGGAGACCTGGCTACCCTGCCCTTGGTAAGTTGAATTTTTATCTGCGTTGCTGCCGATCAAGGCAACACAGGCGTGTCCCAGAGGGAAAGCTATGCCCACGGCGACGGCCTCCCCCAGCGGAGATGCTGCTCTACCTGCACCCGCACCTGACCCTCCACCGGCTGCGACTGATGGAGACCGAACACCTGTGGCCATATTTACACCAAATGTTTTCTTATGTCAGAGTGAAAGATGCGTGTTATCGAATGAAGCGCCTTTTATGCCTCTCAACAAATACAGAAACATTAGCAACCAGAATAAAATCTGAGAAAAAAAAGGCTTTTTTTCCTCCACAGCATTTGCTTTTACTTTTGATTCCTAAGAACTTTAATATCAGCTAGTCACTAATGAGTGAATCACTTTTACCAGAGTCGTTCTTTTTTAGTAACGTATCTCTCTTCTCACCGCTTTTCCCACCCCTGCTGCGACAGAAAGTCAAGGTCGTTGTCCGGAGTTTACTTTTAATTCAGTTTGTCTGCGCAAAACAAACACGTACAATAACTGGATCAGTTTCGAAAAATGTGCCCACCTCAGAAATAAAATGACGTCAGATAGAAGAAAAACTTAGAAAAGGAAAAATAAAGTTAACTTGAGAGAAAGCGTTATAATGAAGACTCTGATTTGCACGTCATGCTTTCAGTCAAAAAAAAAAACAAAAACAAAAAAACCACAGGGGATGTTCCAAACACAACCCGGAAACGACTGCGTTTGTAACGTGCTCAAAGGTTAAAGCTATTGTACAAGTTCATGTGGTGTACCTTTTGACGAACTAAATAACTTGCAGTGTGTCCAAAGTACTTATCGTATTGTGGGAAGAGCAACTGCTCAATATGATATTTGGGTTATCGTGGACGTGGCCCCGAAATAGAATGTCGAAACTTTGGATGAACTTGCGGAAAGAAAACAATGATTAAAGGACAACGATGTCCAGATGTGCATGGTAGGGACTCAATAATAATGTTTAACTGGAAAATGAGTATATTTACAGATCAAATGTACAAATTGCAATGTTAAAACGTTTGCCTGATGTTTCTATAACGTGTGTCCCCATAACCTCCTGAGGAGGGAGGTTCCCAGAGTGTTGGTATGACTATAGTTATTCGTTATTTTTTACATGACAAATGACATTTATTATTATTATTATTATTATTATTATTATTATTATTATTATTATTATTGCCTATTTGTTTCCGATTAGTGCTGTTGCCACAGTATTTTTTTCTCTGAAGATGAATAAAGTATGTCCCATCACAGAGCAGCAGAGAGTTGTCCAGAAGAGGGCGCTGCTGTGCACGATTCAACTTGAGGTTTGCCCCCCCCCCCCCCCCCTGCTGGTCCATCTAGGTACTGAGATCAACTTGATCCAAAAGTGTAAAATGAAGTGAGTGAGTTGGAAAGACAGAAAGCGGACTATGAGTCCTGTTCCTGGCGTTTGCACAGCTCGATTTAAAGATTGTGTCATTGATTTGGGATAAGCTTTAAAAGACAGGCATTGCAGGTTGGGAGTTGGAAGTCCATTTGGGGAGGAACTGTCTTGGATATAGTGGGATACACAGATGTAAAAAAAGAAACAAATAACTTGGTGGATGAGGTTATTTATCCTTTGTTCTTATTTCTTATATCGACAGACTGTGATAAACGATTGTATAGTGGAGAAAAATGCGTTATAGATGTTGCTAAAAATATAACGGATGCATAGACTATATCGACTAATCTACTTGTATATCAAGCTATAAATGGCCTTGCACCCCAGTATATAAAATAAATGCTAATTATACATGAACCAGCAAGAACTCTCAGGTTCACAGGCAGTGGTCTTATAACGATCCCTCGTACCAACTCTGAAGCAGGGGAGGCTGCCTTCTGTATCTACGCCCCGAGCAAATGGAACAGAACAGAACAGCCGGCCGAGGGCCCTGAGAGGGGCCCCCACGCTGAACCCTTTTTAAAGCAGGTTAAAAACCTTGCTGTTCACTACAGTCGATAGCTGACTTCTGTGTGTGCTCCGTATGCTGTGAGAGCTTTTTATTCCGCACTGGCTGTTCTTATTGCACAGACATTTTCTGATCCTGTTTCCGTTGTTTCTGCTGTTTCCGTTGTTGCTGCAGTTGCTGTTGCCGCTGTTTCTGTTGTTGCTGCTGCTGCTGTTGTTGTTTCTGTTGTTGCTGTTGTTGTTTCTGTTGTTGCTGTTGTTGTTTCTGTTGTTGCTGCTATTGTTTCTGCTGCTGTTGTTGTCGCTGCTGCTGCTGCTGTTTTTGCTGCTGCTGTTGTAGTTGTTTTTGTTGCTGTTGTTGTTGTTTCTGTGGCTGCTGCTGCTGTTGTTGTAGTTGTTTTTGTTGTTGATTTTGTTGATGTTGTTTCAGGGGCATTCTTTTGAAATGACCAGCTGACAGCACGTTGCTACTTTGATTGTATTTATTTGTCCAGCGCATTGTGTTGCCCTGGTATGAAATGCACTTTATAAGTAAAGTGTGTGTTGTCTTTGTTGTTGTTTTTGTTGATGTTGCTGCTGCTGTTGTGGTTGTTGCTGCTGCTGTTGTTTCTGTTGTTGTGTCAGTTGTTGCTGCTGTTGTTTTTGCTGCTGTTTCTGTTCTTGCTGCTGTAGATGTTTCTCCTGTTTCTGTTGTTTCTGTTGTTGTTTTTGTTCTTGCTGCAGTTGCTGTTGTTGTTTCTGTTGCTACTGCTGTTGTTGTTGCTGCTGTTGTTGTTGTTGTTGTTGTTGTTTCTGTTGTTGCTGCTATTGTTGCTGCTGTTGTTGCTGTTGCTGTTGTAGTTGTTTTTGTTGTTGTTTTACTTGTTGTGTTTCAAGAGCATTCTTTTGAAATGACCAGCTGACAGCAATGTTCTTCCTTTGATTGTATTTCTTTGTAAAGCGCATTGTGTTGCCCTGGTATGAAATGCGCTTTATAGATAAAGTGTGACTTGACTTGACTAAAAAAGGATTTCATGGTTGCTGGTTTTAACTATTTGGTCAATCAATGACTTTAGCATACAAATGCAAAGAGATCATTTTTGGGAAGAGAACAAAGCTAATTATGAAAATTTTTTGTCAAATTATACTGGAAATAGGCTTCATAACAGGCCAATGGGCCACGGTGGCGCAGTGCATTGCACTGCTCCTGGGTTCAATTCTCACCTGGGGCGCTGTTGGCACCGTGCTCTGGCAGGTTATCCGGCGGGAGTTTCCATGTTCACCCCGTGCTCACATGGGGTTTCCACCACCGACCATCAGTATGGACCCCCACCAAAAAACATGCACCCATCATCGTCTGACCAGCGATGGACACTCGTTACCAGGTCCCCGGGCGCGTCCACGAATGCTGCCCACTGCTCCTGGCTGCCCCCCCCCCGCAGGAAGGACAAGCCAAGATGGGTCAAATGCAGAGGCCTCATTTCACCGGCCACCACCCAAAGCACGTGTGTGTATGCATGTGTTGTAGTGTGGTGTGTTGTGTGACAATTAAAGATTCTTCTTCTTCTTCTAATAATAAAAGGCTTTTCAGTTTTGATGGTGATATTAGAGATATACACGTTTTCCAGTCAAAAGAAAAGCTTCATGTCAACAACCCAAGAGTTTAAATTCAGCAGTCCAGTCCAAATGTCAACAGCCACTCTCAATCAATAAGGATCAATAAGGAGCTTTCTACCACTGTCTGCAGGTCCTTAAAAAGTCTCAATGTCTTCAGTTGTATTTTATAGTAGTGAAATCCAAGAACCTTCTTGTACTTAATTCTGTGGGGAAAGAAGGCACTGGTTTCCTTTATTCCAGTTCCTAATCACTTACCTGTATACGTGTATCTGGTATTCTGACATACAGGAAACTGTTCTAATATCAGTTTATACAATCACTATTTAGTATATCATCTATTTTATATCAAATATATATATACATATAAACTTTTTATATATCCATTTCTGTTTTGTATTTTGGTTGCCTATTTGTATGAATTTGACAATTTTATTTTTATTTGTAGTTTACTTTTAATTACTTTTAATTATTATTTTTATTTTACATTCTTTTAAATGCTCACTGTCTGTAGTGAAACGCACCAAACCTCCCCAGAACTAATTCCTCATACGAGTAAATGTCCTGGTGGGATAAACCATGGCGTTGTTGCCTTGGGTCCTTGTTGACTGCTCCTGTAGGCCCTTTTTGCTCTTTTTTTTGCAATTAAATCACTAATCCATCTTCAAATGGCATCTATCGTGTTTAGAATATTGATCTCGATGAGCCGTTTCATGCACTGTAACTCTACTTGCGCCCCAATGAAGCGCGTCATGCCAGGGCTGCATGACACGAGCGCCGCCCGCAGGTCGAAGAGGGGCGCTGCAGCTTAAACCCCCGTTTCCAGCGGCAGGGGCCATGCGTGCGTCGTAAAGGCCACGCTCACACCTGGCGTTAACATGTGACTTGCAAATCGGCATACAGGTATAGGCATACAAATAGGAATGCGTCACAGGATGGCCGCCCTCACGTTTTCACTTCCATCGTCACGGCTCCCGAGTGGTCATTATTAGTTCGAATGGCTGGTTACGTGTTAGTTGTGCTGTTGATTGTATATGGCATTTCAGTCATATATGTGATAAGTGTATTGCAATCTAAGGTTGTTTACTCACCCTGAACAGCTGGAAGTGCAACACTAGAGAATATTGGTCATTTTTCCTTAAAGTATAGGATATAGGAGTATATTTTCATTCATTTTGTGTGTGTGCGTGTGTGCGCGCGCGCCCGTGTGTAAGAATAAGCACAGTTATGTGTTTTTGAAGATCTGTAGCGGTTGACAGGATTGGGGTTTAGTGTGGAGGGATTATTTATTTGTAAAAAAGTGTGTCGTGGAAGAAAAAAAGTTGGGAAACACTGTGTGTGTGTGTCTTTGACCCAGTGGTTCCAAACCTGGGGTGCTAGGCCCTCGCAGGGTTGCCAAAGGCCTTGGAAGGGGGGTCATAATAAACTCTTAAAGTTCAGTTTCAGTTATATCTCAGGACATAAATATGAAAGCACACTTTTCCAAATGACTGGGTTTATGGCATGTTGCACAACACGCCACAACCAAGTACTGTAACTATGGATGTACCATATATCCATAAATGTATGGCATTTGACACACAAAAAAAAACAACACAAAACGTTCATAATTTGAAAAAGAAAAATGGAAATAGAGCAAAATATGTCATTTCACAGACATTCAAAGCGCTCAAATCAGAAGCAGAGGCTCCAGGCTCCAGGCTCCAGGCTCCAGGCTCCAGGCTCCAGGCTCCTCGCCCCCCTGGGCTGTAGTAATGCAAGACTCGCGAACGATTCGTTCGAAATGAGCACATCTATCAAATGACTCGGGGGTCCGGAGTCACTCCGGCCAAAGAGTCGTTCGTCCGTGACTCTCCAACCAGAAGAGAGAGCCGAGCCCCCACCGGCCGCTGAAGTTTCTGCTGGCTGAGCGAGAGAGCGAGATCCTATGTATCCGATATATTATTATCTATCACACGACATTTATTTTGTTGTGTTTCGCCAAAAACGACGCATTTCGACAGAATGCGTCACCAACCGAACCGAATTTTGTTTTTTTTGGGGGTTTGGTTCCTTCTTTCCACCCGGTGACTCGTCAGGGGCCGAGCCTCGGAAAAAGGGCGGAGCGGCCCTTGAAGGACGGGGGCGTCTCCGCGCCGTGAGAGGGAGGGAACGGCGGGGTTAGGGGGCGGGGGAGGCGGGGTAGGGAAGGGAAGGGAAGGGAAGGGAAGGGAAGGGCAGGTTCGGGGCGGTAAAGCTCGGCGCGCAAGTCCCTCGGACCAGCGGCCCTCCCTGCGCCCCGCCGCACGTCAAAACAATCACCGCACCCGCTCGCCTCGATGGATGAGTCCGCGGCCGTGCACGTCGCGACGCGTGAGTTAACAATAAGTTGTTGTTATTATTATTATTATTATTATTATTGTTGTTGATTTAGAAACGGGATGAATCCATGGATGCACCCGTCTTATATCCCCCGCACCTCCCCATGAGCTAAGTGGATTCGGCTGCTTTGACGTGACAGTGGCCGGGGGGAAAGTTGAGTCGTGGCGCGGGGGAGCTGCTTGGGGATGCTCCGCTCCCCACCGCCACCACCACCACCGCCACCACCACCACCACCCCACGCAAAAAAAAAAGTTGCACTTGTGGCAACTCTTTGAGCTTTTGGTTTTCTTTTAAAAAGTTTCACGCGCTTTGGGACGCGTTGTGCCGAGGATTTGGACTTTCTCGTGCGGCTCGGCTGCCCCAAGGTGTTGTCGTCCGCGCTCCCTCTGCTCGGATCCTTCAAACGCGTTGTCAAGATTTAAAAAAAAAAAAAAGTAGTAACAGATGAATACAAGTTGCTGCTGATTGATTGATTTTTTTTTTAGAAACTTATATATATATAAAAAAAAAAGTGAAATATTATTTTGAGACGATGGAACCGTTGTCGTCGTGTCGTTTTTGCACGATGATGTGTAACGCGTGCAAGTGGTGTTTGTGGTTTAAATCGTGTACACGCACTTTCGGTGTATTTTTTGTTTTTATTTTATTTCATCTTTTCAAGGGAAACGTTTCTCACTCGTCATATACAAATTTCAGGAAGTTGCTAAGCGCGTTTCAAACGTATTCAGCTCGTAGTTTTTGTTTGAGTGGTTTCTTGGAGATAGAATTACTGTCACAGACGATTGTTTTGCATGGCGGACCTTTTTAAATGTAACACACGGTCGTCATAGTAATACACGGTTTTACCATAATATTATCGTTGTTTAATCATAGTATATCAGTTTTATGATAGTATTACAATACTATGATCATGCTATCTTTGAATTAAAAATAAAGCTTTTTCTTGAGTATAGGCTATTTCACCAAGTAAATAGCCATGTAACTACCTCTCCTAGTGCTTTCCAATAACTATTATTATTATTTTTACTAATTATTCCCATTTATTTAAAATTAAAGTTGAATACTGACCTTTTTAAAATATAACATTCTTGAGAGTATCTTACACAGACACAACACAACACATTATACACAGAGCCATACATACATTACTGAAATACATACACAGACTACCAACCTTTTTTTTTTTTTTATTATTATACATATTTACTCGCTGCTTACTTCACGTATCTCACTGAGCTGCTGGAATCCATGTAAAATGATGCATATCTGCTTGTATTATATCTTAAATATACAGTGTGTATATATAGAAACATCAAAAAATGTTTGTGATACTGCGGTAATGGTATTGTAATGTAACACACACACACAAAAAAAAAGGAAAGAAAATCACGACACACACACACCCCACACTGTACACAGAGCCATCTAAAGGCCAAGCTCTAATTCAATTAGGCTGAGACATTCAGCATGAGGGGTTTGGAGACCACCGACAATAATCGTGTGTGTACCATAGACTCTGAGGACACACGCCCCTCCACGAGATTTGAGAGTCGCTCCAGTTGAGTTGCAACAAGGACTGGACTATAATTCAATATTACAATTTATGTGTTGTGAGCTATATCTGTCCATATTGTCAAGTTCTTCCTGTTTATTGCTTATTATGAGGTTATTTTTTATTGTCTGAGTATCTGTCAATCAGAAGATAGGACCAGAAATGTATCACTATCAGCTTTTACAGCAGTACGTTTATTGGAATGCTAGAGTTCTGAGCAGATATCGTATCACTGATGGATAACGACAGCAATAATAATTTCTGCCATATTGTCAAGCGATTTCATAAACTCTCTCGCTATGGTCCCGGCTGCGGAGGTTTATGTGCATTAGATGCACAAATAACCGGAGCATGGCGCAATGGGACTCTGGGATTGTGTCGCGTTAAACAATATTGCTCAGCGTTTGCTCTGATCTCGCCGTCTGTGTTTGAATTGCCGTCAAGCTGTCCCCGCAGATCACACCAAAGACGGTCGGCCTCGCGCTGAACCCCTGTCAAAAAACGCCTGAAGCAACGGGTTCGGTCTAATGTTTGTCACTTTGCTGCCAACGCGGTGTCGCTGTGCGTTTTGAAGTGAATAGGACATATTGTACGGGTTCTACAATTCCAGGTTTTACTTAAAATTGAACTCGAGGAGCTGGAACTGGGAGGTGGCGCCTCCCTGACCCAAATGGCATGTTCCAAGCAAGCAAAACTATTTCCTGTCTAACAGGAAATGACCGATCCATTGGGCCGAGGGGTCGCTTCCCCAGCGTGTCGTCCCGCAGCCTGGAGAGGGAAGGTCATACTCGAGGCGGCGCTGAGGGCCGCTAATGAGAATGTCCCCCCCCCCCCCCCCCCCCGCTGAAGCCGATTCTGTGCCGGGCGTCCTGCTCGGTTGCAAAGAGGCAGAGCTCGTGAGAAAAATTGGTTTTCTCGGGGGTATTGATGGTGGGTTTTAAATGGCTTTATCGAAGAAACCACTTCACCCTGCTACAAAGTCATTTTGTCCGAAATGCAGGAGGGTGACTGTAGAATCACTGTGTGGCAGCAGGGAGTGCCGCGGCAGGGTGTGCCATGCCGTGTAGTATTTGCCATTGATGCCACCCTTGAAAGCACCTTTAAAATGCAATGGCCTGGAAGTTGGACAGACATGTATTTATTCTATGTGGAAAAACTGATGGTGGAAGGAGGAGCTTGATGTCACTGTGGCTTCTTATAATGTTGGAGAATCCTCGTCCACTCTTTTTTTTTTTTTTTTTTTTTTTCTTTTTCTCCCCCCTGAAAAAAACAACGATCGGAACAACCAAGATGGAAAATGAAGGTGAAATGTCCACATGCACATTTGATGTGTGCATGGAACATTATCATTGCATCACTTGCACTTAATGTGAACACCGTACGCTAATGACGATAATCGACTCCACTGGAAGCACTGCGGTTATGATACTGGACCAAATAGAGGAAATAGAAGTGGAAAGAGGTTCAGAGGACAGGAAAAGAGGCAACACGTGCGTGTGTGTGTGTGTGTGTGTGTGTCACAGAGTTTCCGTGAGGGAAAAAATTTGATCCTGTCAACGTGTCCTGGAAGATTTCAACGCGCCGGACAAATGGGAGGGATTCCGGTCAAATATTATGTGTTTATTGAACTTAAAAACGATGTATAATATATTTTTATTGAATATTAAAAATAAAATAATTTCCGTCAGTAAACGCTATTTTAAAAATAAATAAATAAATAAATATTATGATTATTACTACTGTACTTGAAATCAAATAATTTCCGTTCATGAACAATAAGTAACAAGTGTAGCCTCTTAAATTAACATTTCACTAAAATAAAATCTTGATCAAATCAAAACCAAAATAAATATGGCAAGTAGGTCTAAATAAAAAAAATTTGGTGTTGTCCGTCTTCGTCGGGACGTCCCGTCGACATATTTTACACAATGAATATTTACAGTCTGCTTTGGGTCGGAACTTAAATATCCCCCAAAAATAAACTATGGATGTATGTGTCCCGACGATAACTCGTCTTTCTGTTTCTCCTTAGAGTTCTGGACGCTGCGTCTCTGTCTCCGCTCCGTGTGTCTGCTGTGTTTAAAATCTGTCCACTAGGGAGGGGGTGGGGCGTAGTTCTATATCGACAAACGTGATTGGTCAGAGGCAAAGCTTTCAGATCAGCCTTCGGTCGTCCAAACCGATTCCCTTCCCGTTGCAACTCGCCGAGCGCAGAAATGAACAGATCTGTGGACTTTATGATTTAAATGATCCACCCGGCACTAATTAAAATTGTGCTTGGAGGGAATTATTTTCACCGGACATTATGACCGGGGAGATTGAAACATGTCGGCCTTCAACAGATTTTCCCGGTCAAAAGCTGGCAATTACCGGTCAACGGAAACGCTGGTGCGTCAGTGATTATCAGACTCGACTTGAGTGTGAGACTGTGTGAGAGTGTGATATTGATTGTGTGAGACTAAGTGAGCTATTGGGTGGAGATTGAGTGAGTGAGACAGCGAAGGACCATTTAAGATAATTACAACTCCCTATGCGATCTCCAAGCAAGGAAATCCCAACTGGTCTGTGAGTCGAAGGTGACAGCTATGACGCTTCATGACGAGTGTTTCGTGTGAAGCTGTCTCTGCTTGGACGTATGAACCAGGGCCCTGTTGTGTCTGAGCTTTCATTCATCGTAAGTCACCCTAAGTGGATTCTGTGTCCCCGTCGAGTCACGTAGAGCATGCTGTGATTTGATCCAGGTTCCTGGACAGAGGTCCATAATCCACTGGTACCCTGTTCCCCGGCCTCACGGCGGTCACCCCCGCGGACAGTCGCCCTTTATAACCGCGCTGGGTTCCGGACAGTGGGCGGCAGAGCACAATGCCCGTACGCTGAAGGTACGGAAACGTATGGCGTACGTCCCCCGCACGGTTGCTTAGTCACGCATGCATGCGTGAACAGGACAATGGACAAAGCCACCAGTGTGTGAGTGTGTGAGTGTGTGAGTGTGTGTGTGTCGGAATGCCTCACATGGTCGGCCAACAGCGGAGGCCAGGAAGGCTCCGGACCGAGCCGGTCACGGGGTCACACCGTTTCACTTAAAAACATAGTAAGCGGTTTGGTGTCATGAGGAAATGCACAACACGGGGGCTGTGAAGTGTAATGAAATGATGATGACACAATTTCATTAAAAACCGAGAAATTTAAAGTAGTAATCCGTGAGATTATTTTGTTTTAAAATCCCTTATTTGATGCTTAATTTCCCTGGCGTTTCGTAAGAAACGGCCATTCATTCATTTATTTATTCATTTGCAAGGTAAAATCAGTTGCGGTGAATTTGAGAAAGCAGCGTAGCTAGTTGTGGTCGGCAAACTGGCGACCTGGATGAATACTGAAGAAGAACAACAGCACCCGAGATAGAGATATATATATATATATATATATAATCATCACCACCATTGTGATTGAGTGCACCAATCACCTTCTCAATGTTTTCATCTGGAACGCTTCTGACGTAGTAAACATAATAAATCACCGTAAACTCATCCTGATGCTGAGCAGGTTCAGTTCCCACTTTATTACTAGGGTTTGAGCCTTCCATTTCCTGTCGTGGAGTGCCGTGCACAGCCGGGGAATTTGACCACAATAGAGCGCTCGGAAGACGCAGCAGCCGTAATGGGTCTAAAGTCCCGGGACTCTGTTTGTGCGAATTAGCCCGTCCAGGTGTGGTCATGTGGATCGGGAGTCTAAGGGCCGATGTCGCGAGAGACTTAATGATCATTGCATTGGGCATGGCCCCGTCCGGTGTTTGTGATTGTAGTGTCATCAGCGAGCTTGAAAAGGGTCTCGATGTATTTATTTTGTCCATGTCAGACCTCTACCGCCCGCTGTGGGATCAGTGCTCATCCTAGATTGTGGACATGTTGTAAATGCATGTAGGGAACATCCTTTCTCTCTACTGTTGTTCGGCTGTATACACTTCCTCAAACACCCGGCTTAACTCGGTGTTCTCTCTCGCTCCCTCTCACAAAGAATGTTGAATGAAAGAAAGGGAGGCGTGGCCACCAGGATGACGGGAGGCGACAGGCGAAGTAGGAAGAGGGGGACATGTGCTCCTGGGGCTGATTTCTTTCACTAATGAACTCGTGCGTCTCATGTCCGCAAACATACGAGCTCGAGCTTTGCAGTTTCTTTGACTTGTTCTCCAACCGTCTAGAACCGAGAAGAATGACAAAAGTTGTTTCATTCATTCTTTTCAGCCCCGACGCTTTCCGCTGCTCTGGCTACTTGTCGCTCTCCCGGCCAATTCCAAATGTCGTATTCCTGACAGTGGCGGTCAGCGCCGTGGCGGTGAAGTCACTGCGTGTTTTCCCCACTGGGGCAGGGGTGGGGGACTTTGACGGCTGGACATGACAGCCGGCACCCAGTCATCCGGTTCAGTCAGATGGGGCAGGCGCTGTGGCGGAGAAACCGGGGGCAGAGTTGGGATTCTGGCGGGAAAGGAACACGGAAGTTCTGTCATGTTCCGTTATTCCATCTGGATGACAGCTGCCGGCCCCCACTGCCTTCCGTCAGCTGCTCTTCTTGGGTTTAAAATGTACCACCGCCTCGGCTAAAGATAGCGAGACTCAGTGAAAGGGCACTTAGGATAACGCCAATATATTGAGATGATATCAATATTGTAGAATGAGCCTAGCTGTCATTTGGCACACAGCACCGATTAAGGCCGCAATCTGCCTGTGGACCCTCTATGTTTATGGACTGTCATGGCGCCTTATTGTCATGTTTGCAATGTAGGGCATTCTCCTCCGTTCCCTCCTCCCTTCTAACCCCTTTCCATCCTCCAGCGAGTCAGACTGCACAAACCATACCGGACGGAGGTGGAGGGGATTCTGAGGGGGACAGCCCAAAGTATATTGCCTTCGTCCTGGTGCCGGTCTTCTTCCTGCTGGGCCTGCTGGGCGTCCTGATCTGCCACGTGCTGAAGAAGAAGGGCTACCGCTGCACCACCGAGGCCCAGGAGGCGGAGGAGGAGGAGGATGAGGATGCCAGGGAGTGGCGGGTCAGAGACAAGGACCTGGAGCACGGTGCAGGTGAGGACGGTTTTTGGGTTAGGATTGTGACCTTGGGCTTGGGCTTTGGTGTAGGTGTTCAAATAATGTCTTTCTGTTGAGAGTCCATCTCGAGATGCTTAGAGCCTCACCTCCATTGGCTGTACCTCCTGATCCGTACTATGCAATGTTGGTGAATTTCCTTAAAATGTGCCCCCCTTGCCAATGTTTGCACACCATTCTGGGATTGCCAACCAATCTCCTTTGGCCCAGTGCTGCTTTGTTACCTTGGGCTCTATTACTAGGTAGCCTACCGTATGCTAGAGGTCTTCAGGGCTCGACCTGACCACCAACTGAGGCCCGCCCCAGGACCCTTTAGGGGTTTGGGTCCACATTTTATCACGGCCAATTGGGTTCTGCTCCAATCGAATCTCAGGTCAAAATTTCTCGAGTCCAGTCGGGTGTTGGGTGCAACTTTCGGGAGGAACGAAGACCTCTCCTGCAGCCCACTGGCTTGCATTGACAAGTCGTTCATTTAGACCGTTCCCATTGGTCTATGTCGCTGGTCTTTAATATCTAAACTGGTTCGGATCTTTGATTGAAGGGACACATTCTGCGCTCAGATGCAAAGTAACCAAACCGGGCGAGAGTTGGCAAATTCATACTGCAAATGTTGTACTTTGCCCCTTTCGGTTCGTTTCCTTACAAATTACACATAATGTCAGTGATTTTAGGTTAGCTGTTAGGTTAGCAAGTGATAGCTCCAGGTTCTGTGTCTGTGAACAGCGGTGAAACATTAACCTGCAAATCAAGAACTGCAGATTCCCAAGTATGCTGTTTTTTAGGTGTGTGGGCGTTTGGGTCGGCCGTGGGTTTCGCAATATTTGCCAGTGGAAATGGAAATGCAGAAGGAAGGGAGCTATGTCTCCAGGTCTCCATATGACCGCCTGGTTTGTCTGTTCGAGTTTCCATTACCCTGTTTAAGCTCATGTGATAGTGAGAATCAAGGTCAGTGTCCCGGCAATAAAACTGAATGTTGTTGTCACCCCTGCCCCGCGGTTTTCCCCCGGCACGTGGTACATTCCACGCAGTGCGATCGGATCGGTATCAGACAGGTGAGAAAGAGATGAGGGTAAAGGGTTGTGATGTGCCGTTTTTTATCACAGTTGCGTCAATATGGATGGACGTCAGATGTGGAAATATTTTGATCCTAACGTCTTATAATAATACAAAAACAAGTTGCTTTGTGCCTCTGGGTCATTGCGATTGAGCTTCTTTCCATCAATGTGTGTTTTCTGAGGATTTAGATGAAGGTTTTGAACACATGCATGAATGAATTGGGGCTTTAACTAAGGATCATTTTCATAATGCTTCCATCCGTAAAAGTTACATCATTTGAATCATTTATGTGACGTGTGAAGTCACAACTGACTGATATTTTGATTGCAAAATAAGGCAAATTTGACTATTTCAGAAATAACATTTCAATCGGTTATTCGCTCGTTTGGTGGATCATTCTAAAAGTGATGCGTTCCTGGTAACGGCTGCAGCGTTTACTTCCATCTCCTTGGACAATGTCCTTCTTGTGGTGGGACACCATTGATATTGCCACCCGAGATCTACCTTCATAAGGAGTGGAGACCCGTCGAAACCAGAACATGATTCATATTCTCATCACTCACCTTCTGAGTCAATAACTGAGGGTGGTGTATGGATTAAAGTCAAGATATGCGTAACGGTCATTCGGTTTAAAGCCTTCATGAAAAGCTTCTGTGCCTCAGTGGGATACGGCGATGGGGAAGCAAAATCTCTTCTTTCTGCTCGTTTTACGTTCCCCTTCCTCACCCTGGCTTCCTCTCGTCTTTTTCCCCCCTCTCATGCCTTTCTCGCCCTCTCCCCCTTCTCCTCGTGCGTTGACTTGAATTCTCTGGCACGGCAGGAGGGCAGGTTGTGCTCAGGGGTGACGTACTAGGCCTGGGAAAGGGGGGAGAGATAGAGGTGTGTGTGTGTGTGTGTGTGTGTGTGTGTGTGTGTGTGCGCGCGCATGCGCGCGCTAGGGGAATGAAGCCAGAAAACAATTTCAGTGTTGACTGCCAGTCTTGTTTTCCTCCTTCCCGGCCGAAAGAGGGGAAACGCAGGGAAAGGATCGGAGTCGAGAGCTTGAAAAACAATGTTCCCATACAGGCATTTGAGGCGTGCAAATTTATCTTAAAAAAAAAAAAAAAAGACTAGACTACAACTTCCAATCGCAGAATGAAAATCAAATTTTGACCCTGTTTTCAGCGTCTTCAACACTATGTATGTAATTGATGGAAAAGACGGCTCAAAAAAGAATCCAAAGTACACAATTTACAACACAGTTAAGATTAGCTATATAGTTATATAGATACAGTTATATAGATGGACATGGTTATTTAGATTATGATCCCTCTGGTGAATATGTACCTACCTAGGAATCAAGGACTCAGATCAGCCGTCCTACAGGCATGTCGGCAACTTTCATGAAGAAGATATTAACCCCGCAGATTCAGACTAGGTAATCATAGTTTAGATTCAGATTTGTACTTTATTGTCGTCAATAAAGTGAATGTGTTCCCACAGGCAGCACAGCGTGAAAACACCTGACAGAGGCATAAACAGCACAACGCGAAAGCTGTATCTACAGAGACCAGGGTTTGTCAACCCCCCGAGCTCGCCAGGCGTGCCGTGAAAATGTTCAGATTACACAAAATGATTTTGTGTTGCAAAATCAAAATTGCAAGGCTGTAATGATTAATCAGTTCCAGCCAGAAAAGAAGCTCCGCGTGGGTCAGAGCAAGTTTCACGACCGTACAGGTATTTCCATCATTTCCCAATGACGGAAAGTTCTTGACGAGTCGCTCGGTAAAACGAGTCACTCCGTCCTCCGGCGATGGGTTCATTTTGATTCGGTTTGCGTGAATGCACGGCGAGCTAGCGGGCGAGGGAGGGGTTTGGGTGAACGGTGAACGAGAGTTGATTGTTTTCATTTTGGGAATTGAAGATTCACTCGCTCGCCCACTCTTTTTTTTTTTCGGAGCAGCCCCCGGCGTTGAAAAGAGTCGTTTGCTACGAACGAATCGTTTGCGAACCATGCATCACTAACTATTGTTAGGCCCTAATAATAAGGACAGTTACACATACGTTTTTGGTGTTTTTACTGGTTAACAGGATGGCGGTATGGTGCCGTGGGATTATTTCATTTGTAAAACATGGGAAACACTGACATAGAAACATAAGTCTGGAGTTATCAGGTTTTTAGTTTATTAGTACCGCCAACGGCTCATGGCTTCAGGCGTTCCTTCGTGCTTGCAGCCGTCACCCGTCCCCCCACGCACACACCGCTCACCTCCACCCCCCACATCACCCACGCCCTGTACTGTCACTTTGATATAACCACAACAACACCATTCTCTTGCATTTGATTAAAATATTTATGCTGATCCATTTATCTTTGCCTGGACTCCTTCGGGGCTCGGCCCCTGCTTCAGAATGGGGACCGCCGTTACATGCGGCGTAGGAAACCCACCCGCTGCCGCAAACTCCGCCCGGTCATGGAATGACACTGCAACCAGGCCGGAACGAATGAACATCTGCAGTCAAGAAACACACAGGAACATGGAGCCGGAGCACACTCCAACATTGAACTTTAACGAAGGGCCGGCTACCCTGGACCCCGCGTATAGCTGCCCGCAGCGATATTTATCATCATTATTACTTATTCTATTTTTACTGTTGGTTACTTATTGTGTGTATATATCACTCCTGTTACAATGCTCATTCTCCTGCTACTACTCCTCTTACTCTGTACTATGTTTCCCAATTTCCCCTTCCGAGGTTAGAGGGTTTTGGCTGGGATTGTGTTTCATGCATTTAAGATACAGCGTATATTTTATTCACTTGTACGGTACAACTCCAAAGTGGAATGGAACTGAAGTCAACTGTGGGTCAGGTACTGACATTCTTCCAGCCTGCCTTTCTAGCCGGCTTCCTCAGAATGCTTTAATGTCAGGGGGTAAACCAGGCCTGCAGAAAAAAAGCGTCCGAAGCGGCCGTCAGGGTTTTCCCCGGCGACCCTTCGGTCACACTGCGCCCAAAACCAGAACAGGAAAGAAAAGCCAAACCCCTCCCTCCCTCCCCCTGTCCCTACAATGAGAGATCCGATCCCGTCTCCTCTTCCATTCACTACACTCTTGTGATCCTACTATCTTGTGTTGTTTATTGTGATGATTCCAGTTCAGACTCTTGCACGGTGCTGTGACTATTGGGACGTGTATATATATATTTTTATATGGATTGATCATTTCTTATATCAAATAAGCAATCAAATTGAAGAAATAATCGATAATAAACACAAATAACCATTTCTTCACAAAAATAAATGTACATGCAAAGGAGCAGGAAGAAGTGAACGCGTATTTTCTAAATTTAGTTCATTGTTACTCGAAAAACAATCACCCATGAACAATACAAATAAACCAAACGATAAACAATTTATCCCACATTGACACGCTCAGTATCGGCTCGTTGGCCAGGCCTTTTTGGACCTGGATTTCCCTATGGAACCGCGCACGCTGGGATGGAGAACACGTCACCGTCACCATAACCTCTTGTGAAGAACCAGGCCTCGCCAGCCCAGCCTGGCATCTGCAAGGAATCCCAGGAAACCCCTGTCGCCGAGTCGCCACCTCTTGTTACGTAGCCCGCTGTGCTGTGTGTATTGTTGGTTTTATCTAGGATCCATTTCTTGTTTTAATGACGTCTGTTTAGGTTTTTTATTTATTTATTTTAATTTTTTTAATTTTTGTGCCTAATGTGAATATTTTTTCTGTTTCTCTAGATTTTAACGACACCATGAGCGATAACAACGACACCGTGGGACAGATCGTCCGCTACATAATGAAAAATGATGGTATGTGGATGGAGTCGTATTTTTATTTCTCATGACAAACATATTTTTCTTTTACGGTTATGATGGTTATATGTTGCGGGTGGGCTCCCTCTTCCAGGCTGTTGTTGTTACTATCATATTTTATTTCTCCACAGGTATGTATCATTCCAACATCTTTAAAAGACTGACTTCATCAAACTTTTCCCTCTTCTCATGTTCTGATTAGGGCTGGGCGATATATCACTATAATATCGGTATTGTGATGTGAGACTAGCTGTTGTCTGGGACTTTGGTTATCCGAGTATAGCGTTATAGGTCAATTTAGTTTTTAAGGAGCATTGCTGTAAAGCAATGGCATTTTCTATCTGTCCTATGAATGAACGATTGTTCTGTTCTATGACTATTTCTTGTGGGTCAGTATCTCATTAACACACCAGTAGTCATCCCCCGCAAATTATCAATATCAAGGTATTCGCCCAAAGAGTGTGAGTGTGAGTGTGTCGTCAGTTTCAATCCTTCATATTAGGAGGGTTCAGCATTTAGCCGGGGCGGGTGGGGCTGGGTCAGTTCAACAAAAGGACAGTGATCAGATCAAACAGATAACGCATCACGGCTGCGGTTCAAAGTAAGTACGAAGTACATATATCATGATGCATTATCACACCATACAAGTCCTGTTGGGGAAAACTACAAAAAGTGTGGAGGTTTGTCCACACACGGTATCACATGGCAGCCTCGGTATCATCAGGTTCCTCTATTGTTCTCCTGTTTTGCCTTCGCTTAAAGGCTGCATGACTCACAAATGACTTCCCTGAAACAGGACGATGGCGTTTAGGTTACATAACGCACGGGAGGACAAGCTTTATTGGCAAGCACACGCAGGCCTCCCCTCCCCTGCCCCCCTTCCTTATTTACCCCCGACGCTAATGAACTTCCAGCGGCCGCGGAGCTCTCGCCAGCAATCGACTGAAACAGACGTCGATTCGGGGAGCAAGGTGGAGGCGGGGGGGGGGACATCCTTTCTAGAGGTGTAGATGGGGGCTGACACGTCGTGCAGAAGCTGCAGGGAAGTCGAGGAAATAAAGCTCGCTGGTTAAGTTACTCTTGTGGTCTCGGCATATAATTTAATGGGCTGCGAGCGCCACAGGGAACGTGCTTGGGTCCTCTTAAATTTTATTAAACCGAGCGGCGTTTAAACCCAGACTTCGCAAAATCCACGTCGTCGTTTCTTTTTGTACACCCGGGCCCTGTAAGACCCACTGTCTCGTAAAACAGGTTTATTTAATGGAAGTGGTTAGTGGTAACTTTTTTTTTTTTTTAAGCACTCTTTGTAATTGGGTTACCATGAAGGCTGGTCAAGCGACATTTACTACAGCTCTTGAATTACAAGTGTTATTCGTACCTCCCCTCATTGTTTACAGAGGCTGACACAGGCCTGTACCTGTCAGGCTTGGAAAGCGTGGATAAAACATTCTTGCCGGTGCCTTCCATATTCAAGGGGAAAACCTCCAAACACTAGTTGTCGCTTCCCCAAAGATAGGAATGCAGGGCGACGTGTGTGTGTGTGTGTGTGTGTCTGTGTGTGCGTGCGTGCGTGCGCGTGTCCAAAACTCCGCAGCCTGGTTATTGAGACTCATCGTATCGTCTTGCAGTTGCGGTCTCATATGGAGCATTTTAAGCCGGTACTTTAGGAGTTAATAACCTAGATACGGAGGCTTCTTCTAGTTCTAGAACCTCATGAGACTTTTCCCCCAATCAATACAACTCAATCAATAGCCTTGGCTCTAACTGCGCCGTCCCTCCAGCCCAACGCCAAACCCGGTCCGTCTGCCGTTTAAAGCACACTTGTCACAACGGCGAAATCTCAAGTCGCAGTCGCCGAATTAGGTGTTGAGGAAAAGCGTCCGTGACAGCAGGATATGCGGCCAGTCGGATCCCATAAGGAGGGACACCGGCGTGAGTCACGGACGTTTGGGACGGCACAGGGAACTCCCTGAGTCAGGGCTTGTGTTTTTCCTTAAGCCGCACAGACGGCTATTGTCTGAAGTGTGTGTACACAGAATGCGGTCTACCGCTTTGCCAGTGATGGTTTAAGTGCACACTCCAGCACTCCCTGTAAACGTGCATCGGAAGGTGTCAGGTGGTACGGTCCAAATATGATAGTGTCCTCTGATCTAATGGGACTATTCCAAGTAAGACGCTGGCTGTCTGTTACCGAGTGGCCTATTCAACAATGTACCACGTCTATAAATCCTTATGAAGCAAAATCTGAACCCCAGAAAAGGAATTCCGAAATTGTTTAAAAACTGTCAGCAATTGTAATTTTGGTACAAGGACAAATAATCCAGAGTATAAAACAATATATACCGAACCAAGGAATAAGTGACAACATGATCATTACACAGAAATGACACTTCCTGCTTTCCTTTAGTGAATTGCTTATTCATTTTTTACCACGTCTACCGGGGCCCGCTGCCAGTGCTCGTCGGTATCAATGGAACTTTCTGCAGCGCCCTCACACACACGCGTCGGTTGATTGGACAGGGCATGGTGTTTGAATTGTGTCGCGCGCTTATCCGCCGCGCCACGTCTTTTCGATCAGCGCGTCCCCGTCGGAAGCATTGTCCTCGCTAATTGTCCATCACCGGTCCTTTTTCTGCAACCTTTCGTTCTCCTTTCACTTTCCACTAATTCTCTCTCTCTCTCTTGCTCTCTCTATGTCAGCAAACACGGACGCCCTCAAAGCCATGGTTCACGAGAACAGCATAGACTCTGACGGGTAAGTGTTCTTCTACGTCTCTTCACCTTTCCATTGATGGCTCATACAAATAAGTGATTTAACAATTAGAGAACGGGGACGGAAGAAGAAGAACATATACCACATCGACTTCCATCTATTCACAGTGATGTGAATACAATATACCAACCCTAATTTCCTAAAGGGGTTGGCTGGGTCTGCCACTGGGTGTCATGCACCATCTTCTCCACCAGATGGCGCCCTAGGCCTCTTTGTGAGCTATGTGAGCCCTATGCCTCTTACTAGAGCAGAAATTAACTGGGCAGAGTCAGCCGGGTCGCATCTGGTTTTCCCCCTGAAGCTTCGACGACGAGGGCCCAGCCGCCGGAGGAAGCTCGGTGAAATGTCGGCGCTCTTCAAATGCTGACATCTCGTGCATCACAGCGCTAGGGGCGCCGTCGATTCGGTGTAAACGGGGGGAGAAGGCAACCTCGACTCACCGTGTTGGAGCGTGTTCCGAGAAAGGAGATTTCTAGAAGTTGAACAGAGGGAAAAGGACGATGGGGATTTTGGGTTCTATCACAGCAGACATGGCCTGTTGACCGCTCCTTACACATGTGTAAGGGTAATACATACCGCCTTATCTATATTGGTTAAATGGCTTTGAAAAGGTTTCCATATTTCTAGTTTCCATTCATTTTTTTTCGAAATTGACATCATAACCTGAAATGACCAGAGGCTGTCATTTTCAGCGTCAAGTACGAGTAGAGCTGTCACAACTATTGCGTAATCGCCCGATCGCAGTCATTTTATGCGATCCTTGGATTCCGATCGCATATTTCCACCCAAATTTGAGGGGAAGTTGGAAGCCGGTGTTTCCGCCTTTTGCGTCATTTGGCTTGATGCAATTTAACAGTCTACCTGAACTTCTGTCTTCCAGTGTCAAGAGAGGGACACTTCTGCGCTGGGTAGGCACGCATGATGACTCTTATGAGCTTCTATTATAAAAGGAACAAAAATAGACAATTGAATTGTTCAGAGCCATTATTCCTACCCCGACGAACCGTCTGCTAGAATGTCAAGATCGTGCCGGGCGTCGCTTTGCGGCCGCCCGGCATCACAGGAGCGACTCTCGAGGGTGCTTACTCACCACGTCTTGGGTTCTGGTTTTGATTTTATTCACTTTGTTGGGAGAGAGTGAATTGTTGGAGAACAGGGAGGAGGAGGAGGAGGAGGAGGAGGTAGAAGGTGGTAGAAACTGTGAGGAAGAGTTTGGGAGACGTTCGTGACCCAGGGAAACCAATTAATAGTTAAATCAGTGAAGTGTCACTCATTCCCCCTCCCTCCCTCTCTCTCTCTCTCTCTCTCTCTCTCTCTCTCTCTCTCTCTCTCTCTCTCTCTCTCTCTCTCTCTCCATCCCTCTCCCTCCCTCACCTCATTCTACGTCTCGACAGAGAAGCATGTAACAGGGGTACAAAGTGACGGAGCGAGAGAATGCGAAGGTGTGAAGTGGTAGTCTGCACTAAAAAAAATAATGAAAAATAAGATGATGTCTGCCGGGCCTCAAGAGAGCGTTTTCATGTGTTGGTGTAAAGTGGGGCCGGGGGCTGGGGGGGTGTTAGCTATTTTGTCCAGTTGAATCCCAAGCGGAATCCCTTACGGTCCATGCAGAAAGGATTTAATAATCAGCAGTGCAGGGGATGGCCAGTAAATGGAGCGGCTCCGCAAATCCTCTGGCTTAATGGAAGTCAATGGAAAAATAGTGAAAATTGGACATGGCGACTGACGCCAGATCATTTGGGCCCGATGCCGATCTCGGAGAGTCCTAGCCCACCGATTACCCATGTTTTGACCGATATATTGTCAACCTGCAAAATCTTCTAATTAATTTGAAAAAGTTAGATTTTATTAGAGTTTCTATATTTGAGAATATTTAATAAAACAAATAAATAAAAAGAAACACACAAAGACGTTTTTGATTAATAAAACAGTGTAAAAGATTATATTAAATATATAGATATATATTTTTTCCGAGTTCCAGTGAACACATCATCGCTTTCGAAACAAATGAGTTTTCAGTTTCTCATGAACGCAGCATCGCGTCCTGTTTGGAAAGCCGTGTCCGTGTCTAAATGCGAGTGTAAACATTAAAACATGGATGGGTTTATAGCGCTCGGTCGAACTTGTGTGCTTAATTTGGACGCTCAATATTCTATTGTTTATTATGCTGTCTCAGCATCTTCTGGCGGGTGTCTAGGTTGTGGTTTTGCTAAATTGGAGGATTCCTGTTGCCTCTTCAGAAATCAACGGTTGACTGCGTCCATTCTTTATTTTTATTTTATTTTTTAAACGGCCTCTGGTCTCTTCTTGCAGCACTTCCTCCTCCTCCTGACCGTTTCCCCATCCCGCTATTTCTTTCAACCCCATGTTTCTTTCTTTTCGCCTGTCTTTCATTCTTTTGCCTTTCCAAAGCACTCCTTCTCTTTCACTGTATCTGTCACTACCTATAGCTCTCTCTCGCTCTTGCTCTCCTTCTTCCTCGCTCCCTCTCGCGCGCGGTCTCCTTCTCCAGGCAGCCTGCCAGGAGAACACTTAGGGATGGCGGGATGAGGGGAATATTTATGAGAGAGAGAGAGAGAGAGAGAGAGAGAGAGAGAGAGAGAGAGAGAGAGAGAGAGAGAGAGAGAGAGAGAGAGAGAGAGAGAGAGAGAGAGAGAGAGAGAGAGAGAGAGAGAGAGAGAGAGAGAGAGAGAGAGAGAGAGAGAGAGAGAGATTTTTTTTTGGGGGGGGGGGTGATCTCCATTCTCTCATCAGATCCCCATCATTAATCCACAACCCCTCCCTTATTCTCCCTTCTATCTCTTAAAATGGTAAACCACTTTTTAAAATTTTAACCACTTTCCATCAAAAAGGCGTAAAAGTATGATAATGACAAAATAATACAATTAAATGCAGGTAAATGTCTTTTTTTTGGTAATGCACATTTTTACGAGAATGACTTCACAGCTGAGACCATTTTAATCTTGTTACTTCAAGTAAATTTTTCAAGTTATGAATTATTATTTAGCATTCTGTCGATAATGGAAATGAGCGCAGCTTTGCATTGCAGTTTGGGCGGCGTTTTCCTGATGAATTTTTCCCCTTCCCTGTTCAGTCCTCCACTCACGCCCACCTCACCCGCCGACTCCACCCCTCCGCTGACGCCCCTGTCGCCGGGGGCCCCGGCGGGGGCCGCCAGGCACACGTGCAGCCACCTGCACACCATCGGGGGTCCGGGGGGCCACAAGAACATCTGCAGCCGCTGCAGCCAGAAGAAGTGGCCCCTGATGAGGAGGCCCTCGGCGCGCAAGGGCGAGCAGCGACGCAGCCACCTCGGGGAGGTCACCGTGCTGTCAGTGGGCAGGTGTGTGTGTGTGTGTGTGTGTGTGTGTGTGTGTGTGTGTGTGTGTGTGTGTGTGTGTGTGTGTGTGTGTGTGTGTGTGTGTGTGTGTGTGTGTGTAAAGATTCTTCTGTGTCTATAAAGATTCTTCTGTGTGAGTGTATGTGTGTGTGTGTGTGTGTGTGTGTGTGTGTAAAGATTCTTCTGTGTGTGTGTAAAGATTCTTCTGTGTGTGTGTGTGTGCGCGCCCTGGTCATTCCTTCTCTCAACCACCTCCAGCGTAATCGTTATTTCTCCCTATATTTTTCTCGATATCGGAAAATTGGCCTTTTCTACCCCATTCATGCTGGGTTTCTGTAGGTCCTTTAAAAAGTCTGACAAATATGATGCCTCATAAGTCATCAAATAGTCTTGGATTTGATTTGGAGAGTTCTTAATTCCAACATTAACATCTTGTCTGACTTATCCAATTCTGCAAAATGAGTCAAGTTTACGCATCAGAGCCCATAGTTGAGACCCTAAACCATCGAGGGAACCTGGTACTTGCCTTCATACTGACCTGTGGAGAAATCCAAGAAAGTCCTTGTGTCGACCTTACAGTAATACAGCCCTGCACCAAATATACACCTCGGATACTTGAATAAGGTGAAGAAGGTGATTTGTACAAAAGAAACACTCTTACGTGTCGTTAAAATTTGACCCACAAAAGTTCTTAAAAAGTATTATGTCTGAATCTGAGTTGGATGTATTGAAAACGCCAAGTGCATTTTCATGTATGAGGAAAGTCGTTGTGAGGATTGGTGTGTTTCTCTCCAGAAAATTTGCGTCAAAAATAAAAAGCTCAACAGTAAAAAAACAAAAAAAAACAACAACCCAAGACATAATAAAATCATTAAATAAAAACTATAATAAATAACCTAAAAAATGTAAATGAATTTTAACTCACAACAACACAGTGGTGGCGAATCGGTGCGATCAGGCAGTTGAACCACTTCAGAGCCGAGCCCTCCCTCCCGCCCGCCCTCCCCCCCGCCCTTCCCTCCCCAAATTGCTGTCTGCCCGGTGGACCCTCCAGGAGTGTTTTGCTCAGTCTGGGAGGCTCCTCATTTGCACGTTGCAGGATGAATGAGCTCTGAGCCGCGAGTCAGTGTGACCCAGGTACCAGGAGAGGAATCACACACTGATTTAATTAAAGTGTCTGTGTGTGTGTGTGTGTGTGTGTGTGTGTGTGTGTGTGTGTGTGTGTGTGTGTGTGTGTGTGTGTGTGTGTGTGTGTGTGTGTGTGTGTGTGTGCGGCATGATTTTCTTTCCTTTTTATTTTTTTGTGTGTTACATTACCGTAGTATCACAGACATATTTTGGTGTTTCTGTATATTTGAGATATCATAAGACAAGTGGATATGCATCATTTTACATGGATTACAGCAGCTCAGTGAGATACGTGGAGTAAGTAGCGAGTAAATCTGTTATGTATAATTGTAGTATATGGGTAAATGACAAATAAGGTTTTTAAAGCGGAGCAAAAAAATATTGTATTATTATGTATATATTAGTCACAAAAATGCCAAAATGAATGAACTTAAAAAAAAAATGAATTGGTTTTAAATAGAGCGTACTTTAGTTTTTTTTAGTTTTTTCTATTTAAATATGTCTTCATATTTGGACCTGAAAAAAGGAGTGTCATGACATTGAGCCATATACCTTAAATGATAAAAAGTCAGCATTCATTTCAATTTACATGAGGAACAGCTCAAAAAATATGCAGTGTAGTTATTTCCTCTGAAATGTATACAGTATTAGTTAATGATAGATATGTAAAGGATATACTGTATATAAAATCAATTTCTCACATGCACTCATCACTAAGTATTCCTTTGCTGTGTTATTTAACTGCCCCTCTGTAATAGTCCAGATTCAGTTATTTTAACACCCTACGGAACATGGTGTCCTCTCCTCCTCCAGGTTCAGGGTGACAAAGTGTGAGAAGCGGCGGACCCTGCTGCCGAGCGACACCAACGGCAGCGCCCCCACCTCGCCCACCGAGGCGGAGCCGAAGAGCAGGACCCCGTCCGAGTCCCAGCAGGTGGGTGGAGGAGAGTCCTCGGCACTCGCCCACGATGGCAAACCTCCCGTATTTATTCTTAACCTTGCGGTTGGAATGCTCCGTTCTGATTGGTCGACGGCGGCCAATCAGAACGGAGCATTCCAATCGCAAGCTCAGTTTTCTCTGAATAATGTCTGTCGATAACGACCGTTGTCCGCGGCAACCACTGCTTGGTGCCTGGGATATGTCCCTCGTGTCGCTTGTAACACTAGCTAGTGGCGCCATCTAGTGACGCAACATATGAACTACAATGAAAGATTGAAGAGATGAACATGGATCTGTGCAATTCCACATTAATAACAGTAAATAGGTGAGGTTAGTTTATTGTAGGACAAAGTGTGTGTGTGTGTGTGTGTGTGTGTGTGTGTGTGTGTGTGTGTGTGTGTGTGTGTGTGTGTGTGTGTGTGTGTGTGTGTGTGTGTGTGTGTACTGTATGCTTATAATATGAACCCTTCTAGAAGTTTTTTTTATTAATTTTTTTTAGTCCTTGTGGTTAAGGACGATGCAGGGTGATTATTATCCTGGTTGTGTTTTCCCCGTTTTGCGGCAACTCTTCAACATTCCTCACACAGCGGCGTCTCAGCGAAGACCCCATTATTTTTTGGTTTAAAAACCAGAGCATCCCCTCCCCCCGCTTTTGGGAGAAGATGAAGTCCACGGTCATTAGCGTCTGCCATGTTGACTGCAACCGGGACTATAAAGAAAGGTCGCCCGCCCAAAAGAGAAGCCTTTTCAGTTTGTAGAAGGGAGCTATTAAAATACATTAATATTGTAGCTGGATTTTAACAGGGTTTTAATATTCAGTGTTTTAATTTTCACAGCTATAAAAAAAAAAAAGCAAAATAAACGTAAGTTCAAAGCCGCGGGTTGATATGAGATTTGTTGGCCGTGTCTCCCACCAGCCTGGAGAACGGCAATGAAAGCCGGAACAAACTCCTAAACGAGGCCTCGTGTGTAGATCCAATACGAGAGAAGATTCCGAAACTGGATCGCTTGTTTCTCGCCTCCAATTGGTTTCGGAAACACATTTTGGTGTACTGATGAGGTGAAGTCGGCGACAGTTACTGAGTCAATGCAAGGAGACCCTTAAGTCGTGCTCAAACCCCCCCCCATTGGCTCACAGAACTAGGGGCCTCGGGAGGGTGGCTCCTCCCACAGAAAAACAGCCCGTGTTGGACTAAGAGGGTTATAGAGGCATGTTACAATGGCTAGAATGCATCATCTGCGTGGTGTTTTCAGCATCAAACGTGAAAGACCTCAGGGACCTATATGAACTTGCTCCTGTAGGGGCGTCAGTTTACAAGGAAACAGAACCTTTTGAGCAAAGGTTATTGTTATTAATTAATATCTTCAGAACAATGTGCATGAACTTTTACTTGACGGTGTGGATACTGTATGTCTAACTTCAGCCATTCGAAATTCAAAGCAGGTATGTGAAATGCTTCTGTTGTCGATTTATATCAGTGTTTGAACAGCAATTGCGGAGAAAAAGAAATGTCTCAAAAAAACAAAAGCAAAAAAAACAACAACCGAAACTCTTAAGTTTGTACGGCTCTTTCTACACACATGCGGGTCTCATTCCAAAAATCAGAAGAGACGACATTAAAATCCATATAATAATGATGTGCAACATCACAACCAAGAGGAGAAAGGAAATGGTCCTTCAGAGACGATGGAGGCGTCCGTGTCCGTGTATAAAAGCAGAGAAACGAATGACCTTTTTAAATCCACACGTATTCATTTTCCCACCAGGAGCCGCCAGACAACCCGGACAACGGCAAGTGACAAAGGTAAACACAGGTGACATTGTCAGCGGCCGCACGGTACGCCACGGACATCGCCCTGTCCTTTTTTTTTTTTTTTTCAAACCCGTGTTCTTAATCTCCCTTCCAGGACCTAAACGCCCGTAGGCCTTCCAGAGAAAAGGAGAGGGAGAGAGAAAAAAAGAATATATATGAAAATCCAACAAGTGAGCGCCTACACATCGCCACCAGGTGGTGTGCTGATCGCGGGCGGCGGTTTCCAATCCACCAACGGTCGCTCTCGTAACTCCCCCCTATGGATTTGGGGGCCGATGGATAACGGTGCGGAGTGAGGAGCAGCACTGCCATTATCGTACCCTACTTTTTACCAGGTGTGTGTGTGTGTGTGTGTGTGTGTGTGTGTGTGTGTGTGTGTGTGTGTGTGTGTGTGTGTGTGTGTGTGTGTGTGTGTGTGTGTGTGTGTGTGTGTGTGTGATCGTGTGATCGTGTGATCCCTTGTATTGGTGGGGGGGGGGATCCCAAGCAAGGCAGGAGCCCCTGCACCTCTCCCCATCACCGAGTTGCCTCCACATGGGCAGGGCCAGGCTGTGGGGGAGACCCCTTGAGCTCAACCCTGGAGGTTCCGCGACCGTTGAGCCTCTGCGGACGGAGGCCACGGACGGGCCGTGGTCCGGCGCTCTTGAGAGAGCCCCGGGAGAACGAGGGACCGAGTGACGGGTCTCCTCCAACGCCCCCGATCTGCCCCCTTCCGACTCCGCCCTTTCCTGGGAAAAGGGGAAGGAGCCTTTCCCCGAGACCCTTTTCGTCGCCAAGCCCCGTCGGCAGGGCGAAGAGGACGCGCCTCGCTCCCCTCCTATCGCCCCGTGGACCCGGAGCGGGTCCGAACGTTGCTCGGCCGAGCGCAGACTGTGCCAAAGCGTTGGAAGGGAGCCGCGCCATATCCCCTGTTTTGAGTCGCGTTGAGTTTACGCCTCGTTTCTGCCGAGGCTCTCGTCCAGAGGCTCTTCGGGGGGATTGAAGCCGTACGGCAACAGTCTGACGAGACGTACTGTGTTTTTTTTTTTTTTGGTTTTGTTTTTTTTTAAACACAACACAAATCAGATCTACAAGGCGGCCACTCCGCCCCCTAGTGAGAAGAGAAACCCCCCCCCCCCATCCGAGCGATCGCCAGAGCCTTTCGCTGACCGACTGAACACAGAGAGCCAAGCTGCCGGGGTGTGTGTGTGTGTGTGTGTGTGTGTGTGTGTGTGTGTGTGTGTGTGTGTGTGTGTGTGTGTGTGTGTGTGTGTGTGTGTGTGTGTGTGTGTGTGTGTGTGTGGTGCCATTCATAACATGTTTACAGTATAAAATGTGTCTTTTGAGTTGTTAATTCACCAAAGATTGGTTTCATGTGTTTCCTGAGTGTGTGTGTGTGTCCGTGTGGATTTGATCCGAACGTAACAAATCCGTCTGGCTCCACACCCACTGAAGTCTTTTAAATAAAACCCCCCCCCCAAAAAAACAACTTTTTTTTTTAGATTAAAATGTTTTAAACTTGTGCCAAGCAACAGAAGTAGCGGTTATAATAACTTTATTATTAATATTATTATCATTATTATATGAGATTTGGGAGTTTCAGATCTTAGCTTCATGAGGATTTAGCCAGAATTGGGAAAAATTCGGACCAAAAGCCGTAAAAAAAAGAAGTGGGGGAGGGGATGCTTCTGTCTCCACAAGGACAAAGCTAAAACTTGAACTCTTATTCAATCCAAATTTTGGCTTTCTGCCCAAAGAAAGTGTCACTTTCCCCGACATGCGTTTGATCAAAGCTCAAAGTTTAAGCTGCATCTACTACGGTCATTTCACCGTGCCTCCTCTTTAAACGGAATTCCCATTGTGCTTTTGTAATTTTGTGCTCTTTAAATCTTTTTGAGAATGTATTTTCTTGGGAGCTGTTGTTCATCAGTTCCACAGCCCCCCCCCCCCCCCCAATGATGTTTTATATTTTCTGTATTGTATAATAATATTAATAAAAAAACTAAAAAAAAAATAAAAAGCTGACTGACCAATGCAAAACCTCCTCGTCCTTTCAGCGAGGACGAGTGCACTGTCGTCCACAGTACACCATCTCCCCACCCTCGTTTTTCCCTTTCGCGCCTCTTGACCTCCTCCTTCACTTTTCCCTCCGCCTCCCGGTCGGAGGACAGACCGGGGACCAGGGAGACCTCTGCTCGCGCTCCGCCCGTCCCCATCCCACGCGGTTGCACGCGTCGCGTTGTTCGCGCCCTCGCGACTTTCGACCCAGCGAAGCTGTCGATCTGGAACGGGGGCGGAGGGAGGGAGGGAGGGAGGGAGCGCCGCCGCTGAGGTTGGAAATAATCCACTGAACACAAGAGGGAGGCTTGATTTCAGCGTGTTGACGAGGAGGGGGAAGGGGCCTGTTCCCATACAGTAAAATGACAAAAAAAAAAAAAACGCCAAATAAACCTGACGTGGATATTAAGTTCGCTACCCCCCCCCCCCCCCCCCCCCCGTCTCCGTCTCCGTAGGCCAGAACCGAAACCCCACACAAGCAAAGACGGCTGCGAGGTGAATTAAATGTGTTTGACAGTGCAGTACAGGACTCTGTAACAGGAAACTTGTGCAAATATTGGCTTGCTTTGTGTGTTGTTTGCGTTTGCATTTGCTCTTAGTTTGAACAAGCTGGTGACACCCATCCCTTTTCTCCGCTCGACTCCCATGCGAACGATAAAGAGACTGCGGTTATCAGGAGCTTCCGAAACCTTGTCGTACACGTCCAGAACACGAGCATCGGAAATCTTCGCGGGAATGTTCCGAGACGACTTCCCATCGGGAGCCATAGATAATTCGCGTTTGAAGCCGATAGTATTTGGACTTTATATTCTTAGGGAATCTTTGGTTTCTTTGATTCAGAAGTTATTGCCGTGCGTTTTTCAATGTGATCTTTCTTGACCATGTAGAACTGCGGTTTCCACCCTGGGGTAGCCAGAGCTCGCAAGCGGGGGCTGCAAGGCCTTGGGACGTTGTTGTTTTTTTTTTTTTTTTTTTTTTTTTTTTTGAGGCCTATGTTTCCCAATAGTCAAATATTGGTTCCAAAACCCACAGGGGGTAGTTCCAACTTCCAATGCAAATTGTAACGGAATCCGTGACCTGTATGTTCTGACGTAAAAAACCCCCCAAAAAACACCTTGTTTCCTCTGGCACTAACCCGAACCCGATTCGGACCAAAAAGACAACGGGCGACCGCTTTTCCTTTTCGCATCCAAATAGGAGGGCGTCCCAGATTGGATCGGGTTTGATTGAGTGGGTCTGACGTAGAATACAACTCAACCATTTTTGCATAGAAATTGGACTCGTAAAGTCACGACGAAGCAATGCTGTGTGTATTATGGCTCGGATGCAAGTGAAATACGACGTACTCCGAAGAGAGTCGTAGTAGAGAAATAAAAAGAAGAGAAATCGTAATGCTGGGGGGCAACACGGGTAGAGATTCTGGAAGGAATAAGATGTATGCACATCAAAGCGTCGCCAATAACCCCCGGTCCAGCCCCCACCATCATCTTTCCAGCACGACTTCATGAGCAGTAAATTTATCCCGGGCGCTGAATTATTCAGGCCTCGGGGCGAGCGCGGTTCCCATGCCGATACACCAGGCTAAGTGCCCTCCGTCTTATCTCTGTCCCTGGCTATCAGCCAACCCTACGGGGGGGGGGGGGGGGGGAGTCTAGTCAATGTTTAAACGCCTTCAAACTACGTCACGGCAGCAAATAAATTGACATACTTGCAGAGGGGCGGGGCTCCGGGCGCGGGGTATTTATTTCTTTTTTCCCGGGCCGTTTTTAGAACCGGGTCAATAAAGCCGGGGCGTCGCTCAGGATCGACTCCGAATCAGAAAACCACTGGAAGACGATTCCGCTTCGCTGTGGACGTCTGCTTCCATGAGCGAAAACCGCCGTAATATGGCGGCGAAACATGATGTTTTATCGTCCAAGCACGATTTTCAAACGTGGGGGGCGCGGGAAGACGGAAAGTTTCTCTCTGCGGAACAGTATTTGTTCAAAAGAATAGTTGCAAAGTCTGTGTGTGTGTGTGTGTGTGTGTGTGTGGGAGACAGGATGGATTCCTGGCGGTACGCAAGTCTTGGGGTGTGAAACAGCGACCCGGAGCATCAGAAAGTGTGTGTGCGTGTGTGTGTGTGTGTGTGGATCGCTGGCAGCTCCTGTCGGCCCGGCCACGTTCCCTCCTCCCCGGTTGGCGCTGTCCCTTTAAGAGCAGGTGAGCGACGGCGCCGCAATTAGGGGCGACATCGTTCACGCCAACAAAGCCCGGGGAAAAACAAACACGCCAAGTGAGCGCACGCGCCCCGGGGACCGTCCTGCCAGCGCGCTGCCTAATGGGCCCGAATGGAAACAGCGCGCGGTAGCGGAACCCGACACACACACACACACACACACACACACACACACACACACACACACACACACACACACACACACACACACACACACACACACACACACACACACACACACACACACGACGACCGCCTCCACAACATTTGGCTCGCTAAGCAATGGCTTTCCTATATAGAAACTTACCACTCTGCTGCAGCTTCTCATTGTGCTTCCGAACGTACACCAAAAAAAAAAAAAATTTCTTTGAGCTGCACGATAACATCCGAGGAAGGAGGCTCGTTAGAAGCGGCCTGGCCTCGCCCGGGGGGAGCTTCTTCGTCCGGACGACAGACGCCGGGCGGCCCCGGGCGTGTGTCGGTCGCCGTTTGGCCCTGGGGTTTATCCCCACGCTGTGACATCACGGGCGACATTGAAGCCGTCTCCAGTGTCCCGTGCCCGGGCGTGGGGAGGTCGAGGCGGCGGCGAGGAGACTGAAATTCTGTTTGAATAAAATGGGGAATGGCGGCGTACGGGCAGCACCAATGGGCTGGATGAGCCGGCGCTCCCGGCGTACGTGTTCAATTAATCAATAGTTTGTACGAGCGTCCTGTGTTTTTGAACCCTTATCCAAATGTGGCCTCCCACCGTTTGGAACGGTTCATATGCGGAGAAAACGCGACTTACCGCTCTGCTGCAGCTTCTCCCTGGGCTTCAATGCGTTCCAATGGGGCAAACGTTTAAGCCTTTAAAAAAAAAATTCAAAACAAAATCTCCTTTTTGAAATGAAACCCTTAAGTTCTAAGTCTTAAGTTTATTTCCTGGACATATTTTAAACGGCGGTATCCATTTCATTCCGAGCTACCTTTTGCGGTTGCCGGGAGGAAGCGGCGCGGCTTCCTGCTTCTAGTCACTTTGGTTGGCGTGGATGACGCCTGATTTGAAGGAGAGCGAACGAGTCGATAAAACCGTAGCGTTCCTCCTCGGACCGGCTCGGTTGTCGAAAAACCGTGGGGCCGATTTCACATGCTTTGGTGAGGTCGTTTGGGAATATTGCGATAAAACTCATAATGAACCAGAAATTGTTGCCGGAATGGGAACTTGAGTGAAAGTCGTTCTGCCGCACTTTCGGTATTAAACAAAAAAAAAAAAAAAAGACTCAAACTAAGATCCCAAGAACCAACATTCCCTTTTAGCAGCCTGACTCCGAGAGCGGGCGGTGGGCAATTACGGCTCGGAGATGAGGGGAGAAGGAAGACGGAGGAAGACGGAACGAGGGGCGGACGGACCAGATGAATTGATAACGTCCAAACGGCGGCTATTTCGGGGAGCGGCGGGCTGCGCTCCACCTCCCGGATGCGGCGATGGCCTTTATCTGACGAAGCCCTTCGTGCGGCGAGAGCCCGCGTCAGCCGAACGGGGCTTCAGTCACGGCACCCCCCCCCGTGTGTGTGTGTGTGTGTGTGTGTGCAACACCCCGAGGTCTTCATTAGCAGGATCCCTCCCCCGGGCTCAGCGAGCTGCTATGGCAAGGAGGACGAACACACACACACACACACACACACGCACGCGCACACACACACGCCAATGATCTCCAAGTATATCTACATACAGTACTTCTAAATGCCAAGGCTTTATGAGCTCACACATTTTAATTCGCAAGTTTCTCTTATCTTCACTAATCTACATTACAGTACATATTTTTAATGTGTCAACAATGTCGACATGTTTCTGCTTTTATTTTAGATATATTTTCACACATCTGTTTATATGTTTTTAAACTGCATTATTTACACTTATCCAATGTGTTTTTAGCGTAAATATCTAAATATGTAATTGTATCTATACATATCTCTCTCTCTCTCTCTCTCTCTCTCTCTCTATATATATATATATATATATTATATTTTTAATTCATCTTTTTATATATATATAAATTAATCAGAGCTTAATCCCAGAAATGTGTAAATTCACTTCTTTATTTTACAATACATACAATTATAACAGTAAGAAAGATATTTTTTGGCAGGTGAACCAAGAGTGGGAAGCAGGTCACAGGAGAAAAAAAAAAAAAAGAAAGAAAAATCGTACATTCAACATACAGTGTTTCTTTGACACGCGCTTGAATTTGAAATGAGTTTTGGGATGTTTTGCAGGGTGATCCAGCCTCGGTTAGAAAGTTCCCCGAGCTAACGTCACCGGCCCGGACACAGACACACCGAACCCAACAATGTCACTTCATCCTGAGGGGGATTCGGGGGGGGGGGGGGGGGGGGGGAGGGGGTGGGCACTCGAGGACCCGATGGGGTCAGAGAGGTGATACGAAAATATTCAAATACCTCTCACCCTGCAGCTAGAAAGATGCGTTAGTTATAGAAAAATAATCTTCTCATAAAAAACACAAACTTAAAAAAAAACGTCTTGAGTGCCTTGGCATCAATGGCATTCGTGTGGAGGGTGTGGGAGGTCCAGTCTTTACGTGACTGCATTAAAGGGAAAGTCCACCGCAAAGCAAGGGTTCGACTCACTTTAAAGGAGCATTCCGGGTTGAAATGGAGTCGGCAAACACATTTTCCTTTTCCTCACGATGAGAGTTTTAAATTACTTTTTAAATGACGGCTCGACATCTTTGACCAAAAAAAAAAAAAATCGTGAAAGATACGACATAAAATATATAGATATTATATAATATTTATATGAATAGGGTTAAAAATAAAAAAATGTGAGCTATCATCAGGAAAATGGTCGGATTTGATATGTTTAATATTTAAAAAAATGTATATGACATTAATATGAACATTATAATAATTCATTTAATTATTTAATAATTATTTGTAAACCGACTTAAACTCCTCAAGAGGAGGGAAAAGAAAAAAAACCCAAAACGATTAACAGTCGTAAAATCTGGTAGAGGTACACAGTGAAATGACCGTGTGTACAGAGAGGAAAGGGGGGTGGGGGGGGATCTCCCTTTAATGCTCGGCGTTCCTTTCGCTGGATATTTACCGGAACCAGGAACCAGGAACCAGGAACCGCGTCCAGGGAAAAAGGGAAGATATGGGAGAGAACAAGCAAAGGGGAAAAACAAAAAAAAAAAAAAAAGACATGGTGGCAGTGAAAAAGGGAATGTGCTGACCTTTTCTCATGCTGATAAGCAGTGTGTGTATAATACACACACGTCCATTGTATTAACCCATAGTACATGGAAGCCGCGAGTAATATGAAAGTCATCCTCCAGCATTTAAAAGCCGTATTAGGACAACATTTAAAAAAAATCTCTTTTATTTATATATATTTTTTTGAACGTAACTGGTTATTGACGTCATGGTTTCGACGGAGATTCTAAGGCTACACAGTGAATCACTCAGCATTTTAAATAAGTTAAAGGATGAGCCTGCAACGCTCTCTCTCTCTCTCACGCTCTAACGCTTGTACAAGTACTGATATGGCAAAAAGAGCATATTTGTTATGTTGAGGAGCGTCAGTGGCTGAAGGCGATATTCACATCATCTGCCAAATTGTGGACTTCAGGCAAACATGGAGGCACTGGTGACCCGGTCCTTCCGGTCTGTGTGACCGCCATGAAAAATAATCCTTCGAAAAGAGCCCAAAAATAATCAATTCCTTTAAGTAAACAGTTTTTGTTTTCCTTCATTTTCTCCGAAAGAACTCTATTGGATAAAGTAGAGAGAGCGAGTTCTTGAGTTTTCTTGCGTTTTCTCGAGTTGTTAGGTAACGTGGCAGGGGTTATGCTTTGGTGGCGAGTGGTGGCTTCCTAGTTCCGAGAGCGTCCGTCGGGGGAAACCGCCGCGCAAGTCCTCGGGCCAATCGGACGGAGGCTTTCAGTCGTAGTCCTCCCCCGCGATGGAGGCCTCCAGCGCCGCCAGAGCCTCGGCCACCATGGAGTCCGTCACGCTGCGGATGTCCTGGTCCGCCCCGCCGCGCTCCTCCTCGCTCTTCGCCAGCGATCGGGCCGAGATCCCGCTCTCGCCCGTGGACGCGTCGGGGGTCGCGGGCGGTCCGTGGCGGCGGCGGCGCCGGCCGCCGCCGTCCCCGGTGTCGGCCGACGACACGCTGGTGGTGCTGGTGTGGATGTCCACCGACAGGACGCTGCCCTCGTCCCCCGTGTCGCAGGGGTACTCCGGCGTGCTGCCCACCCCCTCGTCCGCCGAGTCGCTGGCCCCGCCCTTGATGGACGCGTCCCAGCTGCCCCTGGCGGCGCCCGGCCGCTCGTACGGGGCGTGGCCGGCGTGGTCCGCCCTGTGCGGGTAGACGGGCACCTGGCTGGGGCTCCGGTCCTGCGCCGCCCACCGCGGCCCCGGGCCCTGCGGCTGGATGATGTAGAGCCCACCGTCGCCGCCCTGCCGGTGGAGGTCCCGCTCCAGCCGGTTGACGTGGTTGTTGTCGGCCTCCAGCTTCAGCGTGCCGTCGTTGGACTTGCTGTAGCCCAGGTTGTGTACGCCCTGCTTCTGCAGGTCGCCGTCGCCGAAGGGGTCGCGGCCCCCCGACAGGCGCTGGGGCTGGTAGAGGGAGCCGCCCGAGGAGTCGGTCTTCCTCCCTTCCACCGCCATGGAGGGGTCGTAGATGTAGCTGAGGGAAGGAGAGAGAGAGAGAAACTGTGAGTACAGAGGAGTTTGTTTTGCATAAATTCAGTCATCCCATCCCGTAGTCATCCCAAAGCCCTTGGGGAAAGAAAGACATTTTGAGAAAGGGTCCCGGGAGGAGGAATCCCCCTTCCAGGGCAGACGGGCGGGAGTGGAGTCCGAGTGGGCGACATTCATCGCGTGATGTGTGGTATTGGATTTACCAATCATTCGGGTTTCACCTCATCGACCACAAACAAACCTTGCAATGGAAATAAAACAACACGAGAGACGACGTCATCGACATCATTTCACTGACCGCCACGCTGACCGACCGCACCTGGGTTGCCAGGTACCAACGGCAACGCCTATAGCTCTGAATGTGCCTATAGTCGAAAATAGCTACGAGTGTAGCTCCATTTAAAGCAACAAGATTCCAGGAAAGACACCGTTTTGGTTTCTTTTTCCCCCGTGACGGGGGAGACGACCATGTTTTTTTTCTTTGACCTTGACCGCGGTCCGTTTTTTTTTGCTTCGCCCAACACGCCGGCAACCCGCCCAAGTGCAAACAGCAACAGTTTCTCTCGTATAGAAACAGACAGTACCGATGGCTCGGTCGGTGGGAGCCCCGGGCTCGTGTCCCGACGCTGTGTTATTTTTTTTTTATTTCCGATGTGTTTTTTATTTTTATTTTCCTCCGTTTCCTTACGGAACAAAACCAGCGCCGCGCGTCATGGGGACACTTTCTTCGTCGCTCTCTCATGTTTCAAAGTCAACGCCAAACCGACCGCACCCTCCTCGCCCGTCGGGGGGCTTGGACGTCAGAGCAGCACCGCCGTGTTCCAGGCGTGGAATGCAAACTCCACCCAATTTCTGCGGGTACTTCTCAAAAAGGGTCTTCATCCAAGAACGAACACACACACACACACACACACACACACACACACACACACACAGGCAGGCCTTTATTTTGGACAGTGTAACAGGCTGTCAGACACCTCCTGCTGCGAGAGCCTTATGTTCTTCACACCCCCACCCCCACCACCCCCCAAGGCCCTCCACCCCCCCCCCCCCCCCCGCTTCTCCTCGATTTGAGCACCTTCCCCTAGGAGGCCCCCCACCCCCACTCTCTCTCTCCCTCCCCCCGCTCTCTCTTTCTCTCGGAGTCCTCTTCATCTCCCCCACTCCCCCTCTTCAGACGAGATGAAGAAATTGCTCATCTCACCTTCCCTCTGCACCCCTCCATCCCTCTATCCTCCGCATCCTCCATCCCTCTATCCTCCGCATCCCTCCATCCCTCTGCATCCCTCCATCCCTCTGCGTCCCTCCATCCCTCTGCATCCCTCCATCCCTCTGCATCCCTCCATCGCTCTGTATCCCTCCATCCCTCTGCATCCCTCCATCACTCTGTATCCCTCCATCCCTCTGCATCCCTCTGCACCCCTCCATCCCTCTATCCTCTGCATCCCTCCATCCTCCGCATCCCTCCATCCCTCTGCTTCCCTCCATCCCCTCTACATCCCTCTGCATCCCTCCATCCCTCTGCATCCCTCCATCCCTCTGCATCCCGCTGCATCCCTCCATCCCCCTGTATCCCTCCATCCCTCTGCACCCCTCCATCCCTCTATCCTCCGCATCCCTCCATCCCTCTGCATCCCTCCATCCCTCTGCATCCCTCCATCCTCCGCATCCCTCCATCCCTCTGCATCCCTCCTTCCCTCTGCATCCCTCCATCCCTCTGCATCTCTCCATCCCTCTGCATCCCTCCATCCCTCTGCATCCCTCCATCCCTCTGCATCCCTCCATCCCTCTGCATCCCTCCATCCCTCTGCATCCCTCCATCCCTCTGCATCCCTCCATCCCTCTGCACCCCTCCATCCCTCTATCCCTCCGCATCCCTCCATCCCTCTGCATCCCTCCATCCCTCTGCATCCCTCCATCCTCCGCATCCCTCCATCCCTCTGCATCCCTCCTTCCCTCTGCATCCCTCCATCCCTCTGCATCCCTCCATCCCTCTGCATCCCTCCATCCCTCTGCATCCCTCCATCCCTCTGCATCCCTCCATCCCTCTGCACCCCTCCATCCCTCTATCCCTCTGCATCCCTCCATCCCTCTGCATCCCTCCATCCCTCTGCACCCCTCCATCCTCCGCATCCCTCCATCCCTCTATCCCTCTATCCCTCTGCATCCCTCCATCCCTCTGCATCCCTCCATCCCTCTGCATCCCTCCGTCGCACCCCACGCAGCTACACGAGCGGCCCAAGTATGCAGAGTGTGCAGGAAACTATCAATCAGAGATTTATGGATAGCGCTCACACACACAGGCACGCACACACGCGCGCACACACACACACACACACACACACACACACACACACACACACACACACACACACACACACACACACACACACACACACACACACACTTTGCAGATGATTAACTTGTGTTCTTTCTGGAAATAAGTCTCTGGTTTCAGGCTCTGTGAGTCCAGCCCCGACACCAGTGGCAGTGGGGACTTGACCCAGTAACCCACCAGGGCACTCTACCAGCCCCACAGCCCCAGTAAGCCCCCAAATGTGACACACCACGCAACTAGGATTTTGTGTGTGTGTGTGTGTGTGTGTGTGTGTGAGTGTAAAGGGAAAGGATTATGATGCTGGAATGTGAACCGGAGTACGGCCTTACATTAATCTGCAATCAAAATCCAGTTTCCCTCTCTCTCGCTCTCTCTCAGACTCTCTCATACACTAAAACAAACACCTTTGCGGCTGCTAATCCTGCGCAAATAACCCAAAAAAAACCGTGCAAATAGGGCCTCAGGGCACCGGTGCTATTTGCACGTATTTAAACGAGGTATTAATACCTTTGGTGCAAAATCGGCCCCTTTCTTTGCAAATGAGCCCCGTGGCAAAAAAGGTCCAATTCACAAACTCCGGCGCTAATAGCCACGCATAGTTAGAGGGAAATTATTACCGTCTGCAGACCTGGTGGTAACTGCACAGAGACCCCCCCCAAAAAAAAGCCTCCGCTGTGTGACCGTCTTCAGAGAGCTGGTGCAACTGAAGCACATTCATAAGGGGTGTCACGCCCAGACTTTCCAGTGATCTGGAAATTATATTTTGACATTATTATTATTATTATTATTATTATAATTATTATTACCGTCACGGCATGGGAAGGTAGTGGGCTGTCATAAATAACGTAATGTCATCACTTCTACATTAAGATTAGGTGAGAACTAGAATTTCTTAGGTTAAATAAATACGCATTTTATTCATGTAATAAATGAACTGTGCGGGAAGAGTACGTTTTATTATGGATTTACTCATACAATCAGTCGATTTCCACTGAAAAATATAGTGTGTTTCAATCCGCGCATCTCCAGCGATCCGTGATTCAACAGGGGCAAATTGCGCTCAGCAGCAGAACGTAATGAGCGTGTTTGTTCTGGCATATCAATAGCGCGGTATCTTTTGGGAATCGGACGCAAAGACGCAAAGATGGTGCGGACAGCGGGTGCAATTGATGCGCAGTTCATGGCGCAATTGGCGGCGGCAATGCATTCTTTGTGAATTCAAGTGTATGAAGAATACTTTTCCTATATTCACCATGAATGTACGAAAGTAAAGTACAAGTAAAGTTGCGTTGAATCGAAACCATGTGGTTTATTAAAAGTATAATTGTTGGATCAAATATTTAACCGTTTTAAATTTGTATTATTATTTGTAACATATGTTTTTTATTTTGATTTAAATTCTTCTTTCCATTCTTTTCTCTCCATATGGCATAATTCGGCAATTGCCCGGAGCCTCGTGCACTAGATGGCCTTGTGAATTTGTGTGGATTTTTTGCTCCCTTCATAATCCTCAATCCTTTGTCCCTCCAGCGACCAGCGCTGTGCTCACATCCCATATGTATCCCGACAATTAGAATAATAAAAAAAGGTCCTTGGAGGACGTGGACACTGGAGAGGAAACACAGACTTGTAGTGCTGGGACTTTGGTGGTGAAAAGTTTGTCTCTTTTTAGAGATTCTGCTCTTTACGTGAATGGAATTGTCACAGGCTGCTGGGCTTGCGGCTCCGAGTTTTTATTCTAGTCCACGTCGACAACACAGCAAACCAAACGTACGTATGTCGTCTGAATTCATTACGTAAGATAAATAAACCAGGTGAATACACAAAATAAATAATACAACTTGTTACACGGCACTACAAGGATTATCACCAGTACAAAACCTTGTCTGATAAATTACATTATTATACCGTTCAATATGGGATGTTTTTTAAATATGATATTATGAAAAACAGGTAGTCCTCACTTAACGTCTCAGTGTCAAGCATCTCATCACCCTTATATACTATATACACGATACACTATACACTATATACACTATATATACGATATACACTATATACACTATACACACTATATATACTATATACACTATACACTATACACTATATACACTATATATACGATATACACTATATACACTATACACACTATATATACTATATACACTATACACTATATACACTATATATACGATATACACTATACACTATGTACACTATACACACTATATATACTATATACACTATATACACTATATACACTTTATACACTATACACACTATACTAAATACACGATACACTATATACACTATGCACACTATATATACTATATACTATATACACTATACACACTATACACACTATATATACTATAGTTATTTGGAGTTATTATGTGGAGTAATATTACTCCAAATACTCCAAACTACTATTTGGAGTTTGCATGTTCTCCCCGTGCTCACATGGGGTTTCCTCCACCTAACGTCAGTACGGACCACCACCAAAAACATGCACCCATCATCGTCTGACCAGCCATGGACACTCGTTGCCAGGTCCCCGGGCGCGTCCACGAATGCTGCCCACTGCTCCTGGCTGCCCCCCCCCCGCCCCGCAGGAAGGACAAGCCAGGACGGGTCAAATGCAGAGGCCTCATTTCACCGGCCACCATCCAAAGCTTGTGCGTGTGTGTGTGTGTGTGTGTTGAGTGACAAATAAAGACTGTTCTTCTTCTGTTCTTCATATACACTATACACTACATACACTTTACACACTATACACACTATATATACGATATACACTATACACACTATATATACTATATACACTATATACACTAGATATATAGTGTATATATGTGTATATAATATATATAGTACATAGTGTATATGGTATATATAGTGATATATACTATATACATTATGTACACTATATACACTATATATACTGGGGGGATGGTATATATAGGGGATGGTAGCTCAGGAGGTAGGGCTGGTCGTCTAGTGATCTAAAGGTTGCTGGTTGGATCCCAGGCTCCTCCTGCTAGCATGCTGTAGTGTCCTTGAGCAAGACACTTAACCCCTAATTGCTCCTGATGGCTGCGTCCGTCGGTGTTTGAATAATTGTAAGACGCTTTGGATAAAAGCGTCTGCTAAATGCAATGTAAATGTAAATGATACTATATACATTATATATACACACGATATGTACTATATACACTATATACACAAGATACACTATATATACTATATACACTATATATACTAAATACACTATGTATACTATATACACTATATATACACGATAAACACTATATACACTATATACACTATATATACTATATACCCATTATATACTATAAAAACTATATACACACTATACACACTATATATACTATATACACTATGTACACTATATACACTATATATACTATATATACTTTATACACTTGATAAGCTATATATACGATATACACTATGTACACTATACACACTATATATACTATATACACTATATATACTATATACACTATATGCACTAGATACACTATATATACACCATATACACTATGTACACTATATACACTAAATATACTATATATACTATGCACATTATATACACTATATATACTATATACATTATATATACACACGGTATATACTATATACACTATATACACAAGATACACTATATATACTTTATACACTATATACACTATGTATACTAAATACACTATGTATACTATATACACTATATACACTATATATGGTATATACACTATATATACACTATATACACTATATATACTATATGCCCATTATATACTATAAAAACTATATACACACTATACACACTATATATACAATATACACTATACACACTATACACACTTTACACACTATATATACTATGAACACTATACACTATATACACACTATACACACTATATATACTATATACACTATACACTATATACACTATACACACTATATATACTATATACACTAAACACACTATATACGTACTATATATACTATATACACTTTATACACTATATATACTATATATACTATATACACTAGATAAGCTATATATACGATACACACTATGTACACTATACACACTATAATAATAAAGTAATAGGAATAATATAAAATACACGTTAAAAATTGCCTAGATGGTGTAAACATTTTGAAATGAGGACAATAAAAATAAAAAATAAAAACAGACAATGAAAACAAACCCTGAAAATGACAAGAAATGGGTGCACAATTTGTGCTGTAGGAAAATGTTTCGCAGTTTGACATGAGCACTCACATTACACTATAAACTGACTAATCTGATACGAAACGCCAAATTTTAAAGTAGTAACCTGTGAGATAATTTTGTTAAAAAAATCCCCACGTGATACTTTCTTCAGCTGGGACTTAATGAGAAGTGCCAGCCGACATTACAATGTATTCGCGTTATGAACGAGCTCCTCTCTACACTGGTCTACATTGCTGGCGGCGGGGTCCGCCACAAGAATGCACTGGATGACACAGTGCAAGAGGTGAACGGCGGCCGCGGTGAATTTTGATAAAGCGGCGCTGCAAGTTGTGGTCGGTGAACTGTTGATGCGGACGAACATTCGCCAAAAAGGACAGCGCTCTGGGGTGTGAAAATAGCCAAGAAAAAACAAACAAGTACAAATCTAGACACCTCTGAAAAAAGCAACCGGGCAATATCAGTTTAAAACCGAAATAAACTTTTGCCGCCTCAACGAAGACCCCCCCAAGAGTGCCAGCGCAGAATATTATTCAAATGTAAGAATTCGTAGACCAAGGACATATTGGTCTTTCATAGTGTATCTGGGTCCTTTTGATCATTTTATACACGCCATTCAAAAGCACAGAGGACACACACACACACACACACACACGCACACACACACACACACACGCACACGCACACGCACACGCACACCCACTCACCTTTTTATCATTCTGCAGCAGCGGCACCCCATTTGGCCAGCTTTGTAGTGGAGCTGTGGAGGGACACAAAACACGGGAGTCAGTTACAACCTCCTTTTTCCTGCCTTCTCCACACGAAAAGCAACACAAAAATACACAGAAACGCATACGAGAACGTCAAGAAAAAAAAAAAGTGTCATTCTTTCACGATTTCAAGTGGCGACATTACCGCCCGTCAAATGGAAGGGTTACTCCCGACGTGACGATCCGGGCGATTTTAGTATTTTTTTTTACCGATTCTGGTATCGATCGAGTATCGATAGGAGTTGTTGTTTTTTTTCCGTCCGTTTATTTTTTCAAACGAGCGTTTCATTTATTTATTTATTTTTTATTGTTTGTTTTTTTGGTTTTTGTTTTCCTTCCAGGAGAATCCCTCCTCATCAGTCAGGGGCTTTTGGCTTTTGTCCTTGGTCTCCACGCTGTCTGGACGTAAGGATGAAAACTGGTGTCTGCCTCCAGCACCGATAAAGATGTTATTGCCATCCATCACGCCGCTGTGTTTATCTGTGTGTGTGTGTGTGTGTGTGTGTGCGCGCGCGTGCGCGCGCACGTGCATGTGAGTATCTATTTACGTGTGTGTGTGCGTGATGGCAGTGGGAGTGACCTTTTTCTCTCCCGACGGTGAGTTTCTTTAGGCATTGGCATTTCATCGCACGGGTAAATAATTAATCACTTTAGGTCTCGGACGGGTTTGTCCGCCGGCGAGACGGAAAGAGAGAGAGAGAGAGAGAGAGAGAGGTTAGAGAGAGGACAGTCTCTCTTTGTGAAGGAGGAGCCGGAGGGGAGGATGACAAAACAAAAGCAAACGTTTTTCCAATCTTCACCCAGCCAACTTTCTGACCCCTGCGGGGAACGAGCCCTTACTGTACTCTGAAAAACACCACGGCACAGGCCGCCGGGCCCGGCGAGTCGCCTTCCCCCACCCGGCTGCTTTCAAACGCGCCGTCGAGGTGCCACCTTCCAAAAGTTCACTCCACGTTGAGGCTGCGAGTCCCCCCCCTACGGCGACTTATCTCTTATCTCACACGGTTCGTTTCCCCCCCCCCTCCGATCACCTGATTTCACGGAACAACGGTGGCGGCTCGGGTGCAACGTTTCGGGGACCGTGGCGGCCAAACCCCTCAAACCACAGAGTCCCCGCTACGTTCCGGCTTCTCTGAGATGATGCCCCAGGAGCTGTGTTTCCATGGAGTCAATCAAGGGATCTTTGTGAAAGCGCTTGGGAGCGGGCAATACACTCCAAACCGCCAAAGCACGACGCCAGTGTCTGAGCGACAGTGTAATCGAAACAGATCTGCCGGGTTATGTAATGAGGGCCGGTCATCATCCTGTGAACCGGTTATCGTCTCTCGTATTAAAAAGCGCACGCGCACGCACATTATGTTTACACAAGTCTAAATAAAGCCCTCGCCACACAGAAAATGAGTCATCCTGGGACGTGTAACGGTCGGAGCCGCGGGCAAAGTCACCTTGGCCAGAAAAACACTGACGAGTCAGGAAAGGGGGTCAGGGGCTCCTGCTTGGTCCGGGGGCCCTTTGAGGAGTCCTCTGCCGTCTCCCCCAAAGACGACTCGCGCCGCCTTTGACCACGGCTCGGTGTCATTTCGACACATTCCCCTGCCACTCCGCGCTGCGTCTTGCACCGACCGAATGCGCTTGAGTCACACCGCCGCTCCCCGGTCGAATTAAACCCCGGCCTCAAAGCGTTGGCGTCACCGACCCCGGAACGCTTTCACCATTGAGAAACCTCACCACCCTGCTGCGACTCCTCGCCGTGCTGTACTTCTGCCGAAACGCGGCCAGCCCGCGCTCCAATTCGCCAGGGCCTTCTCAACACACAGCCCACGCTTCCATGCCTCTGCCTTGCAAGCGTGAATGTTCTCCGCTCCTCCGCGCGGTCATCCATTAAAACCGGGCGGGTCGTGACAGCCGCCATCAGCCATCCCACGAGGAACAGGGGAACCAGCCTGCCCGTCATTACTTTCCCGGATTTAAATTGTATTTTTTTTTTCTCTCTCACCCTTCCAACTCGGATAATTTGGAATGTGGAACGACCGATTCCGCCTTCTGATTAAATAAAGCGCATCGGTATTTACAGCGAGGAGAGGTACGGAGAAAAAACCCCCCAAAAAAACGCTCGAAAACAGCCGGGGATGTCCTGTTCCGAGAGATAAACGCCCCCCCCCCCCTCCACCCCACCACCCACCCACCCACCCACCCACCCCCACCCGCCCTGTAGTCAAACCTCATGACTTTCCCTCTCATGCTCCTGATCACGGGGCGCGTGGCCGGGCGTCAGGATCGTCGGAGCCGGAAAACGAAATGAGCCTGTTTACCGCCACTGCAGCCGCGACCAGAACCGCCCGGACGACCTTTTCGAGATAACAACTCGGCGGCGCGGAATGCGTGCGGAACGCGCTCCGTCACGCAGCGAGATCGACATCGATTCAGATCACAGCGGGATCTTTTTTTTTTTTTTTTGAACCACCAGAGGGAGCGTTAGCCTACGGCGGCCGGCACAGACAAGGACGCACTAACGTTAACGCTCCGCCTTAAAGCTTGCCCAGTGGATCACACAACATCGCTGTGCAGTGACTGGTATCAGAGACAAAGATGGATGAAAATATATTAATGCCACCTAAATGAGGCTGCCTTTCATTTTGAAAACAGTTATTTTATACTATATTAATTTTGACAAATCGTGGCTGTCTGTATTATCTCCACAAGAATATAGACTATTATATGGATCATGTATATTATAGTAGTATAATATGTTTCCTATCAAGAAAAAACACATTATCATATTGTGATGCAAATTTATGATGACGCGGCCTTGTGTTTTTTCTTATTTAAACTACAACTTTGCTCTGATATACGGGAAGAAACACACAGAGGTTGAAGAAGAATCTTTCTCACTGTCCTTTCAGACATTACTGGTCAAAGTGCCACGTTGCATTTTAGGAATCTGTTTCATGCTCGTACTGAATTCGCTGAGGCTATTTTTGCGAGATCATAGATCATGAAGCTCCAAATGCATTCCTGTATATACAATAGAAATGATGGCATATTTCAAGCCTATTTAACTGCGTTTTTCTACATTACAATGGAGTCCAATAAACTGAACGATCAAAGTTGGATTTTGGATATACAGCGTGACATGGCCATGTCACGTCAAGTTAATTACTGTAATTCTAGATTCTCACACATCCCAGCCCCGCAAGTCACGTCAAACAAGCCTCGCTAATGCCCCGACGGGATCGGAAAAAGGAGCCGGTTTGGCCTCGGAATGGCGTTGGGTTGCAAATTTGCAAGGCAGCGAGGACCTTGCAAGGCCGGGGTTTGACTGAGCGCTGACAGTGTGATTGTAGTGGTACCTGCCCGGGGCGAACCATTCTGCCGTCAGTCAGCGGAAACAGCACGGAGTCGTACTCGAAGCGGTATATTGTTGCTAGGGGGCGATGACAGCCTCGTCAGGCCACGTCCCGAGCGCTGGACGCTCCGATGACCAAAGACGGTTCTGAGTGAGTAACCGGCTGAAGGGGAAACAGTCTTAGCATTATTGTAAAAGTCGCTGGCTGAGGGAAAAAAACCACAAGACAAAGTGAAGATCGTCCCGGTACCATGTATGTGTCCCTAGCGACGGCTGTCAAAATGCGGGCGATCTGTTTGAATAAGATCCCGCTGTAGATTCAGATGGAAATTTGGTGTGACAAACGCCGGCAGGTCAAGTTAAAGTCCTGGTACATCGAAATGTACTTCAACTTGGAGGGTATAGAGCAGGGGTTCTGACAGAAGAAGACTGATGAATTGATATCTCACTGAGATATTTTTAAATAAAACACGTGGTTGGATAGGCTTGAAATATGTCATCAATTCTATTGTATATACAGGAATGCATTTGGAGCTTCATGATCTATGATCTCACGAAAATAGCCTCAGCGACACTCAAATTCACATGAAACAGATTCCCAAAATGCAACGTGGAACATCCGCACTTTGACCCGTAATGTCTGAAAAGGACAGTCAGAAAGATTCTTATTCAACCTCAGTGTGTTTCTTCCTGGCATCAATGCGAAACGCATTAAAACAGTGGTGTTGGATCTAAAATAACAATAATAAAAGCAAAAAAAAAAAGAGGACAATTTGTCCCTCTCTAACTGCCGTCCGTCGTGAGAATTTTGGGGACCGAAGAAACCGCGTCGAGGGCCAAAAAAGGTTGAGGAGAACCTGGTGTTGGGCCTCCATTGGGCTCTTTGGATGTGTTGTCGACGCCGACTTTTTTCAAACTCTCCTCTCGTCCTCGCACTGAGAGCTCCCCTTGTGGCGACTGGTATAAATGCCCCCGCGGCACGGGAGGGGGCGGACTTCGACCTCCTTTCCCCCCCGGGGTCAACCTCCGGTGGTTCTGACGTCTTTTTGGTTCTGACGCCTTTTCAAGAATGCCTCCGCCTTTCGCGGTACAGTAGCTATGGCCGGCATTTCATGCAACGCAGTGTTTCGACGCTACCTCCACGACTCTACTTCTTTCATCACTGATATAGAGAGAGAGAGAATTTCCAGGGAACACCCCCCCCCCCAACACCAACGGAGGAGATACATCAGTCACGCAGCATCCCACCGCCATCAATAAAGATCCCCGCCACGCCGCGCTCCGCCCCGCCCGCTTTCCG
>NC_137209.1:7674206-7706706 GCF_960531495.2 Zeus faber | reverse complement strand
CAATCAAAAACAAGTTCCATGTTAACATAGGAGCCTTCTGTGATATCACCTTCACAATTCTTGCCTCCATTGAACTTGTGAGTTTTTGGAGAGTTTCTGCTTGAGTTTCTTTGCAGGATGTCAGAACAGCCTCCCAGAGCTGCTGTTTTGAGGCCAACTGCCTCCCACCCTCATAGATCTTTTGCTTGAGGATGCTCCGCAGGTTCTCAATAGGGTGGAGGTCAGGGGAGGATGGGGGCCACACCATGAGTTTCTCTCCTTTTATGCCCATAGCAGCCAATGACACAGAGGTATTCTTTGCAGCATGAGATGGTGCGTTGTCGTGCATGAAGATGATTTTACTACAGAAGGCACGCTTCTTCTTTTTCTACCATGGAAGAAAGTGGTCAGTCAGAAACCCTGTATACTTTGCCGAGGTCATTTTCCTTTCCACGACTCCGCCACCTCCTTGCTGACGTGGCAGCCTTGTTGGGACGTGGTGGCCATCCACCAACCATCCACTGCTCCATCCATCTGCACCATCCAGGGCTGCGCGGCACTCATCAGTCAACAAGACTGTTTGAAAATGAGTCCTCATGTATTTCTGGGCCCACTGCAACCGTTTCTGCTTGTGAGCATTGGTTAGGGGTGGCCCAATAGCAGGTTTATGCACAGCTGCAAGCCTCTGGAGGATCCTACACCTTGAGGTTCGTGGGACTCCAGAGGCACCAGCAGCTTCAAATACCTGTTTGCTGCTTTGTAACGGCATTTTAGCGGCTGCTCTCTTCATCCCATCAATTTGTCTGGCAGAAACCTTCCTCATTATGCCTTTATCTGCACCAACCCGTCTGTGCTCTGAATCGGCCACAAATCTCTTCACAGTACGATGATCACGCTTAAGTTTTTGTGAAATATCGAATCTAATTTTCACACCTTGTCCAAGGCATTGCACTATTTGACGCTTTTTCGGCAGCAGAGAGATCCCTTTTTCTTTCCCATATTGCTTGAAACCTGTGGCCTGTTTAATAATTTGGAAGGTCCTTCTTAAGTAGTTTTCCTTTAATTGGGCTCACCCGGCAAACTAATTATCACAGGTGTCTGAGATTGATTTCGGTGATCCAAAGAGCCCTGAGACACAATACCAAAAAAAACTAAAAATTAAATGTTTATGACACCTAAATCCAATTTGCATAATAATTTGGAACGCGGTGTAGTCTTGTCTCATGATATTGATATTAAATCGATATGGGGATATGACAGTAGATATATCCCAACATAGATATCGATCATGATATTGATTTAATGTCGATACATCTAGTCTTGTATCACAATGTCGATATTAAATCGATATCGGGACATGAAACTGATTAGAGACGAGATATATCCCGATACCAATATCGATCCTGATATAGATTTAATACTGATATCAATTAGATATCAATATTCAGAATCAAGACAAGTTGGAAGACATGTTTACACGTCTTACATCTCTTTCAAACACATTCCCAACTTCCGTTTTTTTTCCCGAGTGCACCGATCAGACTGGTTGCTGGCGTTCTGTGCAGCAGATCCGCTCCGACGCCTTCATTTGAATGAGTGAGGTAAGACCAGGTGGTTTGCCCGCGCACGTAACCATGGCGACTCTCCACGGCAACGAAAGTATACAAAAATCTCTGTGTGAGTCCGCCCAGGGACTGTGGAGAGACATCGGGGGTCATTATTGAGGCTCATTAGGGCTTCCCGTCTCCACTTTGTTCGCTGAAAAGATGTAAATAGATGATTTTATGACCGCGGATCAAACTGAAGCGGAGCAGCATCCATTATGTGAACTTGTCACCGTGCGCTTCAACGATACCAGCAAGCTCGGCGAAAAGAGAAACTCCTTGACCCGGGGCAAAGTATATTTGCATTCTCACTTAACGCCTTTTTCCACTCAGGACGCTGAGTAATGGGTCGCCATTTCCCACACAAAAGAAAAAGATCGAAGTTTCCTCCATAGAAAATATTCTGCTTATAATAAAACATTTTTACAGTGTTTTTTTGGTTATAATCCAATATATAATTTTAAATATAATTTATTAACGACGAAAGACATAAATGACAGGTTTACGATCGATGAAGGGGTTTATGTAAATACTCCACGTGAACGGACCCGGGTGTACACAGTCTATCACTCCAGAAAGTCTCTGGGAGTTAGGGGAGTGACACCAAACTCCATGGCAGCAGGCAGTTCAAACAGCACTCTTCAAACAGTGCTGACTCCGCGCCCTAATGGTTCGCTCGGCCCTGTTCCTATGTCTTTTCGTGTGGGTTTTAGCGACGGAGGTGAGGTACAGTATCCAGTGTTTAAGAAGGGGGAAGATTCAATTGCAAACTGAGCCCGGGTTCACTGCAGCCCAAATGAAGCCAAAAGGGCCACGTTAACCCAGTGAGAACCAAAACACCCTTTCAAACTATTGTTTGCCTATAGTGATGACATAATACTGAAAATAAATATAAAATATGCAAATACATACTGAAAGACACCATCAGTTCAGCTTGAAAAAAACCCAACATGCTTTCATTTGTTAAACCTGTTTTTTTTTCCATGTTTACTCAACTTAAAACTTCAACTTAAAAAATAAACATAGCACTTCACTAACATACTTCTTAATTTCTGGATTTCAAGTTAAGGAGACCTCGGAAATACAGTATAATGACAATGATTTTTCATATACAGTATAATAGCACATCAATTATGAAATAAAAATATTATTATAAGACTATATAATGCACGTTACGATCACATAAATAAAAACAATATCAACTGTGATTAATTATAATATTATTAAATGAGCACTGTTATTATTAGAGGTAGCGTAATTATTATTAGTATTTTACATCTACTTTTAACTTAACTATGTTGCTTTGATGACCTTACTGCTGGTGTGACGACGTCTAGCGATGTCTCTCAGTGCAGAAATGATAACCATAATGAAATAATAATAATAACAATAATAAATTGTAAAATAAAATAACATATAAGAAAATATGTATACTATAATGTATATAGTATATAAATACAAAAACAATACAATTGTAATAATAATTCATATTATTCATATTATTAATAAATGACTACTTCTTTTATTATTATTATTAGGAGTGTTGTTCAGTAGTATTTCATATGTACTTTTAACGTGTTTTTGTGGCGTTTGACCGTCTTCTGACTTTACTGCGGGTGTAGTAACACCCGCTCGCCCCACGGTGGACGCTACGAGGAAAAGAAAAAAACCCACTTTTCACGGCTTTTCTGCGTCCAAACGAAGGTGAATCGCGCTGAGCACCGCCGCGTTGACCCTTCCCCTCCTTGGGCGACACTCGCGCGTTTCGATCCGAGGTCCTCCGCGCCGGGCCCTACCTGTCGCGCTGAACCCAGGTGTGTGGCGGCGCGGCCGGGCAGGTGGGTGTGAGTCGGGCTCAGTTGGTCTGAAAAGTTCCAGCGGTCATGGCGCCTCTCCGGCTGCGGGGCTGTGCCGACTGTTGCGGGGACGGCCTCATCCTGCTGGAGGGGCCGAAGAAAAGCGGCGTCTCCTGCTTTCCCCCCCCCCCTGCTTTCCTCTGCTTCTTCTGCTCCTCCTGCAGGAGGTTTGTTGTGGAGTGGGAAAGAGCCCAACCGCGCCACACACACACACACACACACACACACACACACACACACACACACACACACACACACACCCACACACACACACACACACCCACCTCCACCCACCCGTGACTCTCCACAGCCACCAGGCTGCAGGCTGTCTGAACAGTGTGACCATGTGACTGACATGACTCCCCTAATACCTGGTGGAACTACTGCTCATAGTCATAATGACGATAACAACAATAATAATAGAAATAATAATAATAATTTATAAGAATAATGATGATAATAATAACAATAACAATATAATAATAATAATAATAATAATAATAATAATTGTCATAATAATAATAATTGTCATAATAATAATAATAATAATAATAAGGATAATTGTAGTAATAATAATAATAATATAATTCTAATTCTAATAATAATAATATAATAATAATAATAATAATAATAATAATAATAATAATAATAATACAGCCACCGTCAGGTGGCTGTTCGAACATGGGGGACATGTGTCTTAATCACCCCATTACACGTGCTATACTTCTTATATAATAATAATAATAATAATAATAATAATAATAATCACCATAAACGTAATAATAACCATCATGTTTATGATATTACTAATAACAATACTTGACTATTACTAGAGCGGGCCGTCTGGTAATCGGAAGATTGCCGGTTCATCGGCTGATCCCCCGGTAGCGTGCTGATGTTTCCTTGAGCAAGACACTTAGCCGCCTAACGGCTCCCCGGGCGCCGCTATACGGCAGCCCACTGCTCCTAGATACGTCTGTTAATAGGATGGTGGAATGCCTTTCATTGCCTCAGTACTTGTACTTTGTGCAATGACAGTTAGTTTAATCTAATCTCCTACAAATAAAATCATATTCAGTGATAATAGTGTTATTACATGCCATCGTTGTTATTATTATATATGATTAATTAATATGAATTCTGGATTATTATAATTTTCATTAAAGTGCGAATCAGTTAGATCGACTCTGTTGGGAGGATTACGGTACAGTTCCCGGAATTCCATCGGAAACAGGGTTATGGGGCACGCCCACCCATTTTCAGCATGGTCCGAAACAATCTGCTCCACGGACCCAATTCCTACACTCGTATCTGTATCATGAGCAGGGTGGCCAGGCTGTTCGAGAGGCTGGACGGCGACACACTGCCGATGTGTAATAATGATGAAATCTGAATGGATTTGACGTACCGTTTGACCACGCCCTCCCCTCCTCGAGAGACTCAGAGACGAACGGATCTCCGATTTTTTTATTCCAAACTGCACGACTTTGAAAAATGAAATGTAGGGTCGTTGGAGCCTTTCCGGGCAATGGATCTCTCGCGGACGCCAGCGCGATGTTTTTTTTCACCACGCGAAATATAGCGAAGCGCCGCCATAAACTGCCGAGCACTTCTGTGCGGGGGTCTTTTTGTCTTTACCTCGCTCTCCATGCACCGATGAAGTGGGCTGCATTAAATCGTCTCGTGGGCCTGGATGTGGCACCCGGACCTGTAGTTTGAGACCCCTAACTCATCATAACAACATTAATAGACTATGCGTAGTGCGCATTTTAATCTGTTGCAGCGTTTGACAAGTGGTGAGTGGAAAATAAAAAGTCTGGTCAAATGTTTACATAAGGAAACAGGATATGTGAACGCGTTGTGTTGTGTAATAAAAATCACTCATGGCCTGGTAGGCAAGTGCCCTGGCCAGAGACGGCACGAGCCTGGGCCGTCGAACCCGACTCAAGACGTCTATTCATGACCTTCAGGGATGGCACGAAACAAACACAATTTCTGTATTTATCATCGTTGTTTTGCTTTTTTTTTTTAATAGTTGGCGTAAAGGCGAAGCCTTACGGCGTTCGTCAAAACGACCTTGAATCTGAATGGGGGAAGGTGGAATTTGCTTGACAAGCGGCCGTAACCGTCGCGTTTCGAAGCTTAATACCAGCAATGTTTTCACCGCAGTGACGCCCAAATACAGAAGACAAAATAAACAAAAACGTTTGAGCCTGCGCCTACGACCACTTACCATGTTCAGGAATTGGGCTTGAAGAAATAAATCAAGTAAGGGATAATGTGCAGCCAGGGGTTATCACTAGCGCGAGATAACCCCTGACAGGGTGATCGCTCTGAAGGGCGTTATTATGTGATAACGACCGGAGGGCTGCGCGTTATCCCTCTTATTGCACGCTACTCACTAAATAAAATAATACATTAAGAAGGAATATTGATCTGAAGAGATAAAACAGTTGCTAACGTGGCTAACGCTGAGTGAAACAAGGGACGTGAATCCAGGCGGAGAAGTTGTTGCCCGTGGCAACCGCCATTTATTAACAGGCCAGATCGGCATTATTCAGGAATAACTGACTGGGGTCTTTTTGCCGGTCAGAAACAAAGACTCCACATAGTCATATGCAGTAAAATACAGATATGCAGTAATAATACATATGATGAATATATCATGTTTAAATACAGTCGAGTGTATATACAGTGTGTATACGCCTACACAGGCTCTTACGTCGGAAACAAGCCAAACTTTTCTGACGACCGTGTGAGAGGCCTGTTAGAATAGAGATAGCGACTGAGGGAGTGCACGTAATGTTTGTCTGTGCATATTTTGGGATATGCGCGCAGTCCCGCCGACACAGAGACGTTTCGTCGCGGTTGACAGGACGGCGCCCTCGTCTGTCGGGGGGGAGGGGCGGAGTACAGGCGCCCCCCCCCCGAAAGCCAACGTCTGAGTTGGCGGCGGCGGCGGCACGTTGAGCCGCGGTGTCTTCCGTCTCTTCTTTCCCTTCGTTTCCTCCTCTTCTGAGCAGATTTTGACACTCGAGACGCAGAAACGGAAAGCCTCGGCATTAAGTGTCAACACATGTCCGGAAAAAATGTCTGCAGACGCGCTGCCCCCGATTTCCAGCAGATGCTTCATTTATTCGTTCTTTTTTCGACCAATTGCCTAAAAAGCTATTTTTTTTTTAGCTTTCTCTTTAAAAGGTCCTTTAAAGTGGATTTCTGTGAGATTATTTAGTGGGGGGGGGGGGAATCCTAGATCGGATCCATTTGTAGCTCCACCTAATAAGAAAGAGCCGTTCATTGTATTTGCCTTTGGTACTGTACATTATGTGCTCCTCTCTATGCCGTTCCACATGGTTGGGTGGCGGGGTCCGCCACCACACTACAGAGCCTGAAATTGACATTGGAAAAAAAAAAAGAAATACACTTGTGACTTATAACTAATAAGAGCAGCTTGCGTGTGTCAACGAACCCCCCCCCCCCAAATCCCCCGCCATGTTTAATTCAGTCCCTGTGCTTTGCATAGGCTTCAAACAGTATGAGCAATTATTTACAAGGGGAGGCAAGTCCTAATTTTGACCTAGATACCTCGTCCCCTCCCTCTTAGACAACGACGAGTTGTTCACGTTGGCGTGCGAGTCTTTCTGCCTGTGTACGCCTGGGTGTTTGACTTGACGCCAAATTCGCCAAATTCGCCAAATCGCCAAATTCGATCCTGTCAGCCGCCTTCGTGTTTCTAGTGGCAATAACCCTTTCCCCCGGCAAACCAAACGTCCAACTTGTGAACCGTTGTTTATTGTCAAACACTCTCCGTGTTCTTTAAGCTGATAGCAAAAGATAAAAAAAAAAATAAAAAAAAAAACCTCCATACCAGGGTACGACTTGTGCAGATCTGCAGAGCGTACAATTTGCAGATGGTGACTAATTGCCCAAACAATGTTCGGTTTCTGAAAGGGAGCATTCTAGGCCACGCCGTGACAAAGCCAGCATTCCTGCGCGCTCAAACTCCCATTTGTTGTTTTGAGAAGGTTTTGACGAGTGGAAATCTACCGCACACCCCGGTCGAGGACGGCGGCGCTGTCAGAGGATTTTTTTTTTTCTTCTGTTACTCGGCGGAAACTCGCACTGTTTTCCTCCCCCTCTCCCTTCTTCGCTTGATATATCCGTCAACAGGCCTCCCCGCATCCCGCATCCCGCATCCCTTCGTGCCGCGCTCCGTTTTCCCTGCGCTCGGGAACCAAAGCCCCGGTTGATGCTCCGATCGCTTTGACCTATCCGTGCTCCACCCCCCCCCATCCCCCCCGTCCCCAAATTGAGAGAAATAGAGAGAGCGCGACAGCAGAAACAGGGGCGGTCCTCGCGTGTCGCCCCTGGAAGCAGCGCGCCGGTCGTTCTGTCCAAACGGGACGAGGCGCTGAGGCGGGTTGGAGCGGGAGAGCCAGACACACAATGCGAAATGACCCCGGGATGACCCCTGGTCTTTTGATTCAATTGCTGTAGCGTTGTTGTATCCTTAAGCGGGCTTGACACCGAATCTGACAAACGCAAAGAAGGCGGCGGGAGTCCATTTATTTTCACGGGGAGTTTCGAGGGTGAGTTTACAGATCTGATCAAGAGCCCGGAATGCGTTGACAATTTTTCAACTCTTGCCACAAGTTTTGGGTCCGACACTCGGAGCCAGTCATACAGTTGCACAAGCTTGAGTCATTGGAACTGGACTTAGAACTAACAAACTAAGGTGGGTATATAAATGATGACGTTATTAATGTTATGGTTCTGTGTCGCTATATTCACTATCAATAATTCTGTTTTCGTCTTAGTGAATCGTGCAAAATGATCTAATTTGTGCTCACTTTGCAAACACTATATCAGGGAAGTTTGAAACTCTCATTCGTGGATACTGGTAAATGTCCAGCTCAGCGTTCCCCCAGTCACTTTTGGCCGAGTTGCGAGGGCGACGTCGGAAGTAGGTCCCCGGATATCCACAACCCCGCGACACCTGCCTCGCCTCGAACGTCGGCCGCGGTACCTTTTGGGCAGATCGGCCGTGCGCGAATGCCGGCTTTGTGTCTCTGCGCGGCCCCGACGACGAATTGATGTGATTGGCCTTTGTCAACATGCCGCGTTCTGTCGAGAGGCTTTTACGTGCGCAAACAAAGGTGTGGACGCGGTGACCGCTTATCTGTTTCTCCAAGGATCTGCGCCCCCACCCAAGTTTAGCCACGGGGTTTCGGGACATTAACTCCATTAAAACCTAAGCTCCCGGTGAGATTAATGTGTTTCGTTTTTCCGAGGATGAGAGCGAGAGAGAGGGAGAGAGAGAGAGAGAGAGAGAGAGAGGGAGAGAACTGAAAGCCGACTCATTTACTACGGTGCCCGTGAAAAAGCAGGTCGTGGGAAGGAGGAGGAGGATGGCAAAAAAGAGGGCAGTGGCTTACGGCGGCGGCCACGCCGTACCGTGCGCGCTCTGAGCGGCGTAACTCAGCGGCGCCGTGGAGCTGCAGGTGGAAGGCGCGGCTCCAGCGGCAAAACAGACATGAGCTCACCTCATGAGTTACAATGAGGGGCGTGGCCGAGCCCCCCCCCCCCCCCACCAGCCGCTCCGGAGCTGTGGTTGCTGTGGAGACAGGACACACACACACACACACACACACACAGGACCACACACACTGACACACCACAAATACAAGCTCGGAGAGACACCGATGGGAAATTAAAACGGTAGCTCAAAGCAACAGGCTTTATTGGCCAATCACAATTCCATCCCTGATGTGTTTGCCTTGCTTATGCGTGTGTGTGTGTGTGTGTGTGTGTGTGTGTGTGTGTGTGTGTGTGTGTGTGTGTGTGTGTGTGTGCGTGCGCGCGTGTGAGAAAACGCGGGCCGCCGCTTTTAGAAATGCAGGTGTTTTGCGCGTGCATCGCCTAATTATAATGACAATGTCAGCCGCTGTTGGGAAACTATTCACCACGCTTGTCTGGTGTTCCGCATCAGGCACACAAAGAGCAATTACCGGCCCATCAAATTATCCAGCGCTCTTTTCCCCGCTCCCCGTCTCTTCCTGCTCGTGTGTGTGTTGTGTGTGTGTGTGTGTGTGTGTGTGTGTGTGTGTGTGTGTGTGTGTGTGTGTGTGTGTGTTGTGTGTGTGTGTGTGCGCGCCACCGTATTAGAGCTCAATTTAGGACTGTCAGCAGCGTCTAGCGCTCAGTTTTCTTTTCCACTCTAAGTCCCAGGTCTGCAGATCGCTTCGGCGTGACGCTGGTTCCACTCACGCGGGTAAACTTGAGCTCAGCGTCGGTTACAGACGTGACTCACTGGCCTTTTGGAAAAGGTATGTTGAACAGTTAGACGTGGTTAGTTAAACTAGTCAAACATTAGCGATGTTCCATGGGGATTGTCCGCGTTGGGTGGATCGTACAACTGGGACCAGAATTCCACTCGAAACCGCGATGGGGGAAACGCTGTCATCGCTCTAAAACGGTCAAATCCTTTTCTCGGGCGTCTGACTTCCTCTTCTGCTTGATTGATTTTTGTTTTTCCTTTGCCAGCTGAGGCGGTGGAGATCATTATTCCTGCCATAGTGCTGCTGTTTTTCGTGAATGTTCATCCATGGCTTGTCAGATTCACCGTGGCGGACCCCGCCACCAACAACGGAACCAGCATATTGGGTTGAATAAGTTGAATGGCTGTTTATTTCTATGTGCCAGCAAACTGAAGTATCAAATATGGGATTTTGTTTTACAAAATAATCTTACGGATTACCACTTTAAATTTTGTCTTTTTGTATCACACTAGTCAAACCAACCAAGGATTACCGCTTAAAATATGCAAGAAAAGTCAAATGTATAACTGAAAAGTAAAACTCTTAAAATAATGAGCTTGATTCCAAGTCTTTGGAGGCAAAAAGTGAACCATTTTATTACATTAAAATGTTTCATACAAACGATGCATACACACTAGTTCATATTGCTTCAGACATGTTTCTTTTTCTGTTAGAATTCCAGTTAAACAACTCTGTAACAAAATGTAAGTACAACATTTATGAAAATATAAATCTCTAAACAGGTAATTCAACCCTGACAATACAAAGAATACCATAGAAACATTCATGACCAGTATGCCAACTATGAGTTGCAAACATGTAAGTTATTAAAAGTCATTCAAGTTACATGACATACAATAATACCGTTGACTGGTTTCCATACGGACACATTCAAATATACTCTTAGATTGGCATTCCAATATATTTTGAGAGGACTTAAAACTTCTTAGCAAAGATAGTACATTTTTCTCTATCGTATTTTAAACATAATCACAGTATAACACTGAAACAGTTTGCTCATCAATGCCTAAAAAAGAAACAAATCTGAGATTGGTCAACAGAGTCAAACACCAAACTAATATCAGAACTTTGGCAAAATACGTGGAATGATATTTCTCCATTTAGAAAATCTCGGATCTGAGAGGAACGGAAAACAGTTTAAAAGCCTGATACTGCTACGGTTTAAAAAATTACTTATCCCGCGGCCGTCAATTCAACGGCTGAAAAAAAAAACGTAAACATACAATTAGACGGAATAGCCCTTTAAACGGTAGATGTAAAAGCGTCTGTGATATCGTTTCCAAATGTCATCATCACCTGCGTGACGGCGGAGTTGTCTTTCGCCGTGGGAAAACAGAAAAGGTCAGTCAAACTGCGAGTGGTGATGAAAAGAAAATGGAATGCGCGTGGAAGAAGCAGGGCTGAACGACAGTTATGGAACAGAAAAACCCCCCCGAAAATAAATAAATAAACTAAAGTAAAAACAAACAAGACAGGCTCGCAAAGTACTGGGAAGATACAGCTCCAGTGATTGATACAAACCACACATTTTAAGATTGTCACTGAATCACAACAAACCTCTTTTCGGTCTGTCGTGACCTTTAAAATGTGATTTTATTCATCATGGTGTTGACAGGAAGGTAAAACAGAGGCCCCCTGGTGGCACCGGATGGAATAACCAGCTGTACCTTGCAAGTACCCAGACAGCCCATACGTATCTGGGGGCATTAACTAACACTTTGCTTTAAGACACACTCAAGATCACTTTAAATAATATATATTTTTTTCAATATCTCTCATATGAATATATCTACTCGCAATATTTCTCAAAGAATAACATAAAGTGCTTCCATGTCCGCTTCTTCTCTCGCCGACAATAAACCTCTCTCACTTCTATTTATTAAGGACCAATCAAACTCCACTGAACCTAAAGCGGGAAACACTAGTTAAGGCGTGAATGCATATGGAATAATCCTACACTGTCTGCTCAACCCTATAATATAATATTCATATAGGGTTAGACAACAACGTATGTTAAACCCATGGGATTCATTGAAATCCATGGGTTCAAGATACGGCAATGAGTTTCACATCGAATGTAAGCAAACTGTTCAATGTTTCCTGTCTAGACCTATCGTCACAAAGAATCACCGTTGTTTTCAGTATGTTGATCGTTTAGATTTCATGTAAATGCAAATATTGTGTAGCTATGTGTATATTGTGTTTACAAATTCCCTGCATCTTCATAAATCATGTCTGCACATAAAATAACTTTTTTTTTTTATTCCAGGCACTCACTTTGATTGCATTAAGCACAACATAACATTTTTAAGGAGTTGCACAAACTGCAGCAGCCAAAAAGAGATATGTACAAATATCAATTGTTCTTCCTTTTTGTACAGTACCAATTGATGTAAAGACCCGACATAGAAACGTAAATATACCTTTAAAGAACTACATTGTGGCTGAATGTGCACAAGGTGAATAAACTAAATGTACAAGGGAGAATGGTTAAGATCACTGGAATGGCTTTGGAAAACGTTTCGCCGAGACATTTGAATGTCTAGTAACTCTGTTCTTCGAATGCAAAAGGACACATAATGGCAAACTAATAACAATACGCACGATGTATCTCCCTCTTCGTCTCAAAGGATAATAAAATAGGTCTGGCTCTAACAGTCTTCGAGTTTAAAACAAACAAGAACTACATCAAAGGTTGGAAGTTAAGTAATAAATGTCAAGTGCAGCGTTAATTTGTGGTCAACCTGTTAACCACCCACTGTGCTGACATTTGCAGCTGAAATAGGTGGCTGTAAACACGAAACAACTGCAACAACGCATACCTCCCCGCCGTGCCTACTGCAGCAGTTCAGCCTTCTTGGTGGGGGTCGTGGATTCCGCTTCCCCCGAGTCGGACACATTGATGGGGCTGTCCCTCGAGAAGACTTCCGTCGACTCCCTCCACACGCAGTCGGCGATCGTCTTAAAGGAATTGTTCCCGCACTTTGGTCGCACTTTCTGTGAGGCGTTGTTGACGATCTGTCGGCTGTTGGAAGTGGCGATCTTGATCTTCAGGGCGGCGTCCACGCGGTCCACCACCGTGTATGTGCCGATACTGCCGTCTTCGAAGCCGATGATGATGTTAAGTGCTCGCTGGGAAAGGCAGAGATAAGTGGGCGTCTTGTAGAGCGAGCACGTGCCGATGCTCTTACCGTCGGCCAGACGCATCACGATCAAGTTAGACACAACACCAGCGTCATCGTCCTCGTCGCAGTTCCGAAAGCAGACGTACACCAGGTAACGTCCGTCTCTTGACAATTTCTGCCGCCAAATTATGCCAGCCGCATGGACGAGTCGCAGTTTGCCGCTGTGTAGGTCCAGGACATTAATATTTTCATCACCCTTGGAGACGATACCTAGTTTTCCATTGGGCGAGATCTGGAAGTCTTCCAGGTTTTTGAGGAAGTTGGTTGGCAACTGGACCCGTCTGCAGACAGACTCATCCGCCACACTCCAGATGAAGACAGTCTCTGTGGACGTGATGAATACCACGCAGTCAGGGCAATCAGGAATGAGCTTGAAGTTGACAATGGTAATGCCATCATCACAAACAAACTTCTTGGACACGCTGCCTGACCAGAGGCTGACGGCAAGGAGCTTGTTCTTCGTTGTTCCAACAAGGAAAGTGTTGGCAGTGGTGATCAATGCATTCTGGAGGGTGACTAAAATGTTACACACTTTGTGTCCAGTAGCAAGCCTCCAGACTCTCGAGGCGTTCTGCTCACAGAGTGACACCACAAACTGGTCATTGTGGGTGATCAAAAGCTGTGATATTCTTTGTCCGTTGATACGGAAGATATTTTCTCCTGTGCTCGTCTGCCAAATGTACTGGCTGCTCTTGTCATCTGAAGTTACCATGAGATCCCCTGAGGAAGTCAGGACACAGTTTTCCACTATGCCCTCGTGCTTGAAGACGGTTTCAATGAAGCCGGTGCCGAAGTTCCATTTGTGGATGGCCTCTGAACCATCCATGGTAAACACGTAATCTTCTCTGCCAGACAGCTGTAATGTCTGAATCTTTTTTCCTGTTTTGTCGATGTTGGACATGGCTGTAATTATGTCAATATCCCAAACTGAGAGAACCCCACTACTGGCAACAGAGAGGAGCAGGTTGTGGTGGGTGGACTTGATGAGTTTGACAATAGCCCCTGAGATCTCAATCAGACTGGCCATACACTGGCCGCTATCCCTCCTCCAAACAAAGATGGAGGAGGTGTTCTCCATAGAGGCCACTATGCTTTGGCCATTCTTGGAGAGAACAGCAGCCACAAAGCGCTCGCTACGTTTGGCTTTGAACTTTTCCACCATCTTCCATACCTTTGTGTCCAGAACCTCAATGCTTCTGGCCTTGCAAATGAGTATGGAACGCTGGTCCTCAGATAACTCAATACCCAAGACTTCACTCTCATCACCCCGACAATCATAGTCCTCCATCAATTTTGGGTTAGTGATATCTTTGGTGTTCCACACTGACAAACTTCCTTCATTATCGATCATAACCATCTGGTTGATGGTGTCTAGCACTAGGATGGACTTGACAAAGCCCCCAGAAAACTCAGACGTCACTGTGGCCAATTTATCCCCATTTCCAAGATGAAAGATGGATGCAGTGTTTAGATACTGACCACAGAAGGCATACATCCCATCTGGGGAGCATTGCACACAAGTTACCTCATACCAGCAATGGAACTGGTAGAGGGGCCAACCATAAAGTAGGTCAATTACATTGACATCTTTGCTGGCCTCAAGCCACGCCAAAGCATGGTGACTAGACAGGGTAAAACCACTGATGAAGGCCACCCCACCAGTGATACCGCTGTGCTTGGACCCCTTGATTTCAACCTCAGACAGAAGGCAGGACTTGTGATTATCATAGATTAGCAATGTGTTTTTGGTTGTGGCTACTACCAGGTACTTTTCATCAGTGGTTAGCCTGATGCCCAGAACAACAGATCTGGCCGTGTCAATCTGTCTCAGGAGTTGTCTGCTCTCCACATCCCAGGTGCTAACGGATCCATCTTCCAGGGCGACAAGGACAATGTTTGGGGCAAGTGTTGGCAGGATCTCTACAATCTGCATGTAGCTAGAGCAGAGCGGAAGCCTCTCTGGACTGTAGGTGACATCCATTGAGGAGTGAAGAGGCACAATGGAGCAGTACTTAGGGCCATCTTTGTCACACTCAAGGAGTAGGTGTCTGAGCTTGGGGAGAGAAGTGACAACTGGCAGAAGTCTCTGCTGCAGCTCTGCAGAAAGTGATGCTGGGTTCTTCATCACCTTTACCTTGATACTACGAAGAGTGGTTGCCAAGAACTTTAGCTCTTTTTCTTGTGAGTAGCTATAAGCTAAGTCAATATCTGTCAAGGCCTTTTCAAACTGGCCTATTTTGATCATTGTGTAGAGCCAGCTGAAGTTCATAATGACCCCAAACATTAGGTCATCAGTTCGCCCACTTCTGGTTAGGTGGTACACAAGCTCTGTCATCTTCCTGTGGTTGACAAAGAAAATGTCAGGCTCCAGAAGGTTGCACTGGAACACCCAAGGCTGCTCTGGTGTCTGCCGGTCATAGGAATACTTATCAGAAGATGTTTTTTCGTGCGACTGCTGTTGGTGGGGATTTTTGTGATGAGATATATTCAGTGAAGTAAAGTGGTTGTTATCATAAGTGAAGATCTTCTTCCTGCCCCCTGCCCACGCTCCCAGGAAGTACTCTGCAAGGAGGCTGTGCATCTGATGGACATCTTCCTCATTGCTAAGGTACAATTTCTGGGCAATGAGGTGAAGGTGTCTGTTGGCCCAGACCATCAGGGTGACATTGCGTACCTGACGCTCCACAAGATAACCTTCCAGCTCCTCCTTGAGCCTGGCAACCAAGTCATAAGATATCCTCAAAGGGTTTTTAAGGTACGTTGCCACAATGACATCACCGAGAACTATGTTGTCAAGGGACAGAATATCCTCCAGCTCTACCTCGGTTAATCCTGCCTTGGCCATAGTGATATAGCCTAATGCCCTAAATACAAATCTTTGGCCCAACTTATTCTCCACTGAGTAGAAGAGCTGTTCGATGCTTTCATGCACTGTGGAGCACAGAGATCTATCGTCCACATCTTTATGGGATCTCCAGTGAACTACTTCTCTGTAAATGAGATTGACAAACATGGGTAATGTACACTTGGCAAGCGCCTCATTGACATAAATCTGCTGGCCCGAAGTTACTTTTCTCTTCACCCCGAGCAGTTGCTGCTTGAGTGTTTGACTGCAGACCTTGCGATCCCTCTGGATCAGTTCCACATAACGTCCTTCATCGTGGATGAGATGTCTTAGCTTCTGAAGGATTCCATGTTTGTTGGGTAAGGTGGAGACCACAATGCGGACTGTCCGGGGCAGGTGGGCCGGGAGCCACCACAGCTTGCGAGCTTCATCGGCGTCAGAGAGCTGCTCAAGGGCATCTAGGACAATGACCAGAGGCCGGTGGAAGGATGATTCTCCAAGCAGGTTGATCAGGAGGTCCCTCATCTCCTGGATTTTGTTAGGCAGAAAGTGGATCAGGCAGCGGTAGTTGATTGCGATCTGCTCACAGATGCTCTGGAGGAGAGTACGAAGGTCCATGGAGACCTGAGTGGAGCCAATGAAGCGCACAATGACCACTGGATCGGACTCAGGGCCCATCTCTGTTTGCAGCCAAGTGTAGGCCTGAAAGACAAAACAGAGAGAGATTATGTAATATTCCGTAATCATTTAATTGGCAGCCCATATCTTGGTTACACAAACAAAGGGAGCATTGAACTAAACTCCACAAAAAACATTCTGCTTCACCTCCTGAAATGAGGAGTTCTGCCAATGTATCTACTTTAACAATAAAAACAGGCAAACAGTCCAAAGCAGTGCTGGCTTCTCTTCAAAAATGTCTGAGCAAGATAACAATGTCAGTGCGGAGAAATGGATAAAAGGTGTGCAGAAGCACAATAAATAAAAAACACAATAAAAAAACATTAGAAACAAAAAATTCACGAGAAAAAAAAGGACGCCATGGATTTCACATGGTGCTGCGTGCAGCAGTTCCAGCACAGAAAACAGAAATTCACCTTCATGCTGCAGCTAACACATGGGGAAGCACATCCAATCTGCAGGGAAAGTAATAGGGTCTAAAATGCAAAAGCAAATGGAGCTAAAATTGCTATTCAGGAAGTGAATAATGGGAGGTCATGGGCAGTGCACTGAGGAGGGTTGCTTGATGCTGACCGTTTTGTACCTCGCATCAATATACATATCAAACAACAACGTCTTTAATTCCTGCCACAGACCGATGAATAATGCATCAGGCTCGGTATAGTCTGTAATCCTCATCCTATGTCACTTGGTGCGGTATTAATATTCATTCTTTCATTCATTAATTATTATTTTTTCCTAAACACGGGAGTGATTTTATGAACGAGTGCTACTCTATATTTGGCTTCATTCATATTCTAATTATATTCATGAACTCATGGGCTGAGGCTGCGGGAGGCATAAAGATGCTATTTGACGCTTTTAGGCCAGGCACGATGAGTCCTCTGCAACCTCTCCAACTGTTTTGCTTTTAAACATTCTCTCTCTCTCTCTCTCTCTCTCTCTCTCTCTCTCTCTCTCTCTCGCACACACACACACACACACACACACACACACACACACACGCGCGCGCGCTCAGGGAGACACCTACAGGATATTAAAAATTAAAAGGTAGCCTACTATTAAAAAGGTTAGACAGGAGTAGTAGAGGCCACTTTTCCATGTGCAAATACCAAAATTCCACATCCAACAAAGTAAGTAATCACTGATTACTTACTCTATTACTCAATAAGATGAATACTGTAAATTACCTTTTTTATATTGGTATTGACCTTTTTTTTGTTCAAATCCAAGAAAAAAAAAACATTTATCAGTGAGTGAAACATCAAGCAGACAAACTGTACTCAAGGGATCAAAACACCATAATATTCCATGACCCAAGGACACAACTGATTACAATTCCATGACCTTCCCTGTCCCTTGAGTTGAATTTTCAGTGTTCCCTCATGTCCAGAAATTCCATGACCTACGGGGACCCTGCGTGCTGTAAAGGGTCACTGCATTTTTAAAACCAATCCACCGCAAGCTGGCGGCAAAATTAAAACTGAGAAAAACTGTGACCTTGCCCTAACGTTCATCATCAGGCAGCGCTGATAATAGCATCCATTCAGGTTATTACTCAGCCTTACTAAAAAAATGCACAAAGGTCTTTCTTGCATAGTAATAAACTGTCAGCGTTTATGGGGGTATCTAAAAAAAAAAAGGGGACAGTCTACGAGTGAGTCATAATTTATGTACACAAAATATTGAGATCTGCATGAACAGAGCGCACGCAATGTGACTTTAGATTGCCGCTAGGGTCTAAAATAATAATATATGACTATTAATAATAATGATTTATAACTGGGCCATTTTGGATGTTATATACTGTAATACACGCCTTGTGCAGCACAGTTCTTACGGTTAGCACTGTGCAAATCGAGTGTCTACGTAAAGGCAAATACAGAATTGCACTGTGAAGTCAATGAATCCTGTGCAGAGATCTGTGACGATGGCGCAATTTCAATTCCCATTTAACAGCACCCGTGTTTCCACGTCGAGAAGATGAAAACAAATATGACGTTTGATCTTGCTGACACTCCATGGGCCGCGCGTTCTCTCCCAGCCTTTCAACTGGTTATACAGGCGGAACAATTCCGAAGCACAGCCAGAGAGAAGATGCCAACATACAGTAGCTGTGGACAGTAGAACACAGTAGAATTAGCCCTTTATTTTGCAAGACTTGCACTGACGTGACATTGATTAAAACAGGAATACTACAACTGTGGGCATCTGTAGCTGGGACCCACTGTGGCTACGGCTTGAGCCTAATATAACTGTGCACACGCCAGACCGATGAGTGAATAAAAATAGCGTTGAGATCTGGATCAGCTGAGGATCCTCTTCGCGCCCCAGTTAACATCTTGCTTACCATGTTAAAGAGGTTTCCTTCAAGGTGCGCTCTTAAATCGTAGAATCGTCGCGGTATTTGCCGCTTCCCGCACTCATAGAAGAGCGACAATAATGCAGTCGTCGAAACGCTCGCACGCCAAAGCTGGAGTCCCCACGGTTCATGAACGCAGGAACATGTGGACTAACTGGGCAAAAAAAGAGGGCAGACGGAGGCAGGGGCCAGACGACGAGAGCCGAACGGTTGCACGCCCTCACGCACGCTGTTGCACAAAGACCGCCCCGTCCTCTGATCGGACGCGACGGACCCACAAATGCATGAACGCACGCGGCGCGAGAGCGAGGGAGGACGAGAGGGCAGGGCGGTGGAAGCGGCACGAGGGCGGTGGTAGCGTTGCAAGGAGATTGCTACAAGGCACCGAACACTAAACATACCCCCCCCACCCGCCCCCGTACCACGCCACTCCTGACATTCACACATCTCACCTGTTTGGCGATCTCAGCCAGCAGGAGCGTCTTCCCCGTGCAGGGACCCCCGTACACCACCAGGGGGCTCATTCTGCTGCCCTTGGACGGCAGGAGGTACTCCTGCACGTAATCCAATGACTCGCTCTTGTACTCGTAGAACGCCGTGTAGGTCTTGCACAGCGACAGATGCTGCACGATCTCGTCGTAGAGCGGGTCCGTCTCCGTGTCGAAGTTCTGCTGGACCGTGGCCTGGATGATGTCCACCATGTCCTCGTAGAACTGCTTGCACAGGCCCTCCACGTAGTGGCTCTCCACCTCCTGGGAGTAGCCCAGCTTCATGTCGCAGTGCGTGACCGAGGAGTAGACGCGGAGGTTGGAGGCGGCCACGATGGTGGGGATGAACTCGTCCCGCACCTTCAGGAGGCGCTCGTAGGCCTCCTGGTTGCGCATCACGCGGTCCGTGCTCACCACGATGTCCATGTAGCGGGCCATCTCGGGGAGCTTGGCGAAGCGGTCGAAGTTGGAGATCTTGCGGATGTAGCACACGCACTTCTTGAGAAAGGCGGGAGTTTGTTTCCCCAGGGCGAAGTCCAGCTCATCTTCTAAGGCTGGTGGGATAAAGGGGAAAAAAACACAAAAAGAAAACTTGGAGGAAACAAAAACAAAATGAGGATTTGTGCCCTAACTGCCACAGATATTAACTTCCTATCATTGTATCTCCAAATTCCAAAATGGCCTCACGCTATTACGACTAAAACCTCAACGGGGATGTAGGATTTAAAGTGTTGGAGTGGCAAAGCTGAAAGACCATTGAGGAAAATCTTTATCCTTCCATTAGACAACCATCTCCTGATCCTTGTTTGAGCCAAAATTAAGTTCCATAGAATCACATAAGCCCAAAAAAATTTAACGTTTGGGAGATCACCCTCCCTGACGGGGGTAGCCCATTATCCGACTAATTCGGGAAAGCGAGAAAAGGAGGAAAGGGAATTGCCGAGCTACAGACATTGTATTGACTCTTTGTAGTCGTTGCCGCTATTTGAAGCCCGCTGTGTTCGATTAACTTATGCAGCTCTAGCACTTTCCCCAAAGAGGGCAAAGAAAATACATCTGAAGGCGAATGGGTCGAATAGCTTTGAACCGCTGCCGGTGTCCTGTGCGGTTTGACCTCGCAGCTGTGTGTGGTGTTTGTATAATCTTGAGAAAACATGGCCAAGGGCAAAGATAACGTTCTGGTTGTGTCCTGGATTGTTAACTTCCAAACTTCAAAATGAATATGTATAGTCCATAGGGTTTCACAGCAACCCAGCCCCAAAAAACAAAACCTTATTGACCAGGCAACGCACGAGGCCAAACGTACGTGATTTGAAGCGCATGGTCTTCCCCAAGTAGCGAGGTTTACTAACACATTAAGGCTACTTAGTGATGCGCTGGGAGAGAAAAAAACATTTGGGTCAGAGCATTTGGGCGGAACCTTGAACCCACCGGAGCAGAGGAATTTCTTTGCCTCGGTGCTCTTCATGGTCCCCTTCTCCTGGAGCTGCAGCACCGCCGTCCGGAAGAGCCGCTTGATCTCCTCGGACACCTTCCTCCAGGCCTTGTCGTTCTTGGTCTTGGCCGCGCTGCTGGACTCCATCTTGGGCCGAGCCGAGCCGAACAGGACATGACACGTTAATCCGGCAGCGGCTGAGAGCGAGCGACTATAATGTGAGTTTTCGTTTCCGTTTTTTCAAATCTATCTGGGTTTTTTTTTTTTTTGTTTTTTTTTTTAAGGCTTAAACGTTTGCCCCATTGCACTGCAACAGTCAGAAGAGAATAGTGAACCCGTCCTTTAAATCTACATTATTCAAAATTATTCAGGGAAGAAAACAGTATCTCAAGACGGTTTCTGTTCATTTACATAAAAATATTCCGCTTCAGCGCTCTAAGATGAATGTGTAGATAAACGTGTCGATTTTTAAATAAATTACAATATTCACTCAATTGACTCAAATAACGCAACACAACGATAGTGTCAAAACTAATCTACGCATTTCAACTCATTGAAACATCGTGTAGAATTTTGCCAGAAATAGCCCACATAATATTTTCGAGTGGAATAAAAGAAGTATTATGTTCAGAATGAATGGGTTCTTGACTCCTTTTAAAGTGTTATTGTGACAGACGATGGGGCGCGGTCGGTGCAGCTGTACCGGGTCAGCCCGATCAGTCCCATCGCCGCTGGTTGGCCAGACCCGGCGGGGAGAGTGTTCGTATGTGTTGCCGACACGGCGGGAGCTTCAGCAAAAGATGCAACAAAAAGGCTCGCTGGCGAAAAAAAACGTAAACATAGAGCTTCCGTGGCAGTTTTGGTCGCAATGGGGTCGGCGGGGTGACGCCTCCTGCCGCGCGTCTCCCCGCGTCCCCCTCACGGCACGACAGACGACGCATGTGAAAACTCCCGCCGCCGGGTCGGGCCAGTCAGTGCAAACGGGGCTGATTTGGCCAGTTTGTCACCTGCAGACCGTGGCTTAGCCCCGCCCCCTCGTCTGCCACAGTTATAACTCGATGTTGTAATTTAATGTGTACATCAACACATGATCAAAACATGGCAAAACTTGTCGAAACCGCTTATTTGGTACTTTTTTAAGTTGGCGGGCCATGGTCTTTGTACATAATGAACATCGAAGCTGTGTTCGCCAAAAATCGGAATTCTCCATCTCCTCCATCGATTTATGCCTCACAATGAATTCCATTCCTCTGCGGACAGACGCACCTTTACAATACTTTCACCAATTGTTTAACGCGCATTGGTAAAAGCATTTTTCAGAATGTGAGCTCAAGGACAGGAATTTATATGGGATCAAGAGCCGGCTCAGCTTTCTCCTACTCAAAAACCACAACCGCCCCGGTTGTCCTTGTGCGCCCATGAAATACGTTCTATTCCACTGAAATCATCAAGGACTACTGATCCGTGCTCCTCAGAGCTGAAGAGCACGACGCTGCTCGACAGCATACATAGCTGAACTCTACTCTCTATGACGTGCGCATGTGAGATCTCTGATCTATTGCAAAATTGTCCAACGTTGCTGCTGCAGAGGGAGTCACGTACAGTATTGAACAAGGCTTACGAGGCTTGGAAACGAGTGTTTGTTAAGCATTCATGATTCGAGCGACGACGGGCATTGATCTTGGCTTTTAACGTTTGGAGTGAGAAAGACATACTGTAATAGGCGCTGAACGATTCATCAAACTCAAACTCTGCGATTAAAGAAAAAGTTGTTCTTTTTTTTACACATCTAACCAAAAGGGCTGTCCAGGGCCGGCTCTTCCCACAGGCGGGATAGGCCGCTTTCTGAACACCGCGTCTGTTTGTATTATTATTATTATAATTTATTTAATTTAATGAGCATGAAGCTGTCCGTGAGCACATATGGAGGTGTGCGCAAAATCTTGATAAAAAATATACACATCTGATGAAACACTGCATATTTTGGGAAGGTTCATTTTCAGATTCGAACAAATCCAAGGCTTGAAGTTACATCAATCAGTCAATATCCCACCGTGATTGAGGTGTGGTGTGTGGATGGGATGGTTTGAGCGGCGACACCTGACCTGAAACGAGGTGATTGGGTCAGGGTGGCTGCATACCAGTTGCTCATTGGTTGTTCTAACGAGCAGCAGGTTAAAACCCCCATCCACCTACGCACTCAGGGGCCCCGTCATGGTTCCATCTGCTCCTGGCTAACACCACCTCGCCCCCTCCCTACAATGAACTGGCGTCTACAACCCATCATCGTCGGTGTCTCTGTGCCGGAGGGCCCTGAAAACGCCACATGGGTGGCGCGTGGTGGGAGAAGCTGCCACATGACAGTTTTTCTTTTTACAATTCAATAGTTAAAATAAAGATATGTTATCCATATCGATTCATCAATTTGATCCGAACACGTAGGCCTGGCCTCCAGGAAAGAGCAGTTTATATGTTGACTGATTCCAGTGTTGTGTTGGTCATACTATAGAATGATTTATAGCTTGCGTTAGTGAATAATACAGAAGATAAAGAACTTTAAAAAAAATAGCATACTTAATCGCAATCGCAATATTGGTCCAAAAAAAAAATCGAAATTAGATTACTTTCCCATATAGTTCAGCCCTATACTGTACTATGCAATACTCCTCCCCTCTACACCATGTTGCTGTTTTTGGGGCTTTTCTGCCTTTTAAGGACTGCTTTGTGGACTGCTCTAAATCAACCATTGGTCTTGCCCAGTAACTTGGTTACACCTACAGAGTTCTGGAAGTTCTTCAGCATCTGGGCTTTGGGTTTGAGGTAGTATGCGGGCGGCACCGAGTTCTCGTCCCTGCAGTACCACTCCTCCAGGATGTGTGTGTCCAGGCCGGCCTCCACGGCGGCGTCCAGGATCATCTCAAACTCCGCCGACTCCACCTCCCCGGGCACGCGGATGCTGCCGTATTTCTCCCCCACCAGGGCCTAGGAGGCATTGGCAAGACGGGCAGGGAAACGGGAAGAAAAATGGTGAGAACGGCGTGTGTCCCCAAGGCCTTAAAAGTTACGCCCTGACACGCCTTCGGTCTGCACAGCGGTTTAACCAACCGTCCCAGTTCATCACAACTTGAGAGACTGAAAAATAAAACCGCTGCGGCTTGGACACACCAGCGTTTCCTCGGGAGGAGAATTTGGGAGACTCCCCCACACAAAAGGACTATCGTGTTTGTGTGTGCGTTAACATGGCGACATTTGAGCGGCGCACATGCACGTGTGGTTTCTCCTCCAATGCAAAGCAACTGAAGTTGTGACTGGGTGACGCCGAACAGAAGAGAACAGAAGGGGCGGCGGCAGCCGGCGATAACGTGGCGCCCTGAGGCGCAACCCGCCACCTTTTGGAAGAAAGCGCCAGGGGAGTCACGCGAGACAAAAGGGTGAGAAAGACAAGGGATGACGGCGGATTAAATGAGGGAGGCCGAGGTCTTATTAAATATGTCCACCCCCTACTGATGGGATACCATTATGGGCTGTTTCAGGCTGCTCATTATACATGTCCAAGGCGCAGTCTAAAACCTAGACCGGGCTAATGTGTGAATCATCCAGTGGCCTCTTTCATTAGAGGTGCTCTTGCTCAGAGGCAATTGGGCAAATAATAAGGACAGGCGTGCAGCCACACACGCACGCACACACACACACACACACACACACACACACACACAAGCTGCTTTTACAGTAGAACACCTCATCCACATCTTTTTCCACAGCTCGCATTGAAAATGATGGGACGACTCACCAGACAAGGACACAGACATGCCGCAATCTGTCGTCCATTCGGGGGTAAATTGTGCAATGAGCTGATGGAGATAAGATGGATTTTTTTTTTTAACCGAAAGTGGATCGATCTTTGTTATAAAGGACACGTGGGCGTCCCGAGAAACGACGTGGGAGACGTGGGCCATCGCGGTTCGGCCTGCGCCGCACGCCTCCCGGCGACGCGATTCAACGACCACGATCAGCGCAATCATAATTACAATCACATTTCTTCTCATCGTCGCCGTCACCCCAATCATCTCCGATCAGAAAGGGCGATACTCATTGATGGGGTGCCATAATTAGCCTCCGTCAAATTAAATTGTGGCCTTTTCATCTCTTTATCATCTCCGCCTTGTTGTTGGCTATCTGGGATCCAGCAAGCCCCCGAATTGACTATTTTTGACTGACTGACTATTCATCTGCTCTGCAAAATCCTCACGGGCAGTGAACAGCCAAGGCTGTAAAACAGAAAAATAAAATCACACCCTGCCGTGGCAGTGGGTGTGATCCAAGTGTGGATTCTAAGACCATTCACATTCTAAATAAAACCACTGCCACTTACTGCCGCTTAACATATAATTCAGGGCTTTACAAATGACATACGTAAATTCCCGGAACGCAGGCATATCACCAAATTTACCCCGAGTAACAAATGCATGTCGCTTTTCACCCATAAATGTGTTTCCTTTTTAGGTTTTTCATAATATAACTACTTTACCCATGATGCAATTGCATCAAGATGCATCTCAAAATGGCGCGGAATTGTAGTTGGTGTCGTCTTTAGAGTTAAAGTTTAACGTTAGGCTTTCGAACATTTATAAATAACTGCGGAAATATTACGCAATGTATATAATAATTTGTATTTGCACCTGTAGAAGCCACAAGTCAATATGATATCAACCTTGTTTTGAAGAAAACATGTTTTATTCTCAATGTCATGGAGACTACACCACCCATAATCCTAAGTGTCTCAGCGAGTAACGGCGTATTCATACTGAGGGTACGAGGCTACGTCACTTTTCTTGCCCAAGCTTGAATTGAATAGATCATTCAATAGTCAGAATGAAATTTAAACCCATGCATTTAAAATTTAAATACATCCATTCGTTAGTTAGTTTTCGTTTTAGTGTATGTATTTAAGTGGAATAAAATCTCCCCATTCATATGAATTGGTTTAAATTTTGTTCGGTGTAGCACGAAGAAAGTCGGACAATCATACTCCGGGACATGATTCAATCAATACATTCTTGTGAAAGAATTTGTGTGTGCCTGGGTTGCTAATAATCAATATCTTCATTACATTTTTGCTTCGTAGTGCAATGGAGAAGCTTATTTAACGAAAAGTGACTCTCGAGAGATTGCTTGTCAAGCCATGAAGCGAGAATTTAGGGGGAAATTACTGGCTAAAACAGAGCGTCCCCCTCAATATATCATTGTAAACATAACTATATAATTTGAAATAATCGCGGCTCTGTGACGGTACCGACTGTGCCCACGGCACAGTGATCGGTCCGCCAAACGAGTATGTTATTTTATTTTACTCCGTTGCCTTATGCACTGTAACGAAACAAGCTCCCCCCGCCACCCCTCCCCCCCTGCTCCCACAGTGGAATATCTGTTTGAAATTGTCTTTTCTTTTTGCTTTTTTCAAGAGCTAGGAGATCCATTTAGGAAAAGGGATTTGTCCACTAAGCCTGAAGGCAGAGCGTGTTTTATCAACCCAGAGACAAACTACTCCAAATCCCTGCTATTTGTCCTAAAATAACAGTGCTTAGACGATCAATCATGTGCGGGAGCAGCCGCAACCAGACTCTTCATTTAGACGTTTCCTGAGACACATCAGTCATAAACCATTAGAATACAAATAGACATTGAATGTTCCTCTAATCCTGAGATAATCAACTATCCCCAATAATAAAGCAAATAGCGTAATAACACCCATTTGGGAAAATAGGCGATCCTAAAAGAGTGCTAAATATAGACACCGATGAGCCGGAAGCCTCTTTGATGGACAAGATGAGGATTAGATGTGGGCGGGGGTTTGAGGAGATGCTGGTTCTGGATTTCCCGAATAAACCGCAACAGAAAATACACTGTTCAGCAGCTAAAGGATGCACACATTGTTTTGTGTATGTATATAAGTTCAAATCAACTACAGTATATTGAAAATCAGCTGAGATATACAGTATGCATATATATTAATTGATTGATTTGTTCATTAATTTATTTGAAGATTGCAAATTGCATCGCAAATTTTGAGAAAAGCAGGTGCAAAATCGAGCAGTTTGGGTCACGACAACCACCACGATAAGTTCCAGCCTCTGGACCTGGAGCCTGGTGGCGGTGTGGCTTGTACACTGCGTCTAAGTGCACTCAGTCTGATGAGCCAGGGCTACGACCCAAATACTGTGTCAGCCGTGACTCCCCTTCCCTCCGAAAAACTATCAATTCATCAATGAAACTCTGAGCAGAGCTGTTTACTGGACTTCCAAGAGGAAAAGGGAATGGAACTCTTCAGCGTTAAGCTCCATTAGCAGTGGGTCGGGGGTTGAAATCGCCCGAATGCGAAGTCTATTAAGCTGCGCTGACACCACATGTTTTAATGCCAAGTTACAATTTGTCGTCTGTGTATCAATATCTATACATTGTCGATAGAAATGTATTGTTTCCTAATTTTGTGGTTAATTTATTATTCATTCATTGTTGAATTCAGGATTCTTTTTTTCATTGTTAACTCTTTAGTTTATGGTGTATCTTGTGGTTCTTTTCATTGGTTATGGCTACGTTTAAGATTCATTAAGATTGTTGGTGATTTTTAGGGTTACTTTTTAAGTTAAGGTTGTTTTGATGGGAAAACCCTGCAACACCAAAATGTCCCTCCGGGGATGAATAAAGTATCCATCCATCCATCCTTCCACCCTTCCATCCATCCATCTACCGATTCATCCATCCATCCATCTACCGATCCATCCATCCATCCATCCATCCATCCATCTACCCATCCATCCATCAATCCATCTCTTGTCAGCCTTAGAGATGTCCCCATGGCCCTACGTGCACATCAAGCGACCCCACGAGGGGCCGCGACCCCGAAGGTGGAGAACGTCTGCGCCAATTTAACAATTGTGGGGGATGAAGGGATAAGCAAGAAAACAATTGTTTCATTATTGCAAAAAACATCCACCCAGCAGGCAAACTGGAAATGTTATGTGCATCGACACGGATCCCTGATGCACACCAACAGCTTTCTGGTGTCACATGAGGGGGAATGCGACGCTGCGAGGGGAGGAGAAGGAGTAAGGCAGGGAGCGAAGGAAGGAAAGGAAAAACAGCCACGGCTCATTGTCTTGATTTTCATGACGCATTATGGCAGGCGAGAGGGAAGTCCCCACGACGTAGGCAGGCGGTGTGTTGATGTGCGTGTGTTTATGCGCGCGCGTCCTCGGAAACCCTGCGCCGCCACCGGTCTCGCCTTCCCTGCGCGGGCTGCCTGTGGCGCTCGCTGTGAGAGTGCTCCCGACTGCTGCTTTAAAGTCCAAAGCAAATTATGGCAAATCCAAGCATTTGACATAATTCAAATTGAATGTGACCGATGAACATTTCGCAATCCACCCGAATCGGTTATTTTGAATGAATTAAATGATTCCTGTGACAATTCCATTCCCAACTCAGGGGGGCCTTGCAATTTTGATCTTGCAACACAAGTACTGGTTTCCATTTTTATTATTTTTTAAGTGAAATTTGAAATAGATTCACTGCCAATGGTTGAAAACACAGATCTACCACTGAATTATTATGATCTAACTACCTAATATCTATATCTAACTTATAGTTTATTTGTATTATTCAAGTGTGTAAGTTGAGGTGTGCCTTTGAATTGATCTATTCTATTTTATTTTATTCAAATAGGAAGCAGCGTTGCACATCTCCTCTGCAAGGAGCAGGTCTTCCAGCGTTTACTTGAGACGTGTCCGGGGACGTCGGCGTCGAAAGCAAAGGAGAATTGTTATTTCCACCTGCCTCACTGTTTACACAAAAGCTGGGAGCAACTTAAAAGAGGAGAAAAACAACGAAGAGGACGAACGGCGACTCATTTTGTTTTGTTTGTTTTGCGTTTTTTTGTTGGTCTGGAGGCGGATTTGATATTGTGGGATGTGTACCGCACAAGTCTGGTCAATGCCACTTCACTTCACTCTGACAATAACTTGAAAATAATCTACCAATTTATTACCAGTGAATTCATTATATTTAATTTAAAGTGGTAATCCGTTAGATTATTTTGTTGGCAAAAATTGCTTTATTTGATACTTTATTAAGCTGGAAACTGCTATTCAATATATTTGTGTTCTGCTTGTGCTCCTCTACGTATACTGTATGTTGTTTCCTTTGGTGGTGGCCCGGCACGAAAAAAAAATCAATGGATAAGAATATACTTTTCAGACATTAATGTTGGAAAAAAGAACAATGTCTGAAGTATAATTCCGGCACACGGACGATCTTACGACACTTTAGGAAACTTCTCGAAAGAAAAGTTTCTAAACCCGATGGTTTGCCTTCTCCCGTCTCCAAATGTGGGTGGAGTTACATCGAGTGGGTATGGTCACTGGGTTGTAGGACATGCCCCCGCGATCGACTGAACTGACGCTGACTCTCGTTTGCTCACTCCCTCCCATCGCCACGACGACGCGACTGAACAACCCCGCGGGGCGTAATTATTCTCGTTGAAATAGCTGAGTGGGCGTGTCTCTGAGCTGTGGGGGCGGAGCCTAAGGAATCCAACCAATCGCTTGTTTTCAATTATGAATTTTAAGGTCTTTCTGGTTTCTGGTTGCTGGCAGTATTTGCTAGAAATCATGGAAACAGCGACTATAAACCTTGATATTTACCTGATATTTTATCTTTCACATGATTATTTTGTAGTTTCGTTGCATTATGTCGCTGAAGAAAATGCGAACGAACAACCGTAAGCTGCTCGCAAAATGGAATTCTGGATAATGCCCTCCTTTAACGTCCTATTCAAAAGAAAAAGGAACTGCCGTTGGAAGTCCAGGGAGATGAAACGTCAATTTGAAATGTATATTTTAGTGGAAGCTCCATTATTCCCATCTTCCCCGGGTTTCCCATCCACCTCCGTCCATCGACCCCCAAGCCTTATCTCTCCAGCTGTCTCTCCCTCAGTCATGAAAAGGGATCACCGAAATGCCAGATTAGACCAAAAGGATGAAAAATGTCCACACCCCCATCTCCAATGTGCGTGTTTTTTTTTTACATTTTTTGAAATAAGGTGAAACTTTAGCTGCGGCCCTCAGTGGGCGATGGGCGGCGGTCGGGTTTCACAATTGACATGTCGACCGGGAACAACCCCGTTTGGTCCCTGAATTTATTAAGTGAGAGCTTCACAGACACATTGGGGCCGTCCCTCTCCAAGGGATTCCCAGTCGGGGTTTTTGAACCGCTGCTGAGACCCCCCGGATCTGTCAACTCTCGTCTTCATTCCCAAAGGCTGGAGGCGTCGAACGGGGACGCTCACCAGGCAGGAGCGTGGACCTTCATCCCAAGATCACAAAAAGAAGGAGATGTGAAGAGGACCAAATGACTGTTTGTCATTTCGGCCGAGACCTGGTCAACAGACCTACCCGACCCCCCTCTCCGTTCCTCTATATCGCACACCCCCACCGCATGCTTTCCTTTGAACCCCGGCCTCCCCCTGCGACCCTTGTCTGGAGAACAAGAACACAGGTCTGGAGGAGGTGTCCTGCCGTGATTGTCTCTTTTTTTTAAGAAGCCTGATGTAATGTCGACGGATGTCAAATCAGTGAGTAATTGAGGTAAGATTATTTTCGCAGATGTTCCGATGAAAAATGATCTACTCTCATCACTGTACGATGCAAAATGACGATGTTATAAGGCCCCACTTAAATGTATTAATTTTCCATTGTGGCCTTACTGCCACCTAGTGACCAACGGATAGAAATCGCTGTAACCACTAAGATTGCAATGTTCATTTGTATTGTGTAGTTATACTAAAGATGATAACTTGATGATGGTCACTTTAATAATTATTATTATTATTATTATTATTATTATTATTATTATTATTATTATTATTATTATTATAATACTAGCCATTTATTATTAGTGTTAGAAATTATGTTTTTATAGTTAGTAATTAGAATCATCTAAACAGTTAATTAATCACAAATTTAGTTTTCCTGAGAGAACGGTTTTGAAAGATGACTAATGTCTGAATCATGCATTTTTTACGTTTATATGTAAAACATTACCACATGAGTTTATGCTTAAGCCAAAATCCGGACCACAGAAATGGTGAGAAACAGTTCAGCGGTCTAACTCGACAATGCAGTCCTACAGCGTTCAGCCTTTTCACATGTTTTCAGCAATTACTTTCTAACATGTATAATGTGTTTCGAAACAAATCACTGAATAGACTTTGCAGGGACTACGTTCTTTTGTTTACGCTAAAAGTCGAAAAGAATCGACGGAACAAGTCCGCTTCAGGGACCCAACTGAAGAACCGTGTTTATTTCATTTTCATTTTGGTCATTTTTGCGTCACTAAACCTTTGTGGTTTTTGTGACGCTATTCCCTCCTGAAGTGCTTTACCGACGCATGAAGAGACCCAAGCCCGGCTGAGCGACGTCGGCGCAGCCAGAGTCCTTCATCGGAAATTCGGCCACAACCTCCGAAAGAGAGCGCGGGAGCCGTCGCCAGACAACCCCGACATCGCGGGAGAGCGCTGTTCACACTGTGCACCTCGACCCCGCAACGCGGAAGCTTAAAATCCTGCGTCATATGTTTTACTATTACCTCATTTCTCGTATGACTATTATTTCATTTAGGCAATTATTTAGCGTGATAAAACAAATCCCATTCATCAGAAAGAAGTTTGTCTGTTTGTTTTATAGTTAATGTGGTTTATAATCTGTTCCTCCTCGAATGAGAGGGGGTACCCCGTCTCTATAAAGTCATTTGTTATGATCATTTAAAGGTTTAATATACTATTGCGATACTTTCGTGCCCTTTCTAACGGGTGCAATTTTAATTTCTAAAGTTTTTACGCTTCACATGCCAAGGGGGCTGCGGGCGAGCCAGGTAGACGACGTATCGGGCGGGAAAGAGGAGAGAGATAGAGCAAGAGAGAGAGAGAGAGAGAGAGAGAGAGAGAGAGAGAGATGGAGAGAGAGAGTCTCGGGATACTAAGCGGTGCATGTCTGCACATCAAATGAACGCACGCACGCACGCACGCACACACACACACACACACACACACACACACACCACCCGCCGCCCTGTGTTTGAAAAATTTTGTTGTACGTTCCCGTCTTCATATATATTTATCTCGGGGCCCCTTCGCCCTGTCAGAATAAACAACGGCACATGGGAGGGGAACGCCCGGGACAACCCAGATCTGTCAGAAGAACCAGGACCCGGGCTCTGATCAAAGACCCCCCCCACTCCCCACACACACACACACACACACACACACACACACACACACACACACACACACCCACACACACACACCCCTGCCGCCTCCTGTCGGGGTCCCTAATCCACGGTCCCCTGTCCCAGTTAGTGGCTGGTGGTGCTGGGATGGCTAAAGGGAACTACAGCAGCTGTCATCTGGCTGTGACTGGGCTGATGAGGGGCCAGCCCAATGGAAGGACATGGCGTTGGAGGGCTAGGCAGATGGAGGGCCAGGGCAGTGGAGGGCCGGGCCGATGGAGGGCATTGGAGGGCCAAGGTGACGGAGGGTCAGGCTGCATAGGGCTAGGCTGATGGTGGGCAAGGGCATCTGTGAAGACAGATACCTGAGGGGAGTGTCAGTGCTGTGCTCTGCTCTCAACCACAAAGTACAAACTGCTGGGATACGATACGGCATTAAAGATTGAACCCACC
>NC_137209.1:7644206-7664206 GCF_960531495.2 Zeus faber | reverse complement strand
TCAGGCGTTATAATCATGACTTTGAAGACGGATTTGCGATTTCTAAGAAATTGGCAGCGCTACCCTTTTGGATGGCTAAGCCTGGATAACGCTGGAGACTTGCCGACGCTGATAACAGTTTTTGATATTTAAAATACAGTGCAGGCTGTAAAATAACCGCCTTCCCTTAAAGCTTCCCTTTGCAAGGAAAATTTCCTTTATCACGTTAGTACAAGGCCATCCTCACAGTGAACCTCTTAAGACTACTTTGGAAAGCTCATCTAGTCTTCAAAGTACTTATAATACCAGATACGTGTCCAAATATTTGTAAGAAATTAAATATTGAAGAAAATGAGAGTCAGAGTTAACGGCAAATACAATGAGGGGTACATAATCACCTTGCAGCTGGTCAAACGCTGTAGAGCTACACGTCCAAACTGTCGACAAGGTATCCAAGGCATTCCTCCCCCTTTTTTTTTTTTTTCCAGAAACCCAAAATCATAAATCATAGGCTACTCCTGAATCCTCTCATTGTTTGATGTACAAACGGGCCGTGGCCATAGCTGACGCTCAGAGGCCCAGCGGACAGCTCTCAATCCATTGAGGACGCACAGTGACCCGAGGGCTCAGGCCACGTTGGGAGGTGGTCAGGGATGCACGGGGCCACATGTGTACGAACGCACGTGTAAACCCAGCCGCATCGGAAGACCGCCTCATCAACTATTTAAGCAGGTATACGGGCTCGTGATCGCGACACGGAGACCTAAATAGCAAAACGGATCGATGTGGTTTCAGTACTGGCTTGCGTGGCCGCTTTGTCCATGATTCATACAGTATTGGAACCGGGTGAAATACGAGGAATATCCAGACAGTGGCGGTCCACCCAAGACTCGTTGAGACGCATTCTCAAGACATGGGTGTGAGCCATGAGCGGCCTCAGCTGGATCTAGACACAGTCTGGATACAATCTGGATCGACAGTACTAGGTCTGAACAGGGCCCGAGCGTCCCGTAGTGAAAGGCCCATAGCCACCCTTGTTGTGGTGTCCCATTTTCCTCTCCCTCCTCCTCCTCCTCCTCCTCCACCCGCCCCTTTTTTCTCTCCACTGTCTTCCAAATGGTTACGGTAATCTAGTCGGACAGGGCCAGTCCCTTTCTCTCTCTTTGGTGTGGACGGCAGTCAAGAACAGAACGGGCGCGGCGCAGGCCCGTGGGACGACCGGGCCGCGGAGTCACAGGCCGTCGCGCACGTGCACACACAGACACACACACACACACACACACACACACACACACACACACACACACACACACACACACACACATATGCACATACACATGCGCACAGCGCCCGGCGCACAAACAACCTCCCAGCTCCTAACCATGTTATACGCAGCATGACTAAAAGCAGGCACAAATTGGGTCTGACAAGTCCTTCCCTCCATCTATCTTTAGTAAGGCTTGAGGCAGCGACCATACACCAATCCCGCTCCGAGCTAGCGGGAGTAAAATGTCAAACCCAGAAACCCGTCGGCGGCCGCCGTTTGCTTCATCTGCAAACGGCGGCCGCCGACGAGCGGGGATTCTCGTCTCGGGGATTTCATTTGTCGGCGACTCGATTGAGGCTGCGTTTTTGGGGTTTTTTTTCGTGGCTGCGGCCGGTGTTTTTACCGAATGCTTGTTATGTGCGTAGCGAGTGTAGAAACATCTGAACCTCCTTCCCCGGCGCTCGAAGTGTTGAAGCGGCTTGACACCGCGCGACGTCCCTGTGTCGGGAATGTCAAGTCGGCCGGTTTGTACACAGGTACGATGAGATATGGCAGCTGGATGTTAATAGGCTAGGTGTGCGTTTGTGTATACGTGTGTGTGTGTGTGTGTGTGCGTGTGAATGTGTGTGTGTGTTGTGGACGGGGCGGGGTGTTGCGTCTGTGCGTCTCCACTCAGCAGACAAAGCAGCAGCACTTACGGAGAATCAGAGTGAAATGAAAACATTTATTTTTCTCAGTGGTCTATTGTGAAGGGAGAGGCAGATCAGGGTGAATACTGTGTGTGTGTGTGTGTGTGTGTGTGTGTGTGTGTGTGTGTGTGTGTGCGTGGAAAAGGGAATTTATCCGTGCGCCTCCACCTACCTGCCCTGGTAACAAGATCAACATTTCTCCCTTTCTCTTTCTGTCCTTCCTCTTTTTCCTCCCTGTGACTTCATTCTCACTGACCCCCCTCCCAATACCCTCCCTCCATCCCTCCTCCCTCCCTCCTCCAACCCTCCTCCATCCCTGCCCTCTCTCTCTTTTTCTCTCAAACTGTCTCCCCTGGGGAGAAACATGGCCAGTCAATTGAACAGATAACAGAACCCCCTCCTCCGCCCTCCCCCTCCCCCTCCTCCACTCCACCCCCTGCTTCTCTCAGCCTCTCTGGTTCTACACATGAAGGGAGCATCCGAGACATAATATATAGAGCTGGGCGATACATAAATATGATATCGACGTCCTGATATGAGACTAGATCTAGGATATGGGATATAAACGAACTTCATGCACCGCTCTAGCCGTTCCGATGAGGATGATTTCTCAAATATTCCTTGCGTATAAATATCTTTGCGTGATATAAGATTGCGGCGGACTCGAGGCGACGGGGGAAGTCAGCCCGGCCGACCGGCGCTCCGGCGCAGCTGTGCGTGGTTGAGCCGGCTGGCCGGTCACGGCAGCTGGGACGTTTCCCGTGGGTCTGTTTGTCTTTTGGCGTGGAGAGCCACTGAGCAGGGATCGCGGGGGTGCGCCCCCTCCAACCGAGCGCTCCGCAACGGGCACCGGTAAAAGGAGCCGGAGGTTTCTGTGTCTGCTTCGTTTCACCGTTTTTTTTTTTTGCTTTTTTTTATGACCTCCACGCCGGAGCGCTTTATGCCGAACTGTCCCCAATAAAACCCGCAGTGCCGGCAAACCTCCAGCCCAACCTGCGTCTCAAACCGTCATTCCGCCTGAACCGGGGAAGCGGGCCTGCTACAAAGATTTGATCAAAATCACCCAGTCCTCAGGGCCTACAAGGGCATGATAAGAAGAAAATACAGAAGCACAAAATCACAGATAAGGACAGTGTTAATTCACTACGAGAAGCCACCGCAGGGCAACGCCGGGACGAAAAACAATAAATAGGATTTCCACGCGGAAGCCGTGGCGGTTAGGTTTTTTAACCCAGACCCTGTATTTCCCCGCTGCCGGATGGCGGCCGCTCTGCGATTGTCCTCTCTGATTTCTGAGGCTCGTATCTGAAGCCTTGAAGAGAGAGAGCGAGGGAGAGAGAGAGAGAGAGAGAGAGAGAGAGAGCGAAAGAGAGAGAGAGCAATCAGCCTCGGCACGGTTCACCAAGCAACGCTCCAGAGATGCTTGGTATGCACCGCGAGAGAGAGACAGGGAGAGAGCGAGGAGAGGGCGAGGGAGTAAAGCGAACGAGAGACACGGAATGAGAGAGAGAGAGAGAGAGAGGGAGGGAGTGGGAGAGAGAGAGAGAGAGAGTGGCGGAGAGATTAAGAGGGGGAGAGAGGCCAGGACGGGTGAGGGAAAGGCGGGTGGAGGTAAAGAGAGCGAGAGCAGAGGGGTAATGACGGAGAGAGTGTGGGAGAGGAATGGAGAGGGCGAGAGAGGGGGTGAGGTAATGAGTATGAACATGAGCGAATGGGAGACACGGAATGTGTCTAAAGAGACAATTATCCGAGCGAGTAGCACAGCGTCCCACAACAAGACGGTCCAGGCCTGGTCCATTGGATGTCCCCTGATAGAACACATCTAACAGGCCACTGGTCTGGGTAGAAGCCCGGAAGAGCCTGGGTTCTAACCCCCGCCCCTTCTGCAAGAATCCGCCCCACCCAAGGCTCCTGGAGCAAGGCACTGAAACGCCGCCCAGCCTTCGGGGTCAGCGCCGTGCCTTTCCTGATCAGAAACGCCCTGTTTCTGATTACGTTTTCCCATTCATGTCTGCTTTACGCAGGGGTTATTAACCTTTGTGAATAATTCAATAAGAAAGATACGGAAAGGGTCCCCTTGTCGACGTTGCCATGTTTTTTCGATACGGCCATTCTGGAAGGGATCACACCCAACGGTCGGTAAGGCGCGGCCCAATGATAACTAAAAGGACTCCCACGACATTCCTATCGTCAGCGCGACCAAACGTTTCCCTGTTTCCCTGCACCGCGGTCAAGTCGGTAGTTAGCAAAACCTACATTCCACCAGCTGCCATTTAATTTGTGTTGAGTGACTATTCATGTAATTATGGTACTATCGATCTCACCCATTCTATTGATAGATAAAGTGCCATTATAAGCCCCATCGACAGATTGCCTAGAGCGGAGAAACGGCCCGAACCGGGGCTCGTTCCATGTGCCCTTTTCTTTATTTCGTTGTTGAGTACCAGCTCCTCTTAACGTCTCTGCACGGGCCTGATAGATACCACGCATGTATAAAAACAAGATGAAAATAGGTCAAGCCGGGGGAGCAAAGCGTCAGCAATTAACCAGAATTCCGTAACGCGTGCGTCAAGATCAGCAATGGCGCGGACAGAGAAAGAGAACGCCCGAAGGGCGAGGGGGCACGCTACGGGCCGACTGCGGCCGTGCAATTCACCCATCCACACCGGGGCCAGATGTTTGCAGGGAGACCTGCCCGTCACCGGAGCGTCGCTGAGCCGGAACGAGGGGGAGGACGGCGAGGCAGCCTGGGAAGTTAGATGTCACGCGTTATGACGAAAACCTGCAGCGCGCCGCGGCAGATGGCGACGGTTCGGCCCCTGGATGTAAACGGAAGCGACATGTTCTCCGGCGCTCGGGCTATGACTTCATTCACGCGTTCAGGGGACCACATCTGAAAACAACGCTCTTCCTAAATGACTAGTACACCATAGCTAGACTTCTAAAAAGCTTTAGAATTAACTACCGGACTTTTACAGGTATGTTTGAGTAGATTAAGACAATATTATACCGATTCATACCAATAACAACCGCAAACTTTCAGAATAAGCCCACCATAAGTTCCGGGCCAACAAAAAAGTGGAACATGTCTGAGGAGGCGTCGGAGTTTGAAGCCAGCAAATGAATAATTAGTATGGTGCTCTCTGACTACCGAGAATCTCTCCAAGTGATGAGGGATTCACATCGTTTACGTTCCTCGCTTTCAAAGGGTGTGAAGTGGCTCTTTTTGCCGGCAGAATGCCATCGTTCCCAACCAGTTCAGGGAGTTTGCGAGGCGAGTGCGACAGGGGCGGAGCCCGGCGGGGGCCGGAGTGGATGTAGCTGGGCTGTAAAAAAAAATAAATAAAAGGCTCTCCGGGGAGCTCCGAGACGTGACCGGCAGGCGCTGCCAAGCAGGTCGGCAGCACCGTCCCTCCACCCTCAGGAGGACGGAAGGAGGAGGGGAGGAGAGGGGGGGGGGGATCAAAGTGGAAGAAGGAGGACGAAAGGAGAATCAAGGAGGGGGGGTCGTCGTCAAACTTCACACGTCGCAGAATTCGGCCCCCGTCCAAACCCTCGCCCGGCGATTTGTGAAACGGCTCCGACCCTTCCAGCACTCCAACCACCCCGCCCCTCCGCCCAACTCGCCCCGCCTCCACCTCGTTGCCGGAGCTGAAGTGGAACAAAGAAATACAAAGGGAAGGGTTTGCCGGGCGACCCGAGTTGTCTTTGGGGCCCAATAGATTTAAACGGCTGAAAGTGGCTCATAACATGAGTCACAGCTCAAGCCCCAATATTCTAGTTGGAAAGACGGATGGAGCAATTAGGAAGAGTGAGAGAGCGACAGAGAGAGAGAGAGAGAGAGAGAGAGCGAGAGAGTGACAAAGAGCGACAAAGAGAGAGAGATAGGAGCGTGTCTGGAAAGGTTTTTCTGTTGAAGGTCTTTGAAAAGCCCGGCCTCAAGACGGGCTCGAAAGGAAGGTAATAAAGTGCACGGGGGCACGGGGGGATAATTGGGATGAAATTAAATATACCTGGAGGTCTCGGCGGCGGCGGCTGCCGGGATTGCGACGCGCCGTGCGCTGGAGGGCCAGCTGATGATTTCATGCAGAGCATCTCCTGGGCCTCGTGCGCTAACGACTCCAAAGAGCCGGAGCGTCGGCGAGGCCGGAAGCTCACAGGTGAACAACGCTCCAGCCATAGCGGTAATGGATTCCTTCTAATAGTGTTACACACACACACATTAACTGCTCTTGGCTGCTCTCTACCGTGTTGCTGCCGTCTGGCAACTGACAGAAGGAGATAGCGGTGCTTTTAATTGATCGACCGCACCCCCCCCCCGCCGACACACACCCTCGCACGTGCACACACACCGACGCGGCCGCCCAGCTGAGCCCCCCACCCCCAAAAAAATCCCGTTGATTCATTAACGTGACGGCAAATCCCCTATAATGTGTTGTTTGGATGGGGCCGTCGAAATACGGGTCAATATATTCCGAGATAAAACGTCGCGAGCGGGTGAAAACCCCCGAAGAAGACGCGCTTCCGAGTCGCAAACCGCCCACAACAGCAGTCGAGAGAAACCCCCCCCCCCCCCGAAAGAAGAGCCGCGAGCACTTCCCCGGACTCGGAACTGCACACAGAGCCGCGAGCGCCGCGCCGCAGATCAAAGCGCAGCGCCCGTCGCCGGCTCACAAAGGGGATAAATGAATCAAGGTGACATCGCGGCGGTGCGGATGTGACGGCTTTCGTATTCGCCCTCGCCCACACTCCCGTGTCAGGAGAAAAGTGGGGCGGCGCACTTTGGTGCAACGCTATCACCCCGCTGACACAACGGTTGCGTGGAAGTCTCTCAGAGAAGTGATGTCACATTTCCTCCGCAGTTCAAAAAAAAAAAAACGAAACGAAAAAAAACCTGGAATTCACACTCAAAATACAGGAGATTTCCTCCCGATTCTTTTAAGATCTCGAAGATGGCAGCTCAACATCCACGGCACGGGGCCTGGTTTAGTCTCAGGCGACACCAACAACAACAGACCCAATCGCCAAACTGCCGAGTGCCTCCCGAGACTCCGGCCGCCGGCAGCCGAGCGCCTCACCTTGGTCGCGGACACCGGCATTGTTCTCGAATTGCGGCGGGGGAAACAGAGCCCCGTCGACCGCCGCGCCGCGCGGGCTCTGACCCGGAGGCCGTTCCGACAATCGACACCGCGACGACGCCCGCTGCGCACAACGTCCCTGTTCAACCCGGGGGGGGAAAGCGGCGCCGATGAGGGCGGAGCCGCCGCCACGCCGCGGGGGGGGGGGGGGGAAATACAATCAATTCACATTCGACTTAAATATCATAGGCTTCGGAATATCACGTTCCGTTGGAATCGTCGCCGTCCACTCCTCCCTGGGCGGATGTGTTCTCTCTATTACGGTGGCTCTCTGGGGAAAACAGAGGTTGGGGCGGTGTCGGCGAGACGCATTGAAAGTTCCCCTCTGAGGAGATTGGAGAATCAAGGAGGGGAGCAGGCTGGAGGGAACCCCCCCCCCCCCCCGGTGGAAGAGAAACAAATATATATGATTTGTGGTTGAGGCTTTTCCGGACACGGAAGAGCAGTTTGGCTTGATGGAACTTTCTTACCAAACAAAGTTTTGGTAAGTCTTCCGAAAGCCGCTTCTTCCCGCCTGTCCGACTCAGGGTAGGCAGCCGGTGAGGCGCTATCTCAACTCCGTGGGTGCGTGGGTTCAGGGTTTCAGTTCGTGCCACCATGGTCAGCGGAGCTTCTGATTGGCTGACCGCGTCCACGCGTCTCTTCCTGACTCATATTTTGCACTCCCCCTGTGTTACCCGTGGGGGTTTTCTCTCGGGATTGTGCTTTTTGTTTGTCTAGGCGTCTCCCTCATGTTCTCCATCCCCCTTCTCTTCTCACAGACTTTCACTTTTAAGCTTTGCCCGTCGAGCTTTCTGTGTCTCTTTCTTTCCTTTGCTTTTGCATGTATATTTCCCTTCACAGCTCTTTTTCGTTCTTTGGTTTCTATTTTCACACATGTGACGTCTGCAAGTGTGTGTGTGTGTGTGTGTGTGTGTGTGTGTGTGTGTGTGCGTGTGTGCTTGTCCATTTGTAGCAGCGGTGCGAGGAAACCCCTCCTGGAATCATCACTGCCCCCGGCGACGTGCAGACAGGCAAACTACCCCGGGTCTACAGGTGGTGGGACGGAGCCGCGACCCCCACCCACGCCCCGGAATAAACCCCAAATACCTTCGGGAGAAGGAAAGCATTTGAATTTGTCTCGGTGAACGGATTCAAATGGCGCCAATGTTTTTTTATTATTATTAATTGTATTATTATTATAATTATTATTTTTCGTCCAAACACTCCACCGCCCTCCTCCACTCGCTCTCCATCCTGCTCAACTTCCCCCTCGTCTTGTTTACTCCACTTTTAGCGAGCCTATTTTTATCCCCCCTCCCTTTGCCCAAGGGGCGGATTCAAATCCGGGAGTTGCAAACTGGGTGCCCGCCTTCACCACCCTACACCGACTCGCGCTCGCTTTGTACCGCGACTCCAGAGCAATATGTCGATTTGTGCTCAACATTGCACAAATGTCGCTCTAATTGCCATTTAAACGACAGCCAACAGGATGGCAATCACTACGACGGATATGTTGCACCAAAAACGTTGCAGTGGAACGACGTCCCGTATGAGTGATTTAAGCCTCGGATGGAGGTGGACACACCTTACAACCAAAAAACACCAGCGAAGTCAGACCTATCCTCAGTATTGGAGCAATCGAAATCCCACGATTTAACACCCGTCAACAGTCTAACAGTGTTTTCTCTCTGGGTTATTTGTGGCCGTTGTGTTATTTTGGGGGGGGGCGGGGCGGGGTGGATCAATGTCTGTCCTCGTCTCGAAAGCAGAGATCTGGTAATGGAAAATATATTCAGGAACATAGCCGTGGATGGTGCGCCTCAGCTACAGTTATTTCGTGCCTCAAATGCATGAAATAACGTTGAGGATTAACTATGAATCATTTTCCGGGGGACCCCCTGGAGCCTCTTGAAGGACCCCTGAGGGGTCCGGACCACCCGTTGAGAACCACCGCCCTAATCCACTGGAAGTAAAAAAAAAACACATGGAGTTGTACCAGATACGGTCGTTGTATCATGTCCTTACACGCCATGTTTTGTGACATTATAGCTCATTATGCGTCATTATGTGACATATGTTCTGTGATGTGTTATTGCACATTTTATTTGGTGTCTTTAAGTAACACCGACATGACGTTTTATTTTACATTTCACGTGCGTTGGGGTCCGGGGAGGGGGACCAGGGTCTTACCGTCGGGGTTAGAGCAGATGAAGACCCTGACGCTGCGGCCGGTGGGGACGTGGTGCGGCGGCAGCGCCAGGACGTTGCCGCTGATCGCCGCCCGGCGGAGCGCCGACTCCCGCGGGCACTGCTGCCTGCTTCCCACTCCCGAGGGCCACATGGGGGCCGACTTCCAGCGTGGCTGCACACACGCACGCACGCACACGCACGCACGCACACACACACACACACACACACACACACACACACACACACACACGCACGCACGCACGCACGCACGCACGCACGCAGATGGCACGCGTTAACCAAGGGCGCACACTTTACATATGGGCAGATATGCACGTTTACGCGCAAACTGCTCCATATTAACCATTTAGTATACAGTACATAATTTGGCATACAAGTATATAATATGGTATAGAGTATATAATATAGTATACAGTATAGAATATGGTATACAGTATATAATATAGTATACAGTATGGAAAATGGTATACAGTATAACATAAAGTATACAGTATGGAAAATGGTATACAGTATAACATAAAGTATACAGTATGGAATTTGGTTTATAGTATATAATATAATATAGAACACAGTATATAATATAATATAGTATACAGTATCGAATATGGTATACAGTATATAATGTAATATACAGTATATAATATGATTTACAGTATATAATATAATAAAGTATACAGTATATAATATGGTATACAGTATATAATATAGTATGCAGTATATAATATAGTATACAGTATAAAATATCGTACTATATTGTCCATATAGTCTACAAAAACGCATTCAAGTTTTTTTTCAAGTGCAGGGATGTAGTGACGAAATCACATGCGTTTATGAGAGATTCATGCATTCATCATAGTAACATAGTAATATAATAATGATAATAATAGAAAATTGGATTTTACGCACAGCCATGTCGCATGCGTCACGTACACAGAGGCACAAAAGCATGCATGCAAACATAAACACAACAACGAAAAAACATACACAACAAGTCAACATGACGGGCAGAGCAAGCATCGGTCAGAGTCCCACCCCGGAGAAGATGCTTGCAGAGCGGGGAGGGTGAAGCTGCGAATAACCGGTGGATGGAGGGTTATTCCGCCTGGAGGTGGGGAGGGAGGTGGAGGTGATGTGGAGACGCGCAGGTTTCCCGGGAGTTGGTCTGATCCCGAAAGACGTTCTTTTAAAATATTGGGAAACCAAACGAACAAAAATAAAACGAAAACAGAAATACCACACCCAACAGAGCAAGGGAAGGGGAAAGTTTTTCTTTTTAGTTTTTTTTTTTTTTTTTTGTAGTTTTTTTTTTTTTAGTTTTAGTCCACTGTGACACTAGATGGTGTTTCCTCTGCGAAAGGGTGATGGAGAGGAGTAGGAATGATGCTGATGCTGAGGGGGAGGAGGACAACACCGCACTTCTCGCCGCCGCTGCCGCTGCCGCTGCCGCTGCCGCTGCCGCTGCTGCTCACATTCATTCGCTTCATTTGGGAGATGTCCGAGCGTCGATCCTCCGGGAGAAGCTGCACGCACGGCGGGGACGCCCATCAGAGGTGATCCGGGCCGGGAGGACTCATTCCCCGGAGACGGTGCGACGGACGCCGCGGTAGGAGACGAGAGCTCCGCTCCGCATCCTCCTGGAGACTGAGCCGGAGCAGCGGAGGAGGAGGAGGGAAGAGTCTATCACTACATCCCTCCCTCCACCCCCCCCTCTCTCTCTCTCTCCCTCCCTCTCTCTCTCTCTACTCTCCTCTCCCCCTTCCTCCCTCTCCCTCCCTCCCCTCCAACTCCCTCTTACTTCCCCCTTTCTGTGTCTCCCTCCCGCAACCCCCCTCCCCTTCTAGGTCTCCCTCCCCTCTCCCCCCCACCCCCTTACTCCCCTCTCCCTGTCGCCCCCTCCTCCATCAAGTAGGGGTAATGGAAATAGCAGTGGAGCGGGCGGTCAGCGAGGGACTGGACTCGCCCTTTGCTCCAGCTATCAGAGCACAGGTTATCGGTCCACCCACCCACTGCCTATGGGGGTCTGAGTTGGGGTTTAAGGTGGGGGTTTAGGGTGGGGGTGCGGTAAGACGCTATCATTTCGAGGCGGCCGAGTTTTGAATTAATTGCCCTATCGATAAATGTACCTCTGCTTTGCAGCCGCTGGTTATTTGCGCTGGAGGTTTAAGTGCATTGGATTTGTACTAAACATAATTGATTACTGAGCTGTTCTGGAGGGAAACGCTGAACCATATATATTTTCCCCCTTCTCCTCATCCTCCGCTCCCAGTGTGTGTGTGTGTGTGTGTGTGTGTGTGTGTGTGTGTGTGTGTGTGTGTGGAAGCCAGCAAGCAATTCTCCGAATCTGATGAAGAATGCAGTTTGTCGCCGCGACCCAAAGTTCACCCTTTTTTGGTGATGGTCTTCTGGTTCGCCAACGCTTTAGACCGTCATCTAGGTTTTTTTTAAACAAAGGCTATTCATTCATGTTGTTTGGATTTGTAGCCCATGATTTGTAATTATAAACATTAGACGTATTAAACAATTACATTTTACTGTAATAAATACGCCATCGTGAGACTTTTCTAATGCCTCATATATGACATCCTTTAAATTAAAGTAATAGTGGACTCGCTGAGTGTACTGATTTCTGGAAAAAAAAAAAAAGCACTGACGAATCATTTCACTATTTCCACTGACCAGCCCAACACTCCAGTAGTTTCCACTCACGGTTCCGTGCCGGATCCGGTGGACGACCTTGGAAACCTGTGGTGTCGAAACGATCCTCTCAGCCCGGAGCCCGCGGGACCGGTTTCGACCTTTCTCCGCCGGATCCTACCGCCCGGGCTTTCTCATCCCGACGATATTAAAACCGAACGCACCTGCGCTGGATCAGCGAGCGTCTCCGGCCGGCAGCGGGAACTCTGTTCGACGCCACTGGACACGGGCGGCTTTGACCGCTGTTTGGCCCCGGCGTCGCGTGTTTGGGGCCACAAGGATTGTTTTATACCCACGGTGTACCTGTCTGCGCATGTGAAACGCATACTTACTCATGCATGTGCAGTTGCACGTGGGTCTATCTAATTCGACCCCCCCCCTTCGACTCCTGTATTACTCTGAGCCCCGGTGAGTCACCGCCGTGACGAGATGCGATCTGTCACCGAGAGACACAATAACAGAGGACAGACAGTGGCTGTTCACTTTCACACATACACGCTCATCACACACACCTTCGCGCACGCGCAGGTGCACAGGTGACACATACTGTACAAACAACCGTGGTTACAATGGGAATTCGTTTCCAGCGCACAGGCATATGCTGGCGTTATGACCTTGCACACACACCGACGCACACGCTCTCACGTACACACAAACGGGCCGACACGTGAACAAGAGCCACGTCTGCACCCCCACGCGATCGTTACCAAAATACCTGGAGTACAACACAATGGGGATTAGAGGGCTGTGCCGGGAGAGGCTCCATTCACAGATCTCCGCCTCCGATCGCAGATCCATGCCAACGTGGGAGATAAATGTTCGGCGATTCATCCGGTTTTACCGTTGTGTTCAGGGTTTCACGCCTCACACTCCCTACACATGCACATGCAAACACACCCATCAGAGAAATGGCTTCTATGGCTTTCTATAAGGGAGATAGAGCACAGAGGACATGGTGGATGGTGGAGTCAGATTAATGTTAAATGGTTGTTTCCTATGGAATCAATTTCATTAATGGTTAAAATGTAAGCACCTGTTTACATGGGATGTATTTGTTAACCAAATGCTATTTTCAATCAAAATGATTTTCAAACATTTTTTAAAAAACCTTGTGTAAATCTCTGCCTGGTGAGCGATCTGCATGAGTGAATGCAGGAGAGCTCCTGCTCCTGTGCTCCTGGAGTAACCCAAATGAGCCGGGCGCTCACACATGCTATGAATTCTTCAAATCACAACTAAGTTACGTGATGCTCACATATCCCACGACTCCCTAATTTCCCTCTGTGATATAAAAGAATAAGGCTATCAGATTGAATAGAAATCTAGGAGTATTTGGCTTGGTGGGATGTGTGGGACTTAAACTGACTATTAGCCACAACAGTGTTCCAATCAGCTTGCCAATAACACTTCCCCCTTTACCTTTTCACTGCCAGACATGGGATTAGAGGGTGGCAGTTAACCTCAAAAATAGCCAGCAGCCACCAGCTACCACTGAAACCTTCTCCTGGTCGGATCAATTACTACCTACAACAGATGCCATTGACATCTATTCAGAGGCTGTGGATAATGGAGGTTTTCACACTCTATGTACTGATGCCGTAAGGGTCGAGGGCACGCAAAGCCAGACACTATCACATAATATCTACTTAATATAGAGGATGCTAGAGCTCAATGCGACACCAGAGACGTTTGGGTGAATCAGCACCCTGGACAGCTCCTTAGGATGCCGCTATGGAAGGTGCTGCAGGGCAAGCGGCAGATCAGCTAATGGCCGCTAGATGCTGGAAACAGAAAACCCTCCGAGTGAATGGAAGTCAATGGAAAAATAAGACATTTTTCACAAGAAATGCAGAGTCAATGCATTCCTGGCCCCGACTCTGACCTGCCAAGACGACGCCGAGCGTAATGCCAAACTCGAGTGCCTTTGTCCATCCAGTCTGCGGCGAGGAAACTGCAGGGAGCCCCAAAAAAACATAAAAATTGTGTGCCAGATGTCTCAGTCCAAACGCCATCTTACATGCGGTCTCAATTATGTTGGAGATGGAAGTAAACACTCGTCTTGCTGAACTCAATGGAGGAGTTAATTTGGCCGGTTGGAGGATGTGGACAGTCAGTGCTTGGATCCAGGGATGGTTTTCTCTCTGTCCTTTGCCTTATTCCCTGTCTCCGGTCCTATTCCAAGGGGATTTGAGTTCTTCTAGCTCGTAAACTCATCATTCTCTTCACGGTGTCTCTTTCGACTCGTGTTATATTTCCTCCCATAGTTCACAAGCCCCGTCAAGTGCCGCTGTATTTGCAAGCAAATTTCTTCCAAATGCTCAGGTGCCCTGAAAGGCTGGAAAGATGGATGGCATAATTCCACCCCTCGATGGCACCTCCTTTGAGTGACATATTGCTTAGTCGGAAACCAGGCGGAGGTGATGGGAGGGAACCCGCCCTGTCACTTCCAGTCATGGAGCCAACTTTTTAGGGCTTGTTGGAATTCGGAACAGGAACAACGATGGAACCTCGAGTGAAACACAAAGTTCAACACAAATAGGAGGAGTTGTTCTTCTGTGCTTTTCGTTATTGGAAAATCCCTCTCACACCTGGAACAATATGTTAAAGACGATAAAGCCACATGCCTGAAAGGACGTGTCACAAAACATTTTTTTTTTACTTTTGCAAAACATGCGTGTTCCTTCCAATTCATTGCAACGGCTTCCACCGTGGTGGCCTTGGAGCTAAATTGAGAACCGCAGCAAGGTGAATGAATTGTTTCTGACATCTGATCAAAAATATCCACGATCCCCACAATAAGTATGATCCCCACAACGGCCGGCGCACCCGTCAAATCTGGTTCCGTCCTGGAGAGACGCGGTGAACCCTATACCCTACTCTTGTCTGGAGTCCCCCGGGACAAGACATTCAAAAATCCAAATGCCAAAAAATGTAAAATGTAAAAAAATGTCAGCCATAATTAAACTCCACCTGAGGCCATTAATAGCATTCTACAAACATGACGGCGGCAAGGCGAAAGCTCGTCGTTCTTGGGAGTCTGGATCCGCCCGCTCGGTAACTAGAACCGCTGTTATCCCAGGTCGGCCGGAGTTTGAGAGTCATTTTGGCTGTCATCGCGTCACCTTTATGCCCGACAAGAGCTTTAGGAGGCGGGGTTATTTCTGGCGTTTTAAGGCTACGTCAACCGTGGCACCTTTCAGCGCCCGCCAATTAGCGGTTTGGTTGGCGTTCCCGTCGTGACCTTTGGTGTGTAATTGATTACATTTTTTATGCAGGTGGGAAAAATGCGGCGGTGACTGCCACACATACACACACACACACACACACACACACACACACACACACACACACACTGGAAAGAAAGATTACACCCACGTCCTAATTCTTCGTAACTTGACCCACCTGACCCCGTAAGAAGTCCCAGGCGGCCGTTGGGAGGGTGAATGCCAGTAGCCGTACAAGCTCCAGGCCAGTGAGAGGTGTTTATAAATGCTAATTAGCTCGCCGTGCTTGTTCCAATCCCTCAAGAATGACAGGGATGCAAACATTTTGGTCATTTAAATATTCACAACCCGAAGCTAACAAACAAAACAACAAAACACAATTCATACGTGTTGCAAAATGCTTGGCATATTATGATGAGATGAGATCTACACTCACTGAGCACTTTATTAGGAACACCAGTACACCTACTTATTCATGAAATTATCTAATCAGCCAATCGTGTGGCAGCAGTGCAATGGTTAAAATCATGCAGAAATAGGTCAGTAGCTTCAGTTAATGTTCACATCAAAAAAATGTGATCTCAGTGTTTTCGAGCGTGGCATGTTTGTTGGTGCCAGACAGGCTGGTTTGAGTATTTCTGGAACTGCTGATCTGATTTTCCAAGCACAGCAGTCTCTCGAGTTTACTCAAAACGGTGCGAAAAACAAAAAAAACACCCAGCGAGCGTCAGTTCTGCGGGCGGAAACACCAACGGCCAGACTGGTTGGAGCTGACAGAAAGGCTACGAAACTCCGATAACCACTCTGTACAAATGTGGTGAACAGAAAAAAACGTCTCAGAATGAACAACACGTGGAACCTTGAGGCAGATGGGCTGCAACAGCAGAAGACCACGTCGGGTTCCACTTCTGTCAGCCAAGAACAGAAAGCTGAGGCTGCAGTGGGCACAGGCTCACCAAAACTAGACAGTTGAAGACTGGAGAAACGTGGCCTTGGCTGTTGGTGCCAAATTCTGACACTACCATCTGTGTGCATCAGCAAATGGAGATGGAGGTTGGGTCCATGGAGATGAATCCATGGACCCAACCTGGCTTGTGTCGACAGTCCAGGCTGGTGGTGGTGGTGTAATGGTGTGGGGATGTTTTTCTTGGCACACTTTGGGCCTGTTAATACCAATCAATCACCGCTTGAATGCCACAGCCTATTTGAGTATTGTTGTTGACCGTGTGCATCCCTTCACGGCCACAATTTACCATCTCCTAATGGCTACTTCCAGCACGATAATGCACCGTGTCTCAAAGCAAAAGTCATCTGAAACTGGTGTCATGAACGTGATGATGAGTTCAGTGTTCTTCAGTTTCCTTCCCAGTCACCGGGTCTGAATCCAATACAACACCTTTGGGATGTGATAGAACGGGAGATTTGCAGCATGAATGTGCAGCAGACAAATCTGCAAGACCTGCGTGATGCAATCACGTCAACATGGAGCAGAATCTCAAAGGAATGTTTCCAACATCTTGTGGAATCCATGCCAAGGAGAAGTGAGGCTGTTTTGAAAGCAAAGTGAGGCCCTACCCAGTATTACTATAGTGTGTCTAATAAAGTGCTTAGTGAGTGTATATGAGATATGAAGAACTATATGGGCAGCAGGTGAATTTCAACTATGATTAGCGCCAAATTAGAATGTTGTTATACTATAATAGTGGTATGTAAAGCTTGTATCGTATAAAGCATGGGCCTTTAAAGCCCTTGACGACTGCAACCATGCTAAAGGACATCAATTAATTTATCTTCACTTGTATACTGAAGAATAGGTTTCCCATTTTTTTACCTATTTTTCAAAATGGCGAAACTATCCTTTAACAAGTTAACAATACATGTGTATGACATTTCAGCTAATGTTATGCTGTTCTTTTAATCAATTTAAAATCAATAGTGACAATTGGCTTAATCAATAAATTTATATATAAAAAAAAGAAAAACATGAACCTGCACTGGACCTGAAAACCTACCATTGGAAAAATGACGCCTCAATACTTCAACAATAGCGTCTGCATTAGCGGTGAGAGAAAATCATTTTGAGGAAACACTGTGAAATACTGTACAGCGTCTGTGTTTCCCCTCATACTCAGACGAAATGCCAAGCTTCCATCTGTGTGGACGATGGAGAGGAAGGAAGATGGAGAAAAAGAGAGCGCTGTGGGGGTGGGAGTTTCCAAAGCCAGTCGCTGGAATTATCCTTAATACGCGGAGGCCGCTCCGTAGACTTGACATTCACCTCCCTGTGCTTTGAAATATATCGGCCACCTATGAAAATGGATTTAGAGAAATGTCCGCCCGTAGGCAGGGTCGCTTTTCCCATTTCCTCGCGCAATTCTACTCCCCCCGATCGGTGCGGAGATCTCCCGCCGCGACAGGAGAGGGGGAATAATAAATCTGGTGAGAGTTGCATTATTTATGGCCAAAATGGCGGCGGCCACACGCATGCTTTGACATGTCACATCCGATGAGGCCACAGCCGCGTGCACACTGGCCCCGGGAGACGCGGTCATGCACCCAGCGCGTAGGCATGCTCCGCAGCGTCATGTATGCAGCGGGCCGGCGGATCACGCCCGCACGTATGTCGGCGAGGGCAAGCGCAAGAAAGCTCCAAAAAAACCCCCACAAAACGAGACGGGACGGAGAGGGTCAATCTGAGAGGGAACGTCGCCGACGCTGAAACCCGCTCCGTGTTTCGGAGAGGTTTAGCTTTGATGCGCCGTCGTTTCCAATTATACGCTGGCGGGGCCGCCGTCACACCGGCAATTCCGATGAAGCAACCTGTGAAAATTGATGCTGTGATCCCCACCCTCCCCCCAGCATGGCACAGACAGTGGGGGCATGAAAGAGGGAGAAGTGCTTGAGGGACGTCTCTCTCAATGCTCACCGGTCTGCATGCACAGGGAGAAGAAAGCCGGGATGAAACGCAGCGGGACTCAAACGACAAAACTCCTCGGCGCGCACGCTGTTATTTTTTTTCCAACTAACCGCCGCGGCCCGGCGGAGAGAGAACTTTCGGCGGCGCAAAGTCGGCGGCACTTCTGACGGGTTAGTCACCCGGACGGAGCGCGAGGGGGCCCCTAACTTTCCAACTAATGAGTGCGATAACGAACCCGCTACAGAGGCTCTAATTAGGCCTCACGGTGGAAATAGAAACGATCCTGTGATTTTGGACGTATAAGAGCTTCATAACATGCTGCGGTGTCAGCACATTACTCTCTTGTTAAAACCCCCTACATATTTTGTCCTCGGCCTTCCCAAGATTCTTCAGAAAGTGTACCATACTAGCGTACTATTTAATACGCCAAATTAGCATTTATGTCCAAAACCACAGTATGCTCAGTCCGGGAAAAGTACCAGGGCGACATACAGTTCCACATCCTGTGAAATATTGTAGTATGCCAGCACGGCCCACTATGCTGGCAGGAAAGCCCCATAATGTGTTGCATCACGTGACAAGGACAACTATTGTCGACAGGTCTAGTCGGAAAACCAGTAAGGACCAGCAAGACCAGTGGCGTGGCTGTACAAGGACGTAGCATGACCGAAAAGCCTTTGTTCCTTTTACTCATATGCTAAAGTATGCTGGTCAGGAGTAAGCACAAGCACTTAGAACATAGTTTGCCATTCTGGATGTAGCTCACGACTTTGTCCCTGATTGCTGGACCTTGATGGGCTGATATTGGATGGACTACAGAGGAAGAGACCGTCAAATGGGAATATGAATCATTGTGAGCAAACTTCTTCGTTCTCCTCCACAAGAACTTCTGTACTTCCAATGAAACTTCATCGCACTCGTGACACTTTGTCACAGATTAAGTTAATTCAATCCAATCAGGCATGATATTGATAGTGTACCGGCTTTGTGAAGGCTCCGCTCCAGCGACTGCCTCGCTCCCCTGATTGGACCGGTCTTGGCCCACGCAACGCGGGGAGCGCTCCCTAATCCTCCCCCGTGGGGTCACGGCACAAAGTGGAGCGTTAATACAGATTCGGTGTTATCTTCCCATGCAGCGGGCGGTGATGGGAAGCTTTTGTGCAATTGGCGAGAGTATGTCGACGGTTGTGGGAACGGGATTTAAGCAGTCGGCCTTGTTGTACCAAATGATAGGTACCGGCACGACTGTGTTCCCCCTACGGTTTGTTGTGGTACAGCGAGTCTTACATCTTAGACTTACAATATTAAGACTGCGGAAATAAAGCCTGGAAGCCCCCGTGGACCATTCTATTCCAGTGGCCTGTCGCAAACCTCTGCTCTCCGTGCGCTACTGTTTTCCAAATCCCCGAAAAACAGGGATCAGCACTTTAACCAGCAGCTACATGCACTTCCAGGACGATCTGCCTTCGCTTCGCTCTCGCATGTTTCCGACCGGTTACGACAGGGGTTTGATATCGAGCACGGCCTATCATCGACAGTACAGCGAGCCAGCAAAGAAAGAGACAAAATGACGGCAGTTGTGCTAGTTGTCCTGGTGGTCGCCGTAACGGAGGCCACGTTTGCAGTCGTGGACATCATGGCAGGGCTGGCCTAGGGCGAGGTTGGATCCCCTAACCAGCCAAGTCCCAGGGCCCAGGCCCAGGGGCCCGAGGGTCAGGGCGGTCAAGAATAAGGAACCGACAAATTTCATGGACAGGCAAAGCAGGCGCTAGACACCGTGGGTTCCCCAAGGGATACATTTCGTTTACGGAAGAGCGGTGAATCATCTTTTCCCGCTCAAAGGGTGAACATTTCTTTGGCGGTCCGTTATGGCTGCGGGCATGGGATCCGTCTTTGGCCGGG
>NC_137209.1:7624206-7639206 GCF_960531495.2 Zeus faber | reverse complement strand
ATGGCGCCTGCTTGTTAGGCTTGCTAGATACACAATCAAATCCAAAAATTGGTTGACGAAAACAGTTGGTATCGATATTTTTACACGAAGATTAATTCCAAATGAATTCCGGATTAATTCCTCTAGAGACCCAAAGGTGGCTCAGGCTAGAGTGGTGGTGAAGACTGGAAGGAAGTGGAGAGCCCAGGCTGCTGTGCTGGATGCTGAGTCCCAGCTGCACCACAAAGATTTGGTGGGCGTGGTGGCCCATGGTAGAGTGGGCTTGGGACTGTTCCCAACACCTCGGCATAAGGAGTGCAAGGGGAAGGAGAAGTGCCCCAGAAGTGCCCCAGAACTGCCCGTTGTGCTCAGCAAGGGAAACGTTGGAGCACATACTGAGCTCCTGCCCAAAAGCTCTCGGCAAAGGCCGATACACCTGGCCCATGACCAGGTGCTGAAACCAGTTGCTGAAGCCATCAGCAAGGGGATCAGCAGCTGCGGCCGAGTATGCAACACCACCAGTGCAATCACTTTTGTTCGTGCAGGAGTGCAGCCAAGGGCAGGACGTCCCTGCTGCCGCCCTCTTGCGTCCTGCCCTTGGCTGCAGCAGGGATCCTGTAAACGGCCCAGGACTGGCAGCTCTCAGTGGACCTGGAGAAACAGCTGAGATTCCCGCAGCACATTGTCAGCACCACCCTGAGGCCAGATTTACTTCTGGTCTCTGAGGCCACCAAGACCATCGTCATCATGGAGTTGACAGTGCCAAGGGAGGACCGCTTGGGGGAGGCTCATGAAAGGAAACGGACCAAATATGAACATCTGGTCATCAACTGTCGAGAGCAGGGCTGGAAGGCGAGGTGCATGGCCATTGAAGTGGGCTGCAGAGGATTTGTGGGTCACTCACTCCACAGAGCCCTCGGTGTACTGGGAATCACAGGAGGAGAAGGAGCAGAGCCATCAAGAACATCGCCGAAGCAGCTGAGAAAGCCTCGAGATGGCTCTGGATCCGGAGAGAAGGTCCATGGGGACAAGCGAATGTGTAATGCATGCGAATGTGTAATGTATGATGTTGAAAGACCCCGAAACGCCCGAGGACACCAGGTTACATCACTGATGATGTGTTCAGGTGCATCGGAAGATGTATTCAAGAACAAAGAGGAAACGTTGGGATCAGAATTATTAAACATTTGCTGGGGGACCCCTTCTTGCAGGACCCCCGAGGAGTCCCCTGACCCCAGGTTGAGAGCCACTGATAGAGAAGACCTGGGTTTGTAGTGGACCTGCAGTAGATATAATACCGGGATTGCTGTTTGTCTCCGGCGCTGGGGGCTAAAATCCTTGGAATGAAACTGTTATTGCGATAAAGCCCGGCGGCCTCCTCGTCCCGGCACTACCCAGAGTGCCTCCCCGTTGCGGACGAGTTGATTGTCTCCGGATCCTTCGGAGCGGGATTTGGGCAAGTTCATTACTTATCGTTAGAGCCTGAGCAGGTGGCTCTGTCTCAGTAACTCCAAAATCACACAGCTCACGCCCGTGTTTAAAGAGGCTCTAATGAACATCCATATATCAGACTCCACTGGCAGAGGTGAAGCCGGAGCCATGTGCGCTCTCCCTCCACTGACGTGTTTTCCTTCACCTCAGCCCTGGCTAAGGATCCACACCGTCCCAGTTATTCACCTCAGTGTGGTCTAGTCAAAACAGCATATTATATAATATATAACAGAAGACTCGTTATGTAATGCCGCTACGTGTGCTGCTAATAACCCACTCGGCATCCATTGCAGCTTGGCCGTCTTGGAAGGGATATTTTCCCCTTTTTGACCCCTTCTCAAGGCTGCGCCAGAAAACCTGTTTATTTAAAGAAATGTTGATAGAAATATCTCTGAATGTATTGAAGAATCGTCTCCTCGGCCTCGTAGGAAGGTTTTTCTCTCTTCCTCTTCCTTTTTTTTCTTGCCAGCCACACGTAGTTGCCCTGCCAATTAAGTTGTAGTGTCTGCCTAATGGATAATTGGGGTTACATCCCGCATGCGGAATTGGCGTTTTTTTTCCCATTTTGTTCCGCGCCGGTCCACCTGTTTAGTTGCAGGATGCCGGGGAAGCGAGGCCCCCGCCGCTCGGCAAGGATGTAAACGCCTTGCTCGCTGTCAGGCGGTGAGTGCTAATGGCGAGGGAGAAACAGATGGTGCTTCTGATGATGGAGAGCGTAAAAGAGCCAAACTTTTTATTTATTTTATTTTATTTTTATTTTTTTATTTCCTCTCCGTTCGGTTTCGTCGGAGTCGAGACGAAAGCGAGAGCGAGAAATCATTCCGCGTCAGAGACTTTTTGTTGTTTTTGCGGCGTCGAGCGGGTACCGCCCCCCGAAGGGCGTCATCAAAAATTGACGTCAGTGGCGTGCGGACGTCATGGAACGCACGAACCCACAGATACGATGAATACGATTCATATTCGCGGCACTTCCGGCACGCCGTTGTCCGATTTTGATCCCGATCGGTGCATTTTTGTGGAATAACTTATTGAAAAACGGTGTCTTTTTATCATGCAAAATTTGGCGGAGCACAGGTCACAGAGGTCACAAAACAATGAGGTTAAACGTGAGTTATAACATTAGCCTCAACAAAACCGACCGCATCGCAAATAGGACTTCATTGCGACGTTGCAACCTCGTGTATTGCGGCCCGCAGCTCTATTTGTTATAATTGTTTTTCTCTCTTTCAAATGAGGGTTCCTTGATGAGTTTTGTGAAAAAGCGAGATCAGCGAGAGCCACTGGAACTCTTTTACAAGCGAAGGGGAAGGGACGGCTGCTCGGCTGACGAGCCGGCGCTTTAATCCGTCCTTGCAGTGCAGTGCAGCCAGCGGAAGTGGGGGAGAAATAGAGGATGGAGAGCGAGCGAGAGAGAGAGAGCGGGAGAAGGAGAGTGGGGGAGGACATAAAGGACGGAGAGAGAGGAAGAGAGAAAGAGGAAAAGGCAGAAACGGGACTTGTTTCTCTCTTTGTGCTCGGACCACCAAGAGGGAGCTCAGAGCTAATGAGCTCCCCCGGGACGGAGCCTCGCCCGCCGCCGTGACAGATCGCTCCCCAACAAGTCCCTCACCGGCTCGTGGAGTTTAGCCCGGTCTAGACGAGTTTGGCTTCTCTTGGCTCTGCTTGGTTCGCCAGATACCCCCCTTCCCTCCGCCCCCCCCTCCCTCCGCCCGTCCCTCAGCCCGGCATCCTGTAATACAAAATACATCCCTGCATGTTAAATATAGCATTGGAGGGCTCTGTTATGGGTATCGCATCACGTCCCTCCTGCCTGCCATGACTCAAGACGGTGCCTAATGTGCTTATATGATTTGTGTAATTCAATATTTATTGTATATTTATTTCAGCCCCGGGTACCACTTACTGGGAAGAAACAGCCAGGGCGGAGAGTTTGCAAAACTAATTTATCCCCATAATCAAATTTTTTTGTGCTCCTTCGCTTGCTCCGCCGTCTTCCTGAGAATTAATCACGGGCAGGTGCATCTGCGCGCGCACACACACACACACACACACGCGCGCGCGCACACACACACACCCCCACAAGAATTTCAAAAGAATACCCCAGATACACGCACACACACACACACACACACACACACTTAGACCCACGTGCACATGCTCACACACAAATACTGCATTCAAACAACAAGGGGTTTGAGAGGGGGCAATGAAATATCAATATATCATGCTTCACCACTTTTGGCACCTCCCGCATTGCTGGCACACAACAGCAGACTGTTTAAAATCCAGGCTCACATGAGGTCAGATCACCATAAAGCTTAAAAAAAATAAAAATGCATTCGTCATTTATTTCCTCCACACGTAAACTGGGCCAGTGCTGGCTTTCGCCAAGAGTCTTCTGGAGTTCTGCTCTTGCCTATGACGTCATTTTCCCCGTGGCCTCAGACGCAGAGATTGCAGCCCTGAACTAAGCCATAACGCTGTGTCTCTATTTAAACTCTGCTGATCACTCCAATACACCGAACCCTGTCTCCGATGACAGAAATATCGACGAGTACATCTGAAATCTTCTCGGGTGATAAACCGATACAATGCCGACGTCTGACTTTTGTGACTAGTTGGTGAGTGACGTTTTGGTTGTTTCCTCCGAATGTTTTAGTGCGCGACACTACCCCTGAGTCTGGGAGATTGGAATGGCCTTCGGGAAGACCATTTTTGAGCCGGGCGCCAAACACTTTATCCGCATCATGGCAGAACAGCAGCGTGGATTGCGGCGGTTGTTTTTTTTTTGAGGGCTTGGCATCAGCAGCCTGCTCGTATACTGTACGCACACTATTAATATCCCAACGCTGCAGGTTATATCAGTACTCACATTGAAATGCTCTTGTTATGTCCTCCCCTAACCTATTCTGCCTTTGGCTCGATTCTGTCTCGAAGCCGCCATTGTTTGGTTCCTCTCATCGTCTTCCAGGCCTGAGCCCTGTCCAGCTGCTGCAGTGCGAAGACGGGCGCCGGACGCCGGGGACGGACGCCGGGCTATGGCCGTCCTTGGTGGCCGGGAATGCACTGGGAAAAGGTGGAGGAGCGTGGGGAGCCCTAAGGATGAGTTATGGATGAGCGTAGCGATGTGGCTCCCTCTGCCCCTCCTCAAAGAGCACAGATGAAGACGGATTCCTCTGGGACCCGGCGGCGTAATTGTGTTTGTTTGTGTGAGACAGAGGGAGAGGGGAGAGGGAGCCGCGCGGTGGAGATGAGCGCGTTGAGCTCCATATGAATCCATAAATATGATGCACTGTACACTGGGACCGAGTTCATGAGAATATGGCATACATATGAATGCGATGAATGAATGTGTACGTGTGCATGTGTGTGTGTGCGTGTGTGGGTGCGTGTGATTCCATGACCTGTTTGCATGAATCCCACCATTATGTGAGGCTTGCGCCGTGTTTACATCTGCCCGCCTCGTGCGGCGGAACGGGGAGCCCGCCATTGTTTTTCACCATGGAGCAATTTAGATAGAATTGATAAGAAGGCCATTAGCTGCTGCTTCCACTCGTTGCCATGACAACGTGTCTTCGGTGGGAGGGGCCCAGGTATCTCTACCCCCCTCGCACTCGCCCGGCGTTTGCGTGAGCGTGCGCTCGTCATGACAGAATTTGTCCCCGTCGCCGGTGGACATCTGGACCTGCCAATCACGTTCCCTCCCGGGAGCAGGTAACGTCTGAAAATGCCAGCAGGCGTCGGAACATCTGTCATTCTGTAAAGCTCCGTGTGATTGACAGGTGGTACGTACGCGGGGCGCAGCGCTCTGTCGCGGTCAAAGGCTCGCGTCGCTTTCAGAGAGGCTGCAGCGGGGCCTCAAAGGTCAGGTGGGCCCGCGGACAGAGCGGCGCCCGCTCGGCGCCTGGGGAAATCTCGAGGAGCGGTGGTGGAAAATTAACAATGCCCCTTTCTAAGTGGCCGGCAATGGAAAGCTGCCGGTCCAGCGGGCGGGTCCCTAGCTGCCCGTGTTGACAACAAAATTGCCGATCTAACTGACTGCGCCGCTGAGCGCCAATGCAACCACGATGCCAAAGTCTTGTGAGTCTTCTTGGTTTCCAAGGTTACCGTTTCCAGGATACTTTCCATCAAAGTGCTCAGGGACTAGCACTGGAGGACCGGTGGTCCGTTAGGCGGGTCCCTATTTGCTCGTGTCGGCTGTGGGAGATGCCTCCGTCAAAGCATCGACCCTAAAAGGTAAAAGGTAGTGGAAAGAAATGACCAGAGGTCTCAAGGCGGGTTCCCCTTGGTGGAGAGAGAGTGGAGAGTGACAGTTCATAAAACTTAAAAAAGAGAGAGAGAGGGAGATGAAAAGTACAGCATGAGGATATGTAAATATATCGCCGATATATAACAATTTGCCCGACTTAACATGACGCCCGGGATAAACCACGCCCACCGCGGGTCTTCTATGTGAATTCAAATACAGAGACGGATCACTTCTGTTGGCCGGTCTGTAGAGCTGGTGTGCAAATCTCTCGACGGCTCGGAGCCCAATCACATCTGATTTGCTCTTCCAATGTGAAGCTTTCAGACCATGCGTGGGTCATCTGGGAAGGGGTTCAGCGGCGGCACCTCGAGGAAAGACAAAACACGGAGCGGAAGCTGCTTCGTGTCGCATTTAACATGCGACAGAAATCCTCCAGAAGATCTCCACCCGCACTGCTTTTCAAACCGGGCTCAAAGAGTGAATATTTGCTCCTGCCTCCCGTGAATAATCGGTTTGCTTTAAATTGCAATTTGACCTTCAATCTCTTTTATCCGTTTTTAGATGTTTGTTTCTTTGATTGATTCACCTTTTTGGTCTGACAGCCCAAGTGGGTGCGGGCTCGGGCCCCGCCAGGTTTCAAATTGCCCTTTTTACCTTGTCCCTCTGATTTTATTCCGCATTTGTATTTGGTTTCAGCTTTTTTTTGGGGGGGGGATTTCTATGCTTTTATTCTTTTTGCTTTTATAAAGCCCCTTCAATGCCTTATGCAAAGCACTTTGAAATGCCCTTGTGTAAGTAATATGCTGTACAAATGAACTTGCTTTGGGCTCGCCTTCTAATTTGCATAGTTCTTCACGTTTTTTTTCCATTTTTCTTCCCGGCGGAAGGAGTCAAATAAAACCCTGAACCATCAGAAGGGAGGCCGTTTATCTCCCACCGACACGTAGAAAATAGCGTCCACTGTATTCTGTCGCGCCGTTTTTTCTGCTCGCCCTCCCTTCATCCCTCGCTCATAATCTCACACGGCGATAGCTTTCAGAGCGTCCTCATCCGAAGAATGAATCGGTCGCTCCAAAGGGCAGCGGCCCGCGCATTCCAAGTGGACGGCGAGCTTTGGCGAGCGCGTCTCCGTGCGGCGACCGTGCCCGATGCCCTTCAGGCTGGAATGGCGACTCAACATGGTGTCCTTTCACCCGCCTTCAGTAAGGCGGTTAATTCATGGAGATCAAACGCAATGGTACCACCGACGACAGCTCAAACAGCGGTTTTGGTGAAGCGACTTTGCCAAACAGTTTGCAAATGAGTATGCAAAACCGAATTTAACCGATGAAGGTCTGCTGAGTAATGAGCCCTACAACCTTGAGCCGCCATGATATTTCAGCCGTCTAAGTCGGTGGTTAAGGCTGCTCTTGTTGTTTATTATTATAATTATTATTATCATTATTATTATTATTATTATTATTATTATTATTATTATTATTATTATTATTATTAATAATAATAATAATAATAATAATAATATGGATTTTTTTTTTTAATCATTATTATTTATTAATTTATTAATATATCTATCTATTTATTTATTTATTAAGGCAAATTCAAATTGCGCTGCTTTGCACACCCTCCGAGTGTTATCCCCAGGGCTGCACGCGAAGCGCCACGCCAGCCGCGGGTCCATTCGTCAATTCACACCCGGTCCGCCTTCATCCCGTCCGTGAGTTTAGCGTTGGTTGTTTACATTTCACGGAGATTTTGCTGAGATTTCTACGGACGGCGGCTCGGAATTCACAGCAGCTTCCCAAATATGAAGAAAAACATGAAGTCTATTCGTGTGCGTGATATTTGTTTTCCCTGCTGGAATGATAATATTTTCTCTACATAAGTGAGGCTTAATTTGTTGTGGGGGGAAAAAATGTATTAAACTCAGTAATCCACGTTAAGACCGCACATCAGATATTTTATATACTGTATGTGGTTGATGCATATCAACCTTGGTCATTCAATTTGAGGGGTTTAGGAGCCTGGCGGCGTGCCATTTTCGCGCCGCTGACGTGACATGCTTGGTGTGACCTTCCATATTTATTAACATGGCAGCGTATCGGAAGCGTTGACGCGCCCCTGACAGGTCGCTGACGTGTCGCTTTTGGTGTGGCCCCGGGGTAAGCCGTGCCGCTGTCCTCAGCTTCCTGGCAGAGGTTTGGAAAGTTGAACGCGAAATGAAGGGAAAAACCCTATTCCTATTCCTTCGACACCACACATTTGTTTGCTTTGTCGATCATTAGGAGTCAACGGGAGCAATTCAGAATCCCTCAAACTGGTACAGGGGACGACGGGGATCACTCACACCCCCGTGAACTTCGGTCAGCACGTCAGAGTTAAAAGACGGCTCGGGAATCTTGTTGGGTGAAAAGCTGCTACGGAAAATCTTGCCGCCGTCTTGCGTGAAACCTCGAGCCTTCTTTCCTCCCTTCCTTTCCCCACACTTTTGCACATTTCCTATACTGTATTTTAGCTGTTTCTCTCCTCCAAAAATGGTGACGGGAGTCCATAGCAACCCACAGAAAACTTCACATTCCCTATTGCAGGAATGTAGCTTCAATCGACTGCAATACAAAGAACAATGGGGCAATCGTGACCACTTAGTTCGGAGACTATGAATACCCCATTGATTGCCCTATTTATTCCCAACGATTGGATGAACAAGATTCAGGTTGAAAAAATAATCACCTAGTGGTTATTTTGTAATGCTGGGCCGTACCGCAATTAACTATAACAAACACATGCTAGTCAAAGCCCTAACTCCCTGTTAACAATAACTCCCTCTTAACCCTAACCCTAACTCATACATAGGGTTAACAGGGAGTTAAGGTTAGGGTTAATGGTGGTTAGGGTTAATAAGGGGTTAGGGATAACCCTAACTCCCTATTCAACAAATCATGGCACTTGGTCATTGTACCAAATTGTTTACAAGGTTTGAATTAACTGAAGGACGAGCTTGGAAGTTATACAGCAGCTCGTCTTTAAGTATGTCTTCATGGGTGACTGTGTAGTTTGTGGAATTGGGCCAATATGAATAAACACCGATCAGCCACAACATTAAAAGCACCTGCCTAATATTGTGAAGCTCCCCCTTGTGACGTCAAAACAGCTCTGACCCGTTGAGGCATGGACTCCACAAGGCCTCTGAAGGTGTCCTGTGGTATGTGGCACAAGCGGCAGATCCTTTAAGCCCTGTAAGAGGTGGGGCCCTCATGGATCGGGCTCGTTGCTCCAGCACATCCCACAGATGCTCCATGGGATCGGACCCTAACCCCGACCATCCACATGATGTAGAAGAAAACGTGATTCATCAGATCAGGCCACCTTCTTCCATTGCTCCATGGTCCAGTTTTGACACTCACGTGCCCATTGTAGGCGCTTTCAGCGGTGGACAGGGCTCAACATGGACACTTTGACCGGGCTGCGGCAACACAGCCAGATACGCAGCAAGCTGTGATGCACTGTGTGTTCTGACACCTTTCTATCATAGCCAGCGTGAACATTTTTTGGCAAGAGATTCAGCAAGAAAAGAACACGCCACAAGACCTGTCATTTTGGAGATGCTCTGACCCAGTTCTCTAGCCATCACAATTTTGCCCTTGTCAAAGTCACTTGCCCAATTTTCCTGCTTCCAACACACCAACTTCAAGAACTGACTGTTCACTTGCTGCCTCATATATCCCACCCCTTGACAGGTGCCATTGGAATGATATGAGCAAAGATGTTCACGTCACCTGTCAGTGGTTTTAATGTTGTGGCTGATCGGGGTATGTCCCTATGAATGGAATGTGGCTTCCAGCAGAGTTACATTTTAAGAACAGAGAAGGTGAATCAGCTGTTTTTCTGGGTTTGTAGTCACTGTTTTGGCTTATACCCAGTGGACGGCTCTGAATATATCTATGGCCTCAACAACAACAGAACTAGAAATGGCCTATCGAACCAACAATCAGTCCTTGGCTAAATTAGTGACCAAATGTTTTGGGTTGAAATATACAGTACTGTCTGAAAAAGCAAATTGTATCGATGCATTTGGCAGTACACTATTTGGCAAATTGTGAACTTCAAACAAATTGAAAAAACAACAACGGTTAAACCTTGTGGGCTAAAGAGTCGAAGGTCTGAAGCAGCAGACATAATGTTGGGTTTGCAGTTTGGGTTCTACTGGTTCCAGTGCACCGGAGTCACACTCCATCCCCGTCACTCAGTCATTTAATGGGTGCACATCGATGTGTGTGTCCGTGTGTGTGGGCGTGTGTGTGTGTGTGTGTGTGTGCTTGTGTGGGCGGGGACGCAACTAAACCCTGACCAGGGTAACTTGTCATTTGCCCTCCCCACTCCCCCATTAAGCTGCGTTAAGAACCCTGTCACCATGGCAGACAGCCCGGCTAACACACACACACACACACACACACACACACACACACACACACACACACACACACACACACACACACACACACACACACACACACACACACACACAAACACACACGCATGTGCACACACAGTGGGGTGTAAGCACAACCGTTGTTGGCAGCCACAGCCGTCCATCTGTGCTGATTGATGGGACTTTCTGAACACTTCTGCTTGTTTCGCAACGTGGTCAGGTTCGCCTCGGGTAATAAGGTGTGTGTGTGTGTGTGTGTGTGTGTGTGTGTGCGCGCGCGTGCGTGTGTGTGTGTGTGCGCGCGCGCGAGTGTGCGTGTGCTTGCATTCGTTTTTGTACGCAAGCGGGACGTCGCCCTGCAAAATAATCATCACTTGAGAAATAGCGAGTGCTCATCAGCATAGGGTTAAAAATATCCAGGAAGTTGTGCTCCTCACAAGGAGCTGCTCACACGGAGTGTTTGGACCCAAGGAAATGGTGGCTGCTGCTAAATACTGATGCAGGGCTTTCTAAAAATGGCTTTGGTGATTAATCAGTGTGTCCGCGAGTGTGTAGCGTACTCGTGTGCGGGAGTATGTGTGTGTCTATGCGTATTTACATGCGTGTGTGTTAGTGTGCTGGTGTGTGTATGGCGAGGTATCTGCTATCAGATAAAGGCGGTTATCTGCAGAGTGCTGAAGTGGGTATGTGCTCACGACACGTGCGCTGTGACCGCGTGATAACTTTTTTTTGTTTTTTTAATTCTACGTCGGGATTCAGTACCATCGTGTCTCGATTTAACAGAAATCCCAAATTTATAGGTTTAGCAAGAGCTTCTAAGATAACATTCTTAACATTTGCGTATACATTCATTCATTTGGCTCACACTTCTGTCCAAAGCCACTCAAATTAGAGGCTACATACTGTAAGGAATGAGAATAATGCTAATAATTATATATATATAATTATTATATACTATACAGTACATATATATATATATATATATATATATATATATATATATATATATATATATATATAACTGCATTAAGGGCTGTACAGAAAACAGGCATACTTAGTTGGCTAGAAATATAGGAGTGATGTGCTTGAATCGCCCCATTGGATAGAAGAGTGGAGCCCAACAGGTGGAGGCAGGGGAGGTGGAGGCTGCAAAGCAGGTAGAGCAGGAGTGACGGCTTAAACAGGCTGCCTTATAAGGGCATGGAGGCATGTGGCGCCGTCAAGTTGTCCGGCAAAACCAGCTTGGCATCATTTACGCTGGTTTGTGCTGATGCCTTTTGATTTTCACTCATGCCCGACGAGTGCAACCATCGCCTGCCACCGACAATGTAAAAGAGCAGATAGAGAAGCACACGCATGACGCCAATATTTTGAATTTTGAATTTTGAACCGTAAAACTGTAATGTTGTCATTACAGTTTACCACTTTAAAGGACTGGGGCGTAACAGGCATAACAATCAATTAAATTATAGCAGGAAGTGGATTTTATTTACACCATCCAGGTAATTGGCGACTACCAATTGCACCCGCGCACACACATGCATGTGAACTGACCATTATGAGTAGAGAGGATTCCTCTTCAAAGGAAGGGCGGATGTGTGTGATGACAATTCAAAATGTCAACGACCCCCCCCCCCCCCCCGCCCCGCCCCGCCCCAACAACTGGCTTTGAATGGCCGACATGTCGCAGTGATTATGTGATTATGATATTTCTCTCTCTCACCTTCGCAGAGAGGAGCGGTCGCACGCGTCATTTTATCTGATGGGAATCCATCAGAGAGAGGGCGAGAGAGAGAGAGAGAGAGAGAGAGAGAGAGAGAGAAAGAAAAGTATGGTGTGTGTGTGTGTGTGTGTGCATGTGTATTTTTGTCTGCATGTCTACATGTGTTTATGTGTCTGCATATTTCTGTCCGTTTGTGTGGCCACGTACTGTTTATTTTTGTGTGATTTTTGTGTGTGTGTGTGTGTGTGTGGCCCAGTGTGGTATATGGGGGGATTGGGAAAGGCATTCTATTGCTTCTATTTTGGTCCATATTCCCGCCCCCTCTGCACCCTCTGCACCCTCTGCACCCTCTCACCCCCCCGAGTATCCACCATAATGGAATAACGCAACTCAGCCAGTGACTTAACCTTGATGTAAGGACACACACACACACACACACACACACACACACACACACACACACACACACACGCACACACACACACACACACACACACACACAAAAGTGTGAGTGGCCTCAAATACAGTAGCTTGCGTCATGAGGTGAAAAATGAAAATACTTTAATTTCATGGCACCTTGGTTATTTCATTATTCTAATTCGATATTGCAAAAACACTAAATCGTTTGCATAGAAAATGTTCCCCTTAAATGAACCGTTGTGCTATTTTTTGGATTATTTAGTATATCTATTTTAAAATTTTATCAGAAAAATCTGCTCCTGCAATTGAGCTGGGGAGCTGGCGTGTTATTATTGCTTACTGCCTATGTGGGTTTGAGTGTGTATATCTATCGTCACTATATATCACAAAACTAAGGTAAGCAAAGTGACAACATTAAATGCAGGTTTAATAAATGACTTACTTGACATGTGCAATTTGCAAAATTAGTGCTTTTGCTTCAATGTTGGTTATTGTTATTGTATATGTATGCGGCTCTATTTTAATAATTAAAAGGAAAAACTATGCTTCTGCCTATGAATTACAAACTCTAATAACTGCATGCAACTGTTTTCGTTCATTACGTTTCAAGCTGCATTCAGGATTTTCTTTCCAAGAAATATTTAGATATATGAAGGATTTTTAAGACCACCCTGAGAGTCATCTCCCCAAAACAACATTTGTAGTGTTTGACGGTGCTTTAGAACAACGCGGCGTCATCAACGTGTCATCATTTCTGGGAAGAGAGTGCGGAAAGTGCGGAGTCTGTTGACGTCGATCATCTTCAAAAAAAAAAACCTTGAATTTAAGTAGAAACTCGACTGGAGATCATCCCTCAAGGCTTCCAGAGCTTTTTCTGTGCGGATTTAACGTTTGGGAAATGAGACTTGGAAGAGAGCGACAGCGCTGTTATTGACTGTGAGGATAATCCATGCAACCACTCACACACACACACACACACACACGCACGCACGCACGCCCACACACGCACACACACACACTCACACACACACACACACACACAATCCCATATTATAGAAACCATGCCAAGCTTAAAATTAGCGGGAGGCAATCACGCTTGACGATTGTCCGAACAATGTGTGTGTCGAACGCACCGTGACGGTCCATCGACTCCCTTTCTTCATTTCTATAATAACACAACCTTACATGCTACCGTGCGCTATTATTTGTTGATTTGATTACCAATTTGTTTGAGGTAAACGGAAAGGGCACGGCAATTTCCAAAGCCCATTACATGATAACCCCTATATTTTAGAGTCTTAAACTAATTGAATAAATAGTACTGTTTTCATTTCAGGGTAAGATAAGATAGATGATGGACGGATAGATCTGAAAATAGATAGATCGATAGATAGATTGATAGATGGATAGATGGATAGATGGATAGATGGATGGATAGATGATAGATGGATAGATGGATAGATAGATAGATAGAGAGATAGATAGACAGATGGTCAGACAGATAGACAGACACTGACGGATAGATGTGAAAATATGCTATGAAAATTGTATTTTATTTTATTTTTACACCATTTTTTTTCCCTTCCTATTTTATTATTTATTTATTATCTTATTTTATTGTCATTTGCGTGATCCCTTGATTCCCGCGCAGTGACTGGGCATCCCTTTCATTTCACTGCAGGTTTTACTTTGTATCGCTGTGCATGTGACAAATGAAGAACCATGAACCTTGAGAAGAAAATAAACAATGAACAATACAAATATGGCAGTAAACCTAATGTTAAAAAATTAATATACACCTCAATATTTATTAAGAATAAAAGCAAAAAAGAAATCCCAAAAAAAGAAAATAAACATTGTAACAACATGTAAATGAGATAAGTTTACATTGACATGTTTCCATATTTACATATTTAATAGTGTGGTATGTACTATTCAAAAATGTTTTAAAAACTGTGCTTCTTGTGGCGGAATCATAGATAAACAAAATGAATAGCCAATCAACGTATCAAACAAAATGAATGTACAAAAATGAAAAGGCAGCGCTTTTGTTTCGGAAAGCGTTGAATCGGGATTTGCTGTGTTTACCTGGCATTTACCACCACTAATCCGGGCTCAGCGTATTGATCCACTCTGCTCTCAGTCTTTGCATTAAAACCCATTAAATACAGTGGGGAACACAACAAGGGGCCAAACAGCGCTATTGACTGTCGCTTCTCATCTCGCTCATCACCAATAAAGGCTACAAAGGCATGTGTATGAATATGGAATTCAGATTCACTGGCTGTGTTCGGGATGGGGTGTTCACAGTACGTCATTTTTGAAGCGTTTAAAGTTTTCCAAGGCGACTGGGACTGACTTCACGGAATAATTCCAGCTGTTTTTGCTCCTGGAGCTCATTTTGTTCACGCTTCCCTCCATAGCGCTCGTTTCTGACTGAAACCTGCCCGCCCTGGACGACTACCAAAACCAGTGCTAGTCCCAGCGGAACGTGACATTTGATTAATTGACACAGCCCGTCCGCGATTTAATGCTTGTGACTAAAAACTGTGTGTAGGATTAGAAATAGTTCAAGACATGTCTGCCATTAGGGTGAGGCTATGCTGTGTGTTAGGGTACTCTAGTATTAGTGTTAGAATATACTGTGTGTTAGGGTTACGGTATATTGTGTGTTAGGGTTAGAGTATGCTTTGTGTGAGGGTTAGGGTACAG
>NC_137209.1:7589206-7619206 GCF_960531495.2 Zeus faber | reverse complement strand
TTGTTATGACTTGCCTTGCTGCATTGAAATAAATCAGGAGCTCTGTGACGGTAGATGTTGTTTGTCGGTCTATGGTAGCCGTGTAATTTACGTATTTCGTAAAGTTGAGTTCGGTGTTTTTAGTTGAATTATATTTTTCAGCAAGTTCTGTTTCCATGAAATACGACAAACAGTGTGATACTTCTGTGGGTAATTACCATTGCATCGCTTCTATTTACCGGTATTTTGAACTCATCATCGAGTCGCACATTTCAGTGTTTTTGAGGCACGCTCAGACGGCGTTTCAAGGATTATTTGCGATTCGTCTGTGGTGTGTGGATGGGAGGGTTTGAGCAGCTTGTTGGTTGGGCTAAAAGGCGGCAGGTAAAACCCCATCCACACACACACTCAGGATAGGAGCCCTGTCATGACATGTTCCATCTGCTCCTTCCTAACTCCACCTAGCCTCCTCTCTACAATAAACTGACGTCTACAACCCGTCGTCCTCTGTGTCTCTGTGCCGGAGGGCCCTGAAACGCCACTTGGGTGGCGCGTGGTGGATGGAACTTCCACAGCGGCACCTGAACAGGGAATCCTGCACGGGGAAGCGACACAGAAGGGCCATCCCAAGACGCCCTGGAGCCACCAGCGGGTCAACGGCCGGCCCCGGCACCCACCACCTCCCGACCGGCAGCAGCAGCAGCACCTCGGGGTCTGGCGGAAGACCGGGGGAGAAGCAGCCGCAGCAATCACCATGGCTTGCGGCTCGCTCCTCCGCCCAGCAGCCACACCGCCGGGACCATCCAGCAGCCGGGCAGCCGGGCCACACCTCCAAGCAGCCCCCGCAGCAGCGGCCATGGCGTCACCAGTCAGCGCAGCAGCCCGAGGCCCCCACGCCCCGGAAGGGAGTAGGGGGAAGCCTGTCGGCGCCCTGGTGGAAGGAGGCCGATCGACCGTGGCGCGCCAGAAAACCCAGGTCCTCTGGAGGGGGACCTGTTGATTTTTTTTTTGGACATTTGTTTGTATAAGGCATGGGAACCCTGTTTCAGAGTCCGATACTTTTATGATTGAAGATATTGGAACCCTGGGTCAGAGTCCGTAGTTTTAGGTATAGCAACCCTGTGCCAGAGTCTGTTTCAAACAATTTTTTTTCATTTTGGTTCTCTGCTTGGTGGGGCTAGGGACACGGTCCAACTGGACATTCTCAATCTGAATCTGTACATTTATAGTCAATAATATGATGATGTCATAAAGCGTCTTCCTGTAAATCTCACCTCGTTCATTTTAGAAAGAGACGTGTACTGTGTAAGTTAACCAAGGCCAGCTGAATATTTCTGGTCAAATTTGTTTGGTTTTTGAAAAATATGAAATTTAAACCACAAGGTACTTGTTACATAGCGGTTTGAACGACACCTCAACCACGTTTCTAGCTTATGCCAAAGTACAGTATGTCTTCCAGATGGTTTTAGCCGGGTTGGACATATTTCTTAAAATCGCTCAAAATTTGGTCGGTTTTCCCATTAATACCTTCTCCGTATGCGGATCGATTTCGATGGAACTTCAACCACGGGGTGCTTGTGACAGCGGGGTTCAAGCAAAACGTAAACCGCGTTTGTGTGTTATGGCGAAGTTGGTTTTCCAGATAGTTTTAGGCTTCCAAATTCCGAGAATTTTTCAGCATTTTTCCTCTCACAATTACAATAAGGGTTAATTATATGTAATTATAGGGTTATAGGTAATTATAGGGTTCCCCCTAATAATCATCTGCCTCAAACATCACTGCAATATAAGAGGCCTAGACCAAAAACATACTTGTATTCTTACAAAACAAGTAAGTAATATCGAAGGATGTGTCATGGTGCCAAAACACTAATAACTAACTTCACAAAGACATGACCACTCCAAATTTCATCTCATCCCATTGTTTTTCTTTTTTTTGTTTCTTATTTGTTTTTCTTTCCATTTTTATTTAATTCCAAACTTTTCGCTCCGGCTTCTCACTGCTCTCATCTCCTCGGCTGCAATTATTCGCTGACAAAGAGCAGAACCGTAAATTAGTGCAGAGCTAATGAAATCCGTGTGTGTGTCTGTGTGTGTGCGTGTGCGTGTGCGTGCGTGTGTGTGCCTGTGTGTGTGTACGGTGAATGAGTGACGAATAAAAAATTCAAAGAAAATGGTCTATATATATATATATATATATATATATATATATATATATGTAACGTAAAAATATATATCTTATTCATATAGTCTTCATGTGAGAGAATAGATAAGAGGCTTTTGTGTGTCAATGCTAATGGTGTAGTTTATAAAAAATACAGATGTTAAGTGACGGCCTAGTGCGACGGCTGCGGCATACGATGATTTATTCAGACATTGCGGAGAGAGGAAACACGCTGAGGCACAGCACGCTTAAAAACGGTTATATTGTTCGGGATTCATTATCAGGGAAGTGTGTTATGTAACCTTATCCAAATGCATATTCAAATTGCGTTTTTGACTTGCGTGCACAATACGGACAGGAATATAAACAGGGAATAGGAAATGGAAAAAGAAAAAATTTCAATTTGAGTTTGAATTTATTTCCAAGTACCTACCATGAAGTTTTACAGTTGAAAATGCAAAAGCGGATTACCATAGGGGTAGGATATAACCCAATATATATCACTGTACATAGATAAGATAGGATACATGTACGATTATGATATATTATTTAAGCCTACCCATGGTTTTGTGGAGAATGCACTTGCTGAAGCTATGCTGGAGGTTCCCCTTCTTCGCGAGTGTTCCCTCCGCACGATTTCACCAAAATTGGTTTTACAAAAAGGCCTTTGAAAGAAAATTATTCCAATGGCCGGAGGTCAGCAGGGCAGGTGTTATGTCATTGGGGGGTGTTCAGACTACCCGGTGTTCGGGTTCCCAATCGGGGGTGATCCATCTTGCTGCAGCCCTTCTTCTCTCCCTGGTGGACCATTGGGTGTTGTTCTGTAGAACTGACAGCCGCATTTGGGATATCCCGTGTTCCACAAAATGGGTTGCCAGTGGGTTGGCTGTTGTCTTCTGGTGCCTTACATTGGAATTGTGGTGGCTGATGCATTGCCATAGGGGGTTTCTTAGTTAGGGTTAGTTTGCCCTCACCCAATATTATATTGTTTACATGATTGGTGTCATGTAGATCCATAGGAATCAGTGTGTTTCATAAAAGCTCTCTGTGCCGGACTGAGATAATAAATTGGAGTAATTGTGAAAAGTGTGCGAGCCCCAGTGTCTTACTTATTACAGTATGTGCATTGCTGTAATTATATTATCAGCTGTGCAATCAACCATGATGGATTGCCCTCAAAGAATAAATAGCAGCGCTTAGATATTAACGTGGCAAGTGAGATGAGAAGTTGACGAAAAGCTTAATGTACCATTTGTCCAAATCGGGTAACAACTGAGGAAGGTACAGCGAGGTAAAAATTTTGAGCGCTAGAGTGCGGCAATCTGCATTTCGCCATATATGTTGTTTTTGGGGTGTGGTCTTTTCAAACTCACGCTTACATCTCAGAAACTATAAATGTACTAGTAGCAAGAGTTTTCATTGTACTGTATAATTTGTGTGTTCATACTTGCGGGAGCTGTTCAAGGAGAGAGGTGACGTTGGTTAAGATGGCAGATTTTTCTCTCCTCTATACTTGCGAAATCTCAAACTGGATTTCATCGGAACCCATTGCTCCAATCCTTCCACAAAGGACAGCTAGTGAGTCGCGACCAAGCTGCTCGATTTGATGTATTTCACGTCCATGTAGCTCGAAAACTTGGGGAGGGGTAGCATGGCAAACCTTGGCTATAATGTGTAATTTATGATGATTCAAGAGGTTTATTTGTCACATACATATACATACTTTCATACATATATGCAGTGAAATGTCTTTGCAAAGCACCCGGTGATTATGCACAATAGTTACTAAACTGAACATAATAGCTAAACTAATTCCTACCGAACTAACTAACTGAAACTAACCGATTCCTGAAACGTAATGCAGTTAGTGAATAGAATAATATAAGTAAAATCAAATAAAATAAGACTCAAAAAGGTAATACAGAGTGGGGGTACAAAATAGAAGTATCCCATAGACTTATGTCTATGGGATAGGCTATTTGTTTATACAGATATGTGCAGTAAAGTGGTATGCGAAGGGAGGTAGTGTGTGTGGAGATGTACAGTATACAACAGTACGACCCAGCAATACAGTAACACCGAACAGAACAGCAGGGAGGGTAGTTCCAGTGGTACTTTGGGCTGAACGCACCACCCTCTGCAGGGCCCGCCTCTCCTGAGCAGTACAGATCCCAAACCAGGCGGTGATGTCGCCTGTCAGGATGTTCTCCACTGCTCCACAGTAGAAGGGCTTGGTGTAGTGGAACTATAGTTGTGCCAGTTGAATTACTCGGCGTCCAGGCTGCATGCGCTCCAGTTGAAAGCGCTCCAAAAGCAGGAAGCGATGGTGCGTTCACGGAACTCAGAAAACTCGGAAGTGTGTTGCCGCAGATCTTTTTTCTTTGATTATTTCAAGAGATTTATTTTTTATTTATTTATTTATTTACTTTTAACCTGTGCTGTCAGCACGCTGGGCATGCAACACAGCGTCTCAAACAATAAATAAGCAGTGGGGTTCTGCCCACTGCTTCTTTATTGTCCGAGACTCTTTATTGTCCACCCTGCATTCTCGTGAAGTCGGAAAAAATTTGGAATTGGTGCTGGTAGAAATTGATGCTGCATTTCATGGGAACTCTGAAAACTGTAATCCGTGACTAACACAACTAACCTGCACCCTGTATATTGCTGCCTGCAGCTATATTTATTATTATTATTATTATTATATTTATTATTATTATTATTATTATTATTATATTTATTATTATTATTTGCTTGCTAATTGCAGATTCGTTACGTCTCCGATCAACACATCGGCTGCAGATTATTTTGAATACTGTATTTATAATGGTCCATATACGACATGCAGTCCATTATGATGTAAGAACATTTTCCGAGCTGCTTTTGTTCTTTCTTTCTTTTCTCCTTTCTCTCCCTCCCTCGCTCTGTCGCTTCTTGTGCCTTTTGTCCTCTTGCGTTTTGTTCCGTTTCTGTTTTGTTCCGCCTCCCCGTCACATTAATTTCTTCCTTTCTCCCTCTCTCCTTTTTTCTCTTTATCTCTCCCTCCATCTCTCATTTTCTCCCTCTCTCCTTCCCCTGTCTTCTGTCGCTCTCTCTCTCTCTCTCTCTCTCTCTCTCTCTCTCTCTCTCTCTCCTCCCCTTAATCAGTTCCTCTCTCGACATCAGATGGATCACAGTGTCCTGCTACAGTACGCTCACACTCCTGTGCTGATTAGCTTTTTTTTTTAAACTTTACTCTAAAATGAAAACACACACACACACACACACACACACACACACACACACACACACACACACACACACACACACACACACACACACACACACAAATGAATAGACTAAGTAAAATTAAGTCAGAAAAAAACAACACATATTTCTAACTGATTAATAGATAGATTGATACTGTAGAGTGAGGGAGGGAAATATCAGTATAACAGTAGCTCAAATATAAAACAAATATGCCATAACAGTAATAAAGCAATGCAATATAAACAAAATTAATGACAAAATGTGAAAATTGACAATATACAAGATTACATTACTGTACTGTTATAGAAATATGGCAATATAGACTAGACCTAATGATGCACAACAAACATAGAACATAGAAAAACAATAACAAATGAAGATAAAAACAACCAAAAAAATGACCATGTATACAATAACTAATTAAAATATAGCCGCAGGCAGCAATACCCGGGGCCCGGTTTTGTCAAGATAGGTACGTATTGCAGCTTTCTGAGGTTCCTGAATCTCTGCTCTGTGATTATATTTTGGGACGTTTGGGGTGGACCAAGGGAGTCTCTCCGACCGCGGATCCTTTCTTTAATCACTCTCCTTTTGCATGGACGGGGCCCGAGCGGGCTCAGGTTGGGAGGAGTGCGAGTTACAGTCCAAATAGGCGTTTTAGGAAGACCCTCCGGGTGTCCTCATCCCCGCTGCGCGCTGCTTGTGTCACGTGGTCGAAGTGACGCGTTAACGGAAGTCCACGAAGGCAATCAAAGGTAATTTTAGTGGCTGACTTCTTTCCTAAGAAAGTGTTTTTTCAGCAATCCCACAAAGTAAGGAGGACCAAAGAGATAAAATATCAATCAAACAGATCCAGAGACATCTACTAGGTAAGAAGGCACACACACACACACACACACACACACACACACACACACACACACACACACACACACACACACACACACTTGGTTTGTAATCTGTAACCACTACAGAGCGATTGACTCTACACCCCACACTGGACACGGTGCGAATGGACATTCTGACCCATAACCTGCACATTTATAGTACAGAGTGATACAAATACTGCGGGTGAAGCATGACCGTCTGGCTACGTCGGGTCAGATTCAGTCCATTTTTCAGAAATTTCTGCTCTGTATCGGGATCGATTCGGATGAAACCTGTACCACGAGACGCTTGCGACGTCCCACTCCTAATGAGACGTCAACCGTATTCGTGGCTTATGCCGCTGTTCTGTTCCAGGTAGTTCTTGCCCGAACAGATTCAGAGGAAAATAAGCTGAACAATAAACCTGTTGAAATACCTAAGAGGGAACCAAACCTAAACATTACATTCAGGAATAAAAATAAAAACGTAAATGTTGGCAAGAAACAATACAAATTAACAGTGAACATACTGTACAGTTCATATCTATCAACAATGTCCTGTATCTGGTGTCAAGCACTTATGTGAATTGGCAGGGTTGAGTTTTGAGTGGAAATCTCTCCCCCTCTGAAGAGCAGGTGTAAACAAGTGAAGGTGTTAAAAGGCGGAGGAGATGGAGATCTGCTCCAACAATGGCGACGCTAATTGCAGCGGTATCGATTTCCGCCTTCCACCTGCTCTGATACGAGACCTTTTTTTTCTTTTTTTTTTTTACCCTTTCTTTCCCCGCTGTTGGTCACTTTCCACGCTGGTATTTAATCAAATTCACCGTGGCGGACCACGCCACCGACCAGAGGAACACATGCACAACACAAAATACATTGAATGCTGTTTCTTATTGAGTGCCTTATAAAGTATCAAATTTTGTTCTTTCCAACAAAATAACCTTACAGTTTACCACTCTAATATTTCAGCATCACTGAATTTCGCTCATCATTTCATTTCATATGCACTTTTCAGACTCACACACTCACTCACACACATCACACACCCATGCTTCAAAATCCTCCCTTCTTTGTGCCAAGTTGCGCCTGTGCCATCACCATCTATTATGTAACCGTGTGTGTGTGTGTGTGTGTGTGTGTGTGTCGTAGGGGTGCGAACACATCCACTCAGGGTTATTAGTGGACGTCTGTTTTTCCGTGCCACACGGAATGGGGTCAAGCAGTGATGGGGAGGATAGCAGAGGTGCTACCATGGAATATGACTTGGATGGATGGATGGATGGATGGGTAGGTACTGCAGGTAGGTAGGTGGGTAGGTAGGACTATTGCTTTATGCGAACTATGCGGTTGCATCGGGCCCCCAAAGCCACCTGGAGGCCCTAAAGCTGCCAATTTAGCCTTCTTTCCATGGCGCAGTCAGTGTTTGATGAGCTCTCGCAAGTGCATTGCATTAACCAACGTAGAGGGTTTGGAATCCCCCCCCCCCCTGCCATAGTTTCACAAAAAAGGGGCCCCTGAACAACATTTTGCATAGGGTTCCCAAAAAGCTAGAAATGGCCCTGGTAGGTACCGTAGGTGGATGGATGGATGGATGGCGATAGATGGATGATAGATTATGTAAATAATCATCATGTTTTTAATATAAATTAAATAGGTGTTCGTGAGCTCATAGATTTCATTTGTGGACCCAAAGAACATTTTCTATAAAAACAATTATTATATATATATATACTGTATATACTGGTGTGTGTGTGTGTGTATGTATATATATATATAGTATATTAACTCTGAGCGAGACTTTAAGGAAGGAAAGTGACTTTCCTTCATCCCACAAATGATCTCCTCGGTATAGCTTCTGTGGTTTTTTTTTCTGCCACTGGCTCCGCAGCGAGCCTGGGACTCATTATCCAGAGCGTTCCGGACGAGCTGTCGCTCACAGCGTGCCCTACAAACCCTGCTCGGCAAACAGCCGTTAGCCTCTGCTGTTATGGCGCGCAGTGAAACTTCTCCTTCATTTCCATGAAGCTGGTGGCGCTAGGGGGCATCGCTGGGGCCTCGCAGCGCCACACAATTGGATTCGGTTTTTTGGTTCTCATCCCAGGTTCTCGGGACTGAATTCACATTATGGACATCGCCATTCACTAGGCGAGCGGCTGTTCTGCTGGACGAGTTTTAAGCCGAAAAAAATGCTTTTGACTGAGTACAGAGATAAAATGTAACCAACAACAATCATAAACGTTGGCCAATTGGCGCCGAATAGCAACCGCCAAAGGAAACCATTGAAACTACACTCATGTTGCCAAACGTGATTTGCAAACGATTCGTTCGTTGCGAACCGAGATGCTCACCCTTCACCAGAAAACAACGCAATCGTTCAGAGATTGATCCGAAGTGCAGGTGAGTGCTGGCGCTGCAGCTTTATGACAATGAGTGAGGATCTTTGACTCGTGAGTCACAAACTGAAAATAATGACCGAGGATTGAATTCATGTGGAAAGGCATTGAGCAGAATTCATATTGAATGTGACTGATTTGCACTTTGTACTGTAAAATAAATACATGGGACACAATGATGCAGTCTCCCAGGTACTTGTGTTGTGGGGGCTATGCGAGATTGCTGTTCATTGACTATAAATCAACTTTCAATACCATAGTCCCCACCGGACTGAACACTCCGCTGTGTGCCTGGATCCTGGACTTCCTCTCAGCCCGGCCCCAGGTGGTTAGGGTGGGGAGGCACACGTCCAGCTCCCTCACCCTGAACACAGCATCCCCCCAGGGCTGCGTCCTCAGCTTCCTACTGTACTCCCTGTACACACATGAGGTGTACAGGGAGTACACCGGGTCCAGGTTCAGCTCTAACACCATCATCAAGTTTGCTGACGACACCGTCGTGGTGGCCTGATCACCGACGGCGATGAGAAGGCCGACCGCGAGGAGGTGACTGACCTGTTACTCTGGTGCCAGGACAACAGCCTCCACCTGAACGTCAAAACTAAGGAGCTGATTGTGGACTTCAACCAAGGACGCATGCGCTGTCAGTGATTTATGGGGCTTCTGTCGACAGGGTGAGCAGCTTCAAGTACCTGGGAGTCCACATGATGGAGGACTTAACATGGACTTTACGAACAGACACTCTGGTGAGAAAGGCGAGGCAGCGTCTTTACCACCTCAGGCAGCTGAGGAAATTCCGGGTCTCGGTGAGGATCCTCAAGTCCTTCTACTGTGGAGCGGTGGAGAGCATCCTGACAGGCAACATCACTGCCTGGTTTGGGAACTGTACTGCTCAGAACAGGCGGGCCCTGCAGAGGGTGGTGCGTTAAGCTGAACGTACCACTGGATGGGCCAAATTCACGCTCTATTGGACAAATGCACTTGAAAAATAAATGCTATTTCGACTTAAAATTGTGGTGGAAACAACACCTTGCCAAGAAGCACCACTTGCAGTCACTATTTACACTTACTCAGCACTTTATACAGAGTTCTGACTAACCCATCACTTAGCTTTAATACGGCCTTTCATTGAATCTTTGCGGTCAGACTGCCCCCATCAGTGACACTTCAGTACTTCAAGAATGCGTCTTGAGCGGTATAGATTCATCTTTCAAATGGCCCCAAAATGAGCAAACCTTCCTCCTCTTCGTCACTTTCATCTTTGTTTACTAAAAAAGGAATACATTTGCCGCTGTTGGCGGCGGTGGAATTACCCAGGGCTTCCGGAGCGAAGGTGCTGGCAGCGATAAGGTGATTGGAGGGACTCAAAGGATTCCCGGTTCACTTAATCAACACAATACCTGAAATGTAGCTTGAAATAAATATGCATGGAATCAGACGATGCGCTCGGGCGGGTCGGCAAAAATCTTCAAAATTGAATTACACAATATTTTTGGACAAATATCTCTATGACCGCCGGTGCTTGTGTAAGGAAAAACTAAGAAACAATCATTAATAATAAGGAAGAAAAGAAAAGAAGAAAAGTCAAATTCTACTTCAATGCAACCATAGGTGGAAACTAGCTCTCTGGTGTTGCAAGATCAATTTCCAGGCTGCACTAATTATCTAATTCTAAGTTTGACGCTGAGAGTGGGGACTCGTCGTCGGGATGAAAGAGACAACCCCTTTTTTCTCAGATTCGTTTCTTGAGTCACTCAGTAAAAACGGCGTTTTCCGACCATTTCCTCATTCAACTCATTCAATCATTTCCGTTGAAGGAGAGTCGAAAGAGTCAGTTGGCTCAAAGTTGTGGATGGAAATCTGACCAGAATCATTCCATTCTGTCAAAACCATTTGTTTTGGTCGAGTGCAAAGAGTAAATGCGTCACATTGGATATGGATTGTGCTAATTGCCATGAGCTTAATTCAGTTTGCGAGTCGGCTTGCTTGCCCTTTCTCTTGCTGGAGCGACTCCCGGATTCTGAAAGATTTTCAAGTATTTGTTCACGATGAACAAATCGTTTGCGAGTCTTGCGCTGTCAGTGCTGTGGAGGAAACAAGATTGGGAAACACTGGGGTCGAGGACCCTAACCCTAACCATAGAACCTCAGCAAATTGCCTGAAAGACAACATTTAATTACAGTGCGATATGACGACAATCAACATCCCCGACGACATTGAATCTGATGTCACAGTCATCGATATAATAGCGTATGCAAAATGTCACTTTCCGACTTCAACACCAGGAAAAAATAAATATTTTCAGAATGCAGACTCAGTATTCAGTTCAATTAATCATCCCCCGACAAGCCGCTCGCGAGGCGGCCGTGTTCTTAAAACCCGCGCAGGCAACTCTACAATAACTCCCTGTTATCCCTCTTTCGCACACATGCCGCTCCCGCCGTCTCCGGAATGGAATGAATCCTGCTCTAATCTGGGCCCCGGACCCCTCCGCCGGGCGGGGCCGCGAGAGCCCCACCGCCGCCTTTTTTCCAACGCGTCACCGTACATCCGAGCGCTCTACGCTTGACGCGCCCCGTGCGCTGACAGCTAATGAATTGTGCCGTCAGGGGAATAACGGATTTATTCACTTCTGGAAGCCGCTTCCGGGCAGTCGTGGCGGAGCGCCGTCGCCATTGGCCGCCGCCGGTGAAGCGGGAAGCGGGAAGCGGGAACTGACTGGGGAGGGGTTGTGGAATGAGGCGGGGGAGATCAGCATGGGGCACCGTGACACATGATGATCCAACGCAGCCTGGGAAATTGGAACGGAAATAAACCTGCCAGCGATCGGGGGCGGGTTAGCCGTGAGCGGTAGCGCGTCGGTTAAAAAAATCCACTTCAACGAGCGCGGCTTAAAGTGATGAAAGGTTTGGCCCCTTTTTGAGACTCGGTTCCGGGCGAGCAAGAGTCGATGGAAAAAATTGCTCACTTTTTTTATCTGACGGCTCATTGCTCGTTTTCATTCGGTCGGTCGGACTTCAGGATTCAGACTGACGAGCGAACGTCGGAGGAGTCCAAATCCCCACAATGCATCTGCATGACGTGAGGGGTGCATTCCAGCCGGCTGGCTCGGCCTGGGTGTTCTGCTCTGGGGAAAGGGACAAAAACCGTTAAGCCCTTGATCTATACGGAGGGAAAGACGGAGCAGAGGACAGAGGTCTGAGGGAAATAAAAGAAGAGATGGGGGCCGGGCAAAAACCCCCGGGCTTACATGAGAGAGAGAGAGAGAGAGAGAGAGAGAGAGAGAGAGAGAGAGAGAGTTCCAGTGTCATCATCAGTTGGCCGTGCTCAGACCTGTCAAGCGCGTTTATGTCACGACAACAAACGCTCACAAACACTAACACACGCACACACACACACACACACACACACACACACACACACACACACACACACACAAGCCTGTCGAGCACAGCCTGTCATCATGGGGAAAAAGAGAGGGAGAGACAGAGAGCGAGAGAGAGAGAGAGAAGTTGGGAGGGAGGGCCGCTTGGAGGGACGAGCGAAGGGAGCCTGGGATGATGGAGGGAGTGACAGATGCCTGACGAATGCGTCGGACTGGGGAATAAGGGCTGAGTGGGGAGCGGAGAGCAGGAAATTGAGGAATTAGACAATGGAGGCGGGAGACCCGAGTGGATGAACGGAGAGAGAGAGAGAGAGAGAGAGAGAAAGGGGGCAAGAGAGACTGAGAGAGATAAACTGACCAAACTACAGGCGAGGATTCACAGCAGAACACTCGGAGGGACGGGCGAAAAGAGGGACGTCCACGGCGGGCATCGAACCCCCCCCCCCCCCTTTCGAGGAGCGGAGGGCGGATTCACAGTGAGGGTCCCGGACGCCGGGGCGGCTCTGGCGGCTCCGGCGACCGCCTTGCGAGGGGCTCCGGTGACGTCGACGAATGGCTCGTGGCGAGTCCTTGAAATGAACTCTCCTCAAGCACCCTTACTCCAGATGTTGCCCCCAAGTGATTAATAAGAGGAGTTTGGTTGAAGACGTGATGTGTTTGGTGTTTTTGTTGATAGCGGCCAAAATGCCCGGTCGGCCGGTGGAATCACAGCGCCCCCTTCGATCGCCTGGAATTCCATCAGCGCATTTTCCCGCCCGGGGAAATGACCCGCGGACATCCCTCGAACGGCCCAGCGCGTCCCACTTGTTTATTTTTTGTTTTTTGGTTTATGTTTTTGTTCAAGCCCTCGCCCCATGTCCCGTCTCGTTCTTCTTGTCGCCTCTTGTCTGTTTCAGCTCTCTCCCTCTCTCTCTCTCCCTCTCTCTCTCTCGCTCTCTCTCCGTCTCGTTCTCTCACTCGGGTTTCGGCGGAGCACTTTTGTTTAGCGTCAAGCTGTGCGGCGCTGGCAGAACGGGGGGGGGGCTGAGTGAACAGGCAGAAAGGAACGACTCGCTGTTGTGTTTTGGTGCCATTTGATGAGATCGGCGACCCGGCGGGCGTGGTGGATCGAGACTGTCGGGGCCGGTGCTCAACCGTTGAAAGCTCGGCGTGTGTGTGTGTGTGTGTGTGTGTGTGTCTGTGTGTGTGTGTACTACTTTCTTTCTTTCTGTTTGCGTGGAAGAAAATGTGTTTTTTTCACACCCCAGACACCCGCGAGAAGAAGCAACACAATTTTGAAAAAATAAAAGAAATTGCCCGTCTTCTTTTTCCATCGACTTCCACTGAGTCCGAGGCTTCCTGATGCCAGCGTCTAGTGGCCATTAGCTGAACTGCAGTTTGAGTACGGCGAGGATTCATGTTGGGTGTAGGCGCATCCATGCGAACGTGTACGTGCATCTGTGTGTGCGTGTGTGTGTGTGTGTGTGTGTGTGTGTGTGTGTGTGTGTGTTTCGTTACATTCGTATGCTGGTGCAACACCCCTGCTACTGTCACAACAGGGCACGTCGTTTGCGTGACTTGAAAAAAATTATTATACGAGCATTGTATGTGTGTGTGTGTGTGTGTGTGTGTGTGTGTGTGTGCGCGGGTCTGTGTGCATATTTTCTTGGATGTCATCAGCCATGTTGGCTGCCGGCCAGGGAGGAGGTCATTGTGCCTTTTAGCAAGGCAGACGTCTCCCCTGTCTTCCTGTCTACTTCTGTTAAGAGTTATTTTTCCCACTCTGAAAATTTCAATAATGTGTTTACATGCAATTTTTCCCCATAGCCGCCTGTGAGCATGCGTGTGTGTGTGTGTGGGGGGGGGGTGTTTGTAATATCCTTTATGTCTATTTTTATACACTGTTTTGATGTGTGTGTGGTGAAGTGTGTGTGTGTGTATGTTAAATTCTCTGTCAGGGGAATCCCTTTTTCTTCTTTATTGGTGGTGTGTGTGTGTGTGTGTGTGTGTGTGTGTGTGTGTGTGAGGACACTTGTCCGGTCACATCTCATTGAAGCGGCCTGGGGATTTGGTATAGCTCTGTTCTCCATCGCTGTGAACACATTTGTGTGTGTGTGTGTGTGTGTGTGTGTGTGTGTGAGTGTGTGTGTGCGCGTGCGCGTGCATCGCAGTCTTTCAGGGAACCCACCATTGTGAATGCGGATGGTGTTTTCATGCTTAGTAGGCGGCCATTCTTTGAGCAAATTAGATGAGATTTGGCTTTTTCTGCGCTGTTTGCATTCCTAATTTGTTGTGTCTGGCGACGCACCATCCCGGGGAGAATTTGCTTCACAATCCGAGCGTGCGGCTCCTCTGCGGAAATGTGTGCACAATGCACGGCTCGTTCGGAGCAAGATCCTTTTTGGTCGCTTCCGTGCAGCGCGCCTTTTTTTTGAGCCGGCTTGCGCTCTGAGAATTGGTGAAAATTGAGCCTCACCGCGTCGCATTGAGGCGCGGCCGATCCGCCAAGCGTTTCCAGCTCGGTTCCAGCTTTTGGTTCAAATTCTGGCTTGTTGGCCCGAAATATTTAAAAAAATCAGTCTTAAATTGACTTTAATTCCGTCGCGTGACAGCTACAAAATTTGAAAAGGGTCATGTGCCCCCCCCCCCCCCCCCCGTCTCACAAGGACAACACACCCTGGAGATCTGCTTTCACACTTTTTTAGAAATCCTCATCTTTAATCAGAAGAACTTCAACTCATCATCTGGTCTTATAATACTTTAAAAAGGAGTGTGGGGAGTTTTATTGCTGTACAATACACAATGCACAATAAAACTAGTTTTTAAATAGCATAGAAATAATAAGTAGTTCAAGTAATTGGTCAAGTAATTAAATCTGGAGATAGAAAGGATGCAGGACTTTCTGGAGTCGCTGATTGCCTTTATCACTTTGCACTTGCACTTTCAGCTGTAAATCTCACCTTTGAGAACCAACCCAAAAAGTGAAGCTCCCTCCCTCCCCATATAGAACTGGCTCCATGCTGGTTGCCATAGCTACCATACAGGACTCTACCAGCAGGTATGTGTGTGTGTGTGTGTGTGTGTGTGTATACTGTATATATAGACGGCTAGTTTCAGCGAGGTTTTGAAGGCTCTGTGTGTGTGTGTGTGTGTGTGTGTGTGCGTGTGTGTGTGTGTGTTTCACGGCTTGTGAAGACCGGTCTCCGAATTGACTATTTCTTTGGTTTAGAAGTGAATGAGAAATATGGGTCCTCACTAACCAGGTGTATTTACTCAGACCTCAATTTGATACCAGTACAAGAGTGTGTGTGTGTGTGTGTGTGTGTGTGTGTGTGTGCGTGTGTGTGGTTTGAGAAAATTAAAGATTAATTATCTCCCCAATAAGGACTAAGTGCTGTATCTAACGGAGCTGTCAGCCCAAATGAATGGAGCCCAATGACTAGGCAGTGCATGTGTGTGTGTGTGTGTGTATGTGTGTGTGTGTGTGTGTGTGTGTGTGTGTGTGTGTGTGTGTGTGTGTGTGTGTGTGTGTGTGTGTGTGTGTGTGTGTGTGGGTGGGAGTGTGTTTGTTTTCCTATACTTGTGAGGACAGGTCTCAGAATTGGCTATTTCTTTGCTTTCAAAGTGCACCAAGAACATGGGTCCTCACTAACCAGGTGTATTTACCCGGACCTCATTTTGATACCAGTACAAGAATGTGTGTGTGTGTGTGTGTGTGTGTGTGTGTGTGTGTGTGTGTGTGTGTACTATCATATCGCACAATTAAATTAGATTTTAAGCGACACGGTGACACACGGAGCATCACGGTTATGTTTAAAACAAAGACGTTTCAAATGGAGAATGCTGCTTTACACATCACGCATTGACAGCTCACACACACATACACGCACACACACACGCACACACACACACACACACAGACATTGCGTTGGAAATGTTGCGTGTCATGTCACTTTATATCCGTCTAATGAGGTCTGTGTTAGTGTGTGTGAGTGTGTATGTGAGTGTGTGTGTGTGTGTGTGGGTGTGTGTGTGTGTGTGTGTGTGTTGATGTGGAGTATTTTGGGGATGTTGCAGAACAGAGATGTCTCTGTGAGGAGGCAAAAAAGTGCCCGCTAAGCTAAAAAAAGGAAGTAAAAAAGGTCCTTGTCATCCAGGGAATTCATCTCTCTCTCTCTCTCTCTCTCTCTCTCTCTCTCTCTCTCTCTCTCTCTCTCTCTCTCTCTCTCTCTCTCTTCAGTTGGAGTGCACGTCGTGCGTAGTACTTGTGACTCTCAACCTCCTTCATATCAAGGACCCTCAATTTGATTTAGGGGCCGCGGACCCCAACACCCGAACACTGTGGCCGACAGAAATGCACAGAATTTAACCAGTATGGGGTTAGATCCAATGCATGGAGAAAAAAAACGGAATTACTTGATTATTTTTTGTATTCCAATTTATTTATTTATTATTATTAAAAATGTATATATGAGTAAATTCATCAATTAACTGTTTTTTTTTCTTCATTTTATTTACTTTATTTCCTTCAATAATGAGTTCCAAGTGCCAAAACACTGAATTGCTTTTATTGATTTGCCGCTTGCTTAAAAAAGTATTTATTGGGACCATCATTTATTTATTTTTTATAACCCCCCCAAAGACTTAATGGGGTGCAGGTGCCCAAAGCATAATTATAATTATATACAATTTAAGTTAACCCCTGATTTAGTCCAAACCTCCATGGAGCCAATGACCCGTAAATGAAATTAAAGTGAATTTTAACAATTCAAATTTTTTGCCGTGGCTCCCCCGGAAATCTCGTGAAGGCCCCCCGCGGGGTCCCCGGACCCCACATTGAGAACCACTGCACTACAGACAAACTCAGGCTTGGACGGAGCGTGGCGACATTTGGGCGGGGCGCGGGATGTCAGTCGTTTCTATCATTGAGATTCTTTGCCGCCTTCGATAAAGATAAATATTGATTTCAATCTTCCTTTCGCGCCAGAAGAATGACTCGGTTCTTTCAGTCGGTTTTTCCACAGACACACACACACACACACACACACACACACACACACACACACACACACACACACACATACACACACACGAAAAAAACCCCCGCAGATAACCTTAGATCAACATGATGAGAGCGGTCTTTTGGCTGACCTTTCACTTATGTCAGATGGATGGAGGGAAGAACCCCCATCTCCTACAAATATCAAGAGATGGAGGCGAGGGGGAAAAACTTTAAAAGGTCTTGGGCGTCGTGCGGCAGCCCTTCAGAAGAGCAATTTTCCAGGCCAGTCTGGCGTTAGCGTATTAAGCTGGGCTGACAAACCAATTATAGACTAAAGGGAAGGAGAGGCTTGTCAAAAAAAAAAGAGAAAAGGTAATTTTTACCAAGCGGTGAGCTTCGCGCCGAGCGAGCGACTCCTTCGTGGCGAACAAATCTTTCGGGGGCCCGGAGTCACTCCGCCGAAAGAGCCGTTCGGACACGCAGGTGTTTTCGCCCGGGCCCGAAATTCCATTCACAACTCCAGAGCCCGACCGACTTTTCCAACTCTTGGAAATCGAGCAAATCTTTTTTTTGCAGAGTCACTCCGTAAAAGGAGCCGAATCTCGCAAAAAAAAAAAGAGCCCAAATCTTCGCCACTGTTCCGCCACGGCGTCCGCCTCCGGCCTCTTGACGGTGAATAATTCATGTCGAGTACATTATTGTCAAATTAAGGGATAAGCGCCCCGGTCACGCTGATGAAATAAAAACCCGTCAAGGAAATCGTGAATTAGATATCCAATCAATCAAAATCGATTAGATAGCGCATAAACCCGACAGATACGCTTCGGCACAGAGGCCTATCACGCTAGATGTTGGGGTCTCCAGATAATTCCAGATCGTGCCAGATAATAACGTAGATAACATCCGGCGGATGAAATACGGGCAACGTTGTAACTCGTATTCCCCCGCTTCTTCCCGAGGCCAGAAGTGATTAATGGATTAATATGTGAGGGGATGAGAGCATGGACCAGTGATGGACAGCAACGCGGGTTGGTCTTTATCTCACGTCCTTCATTTGTCGCCGCGGTTCGCCGGGTTCACACTGGTCATTGTAACATAATGAATTTAGCAAGCTCAGCAGCTCGGCTCCTTTACAACTTTTCTACCAGATGCCTTTGTCCAATGACACCTGGAGGGACGGACATTTAAGAAGAGACAAAGTCAAGGGTTCTCTTCACTATTGTTTTGGACCATGACCCCCTTTTTAAGTCCTCAGGGTGTAACATTTTTTTGATTATTTCCTATTATTATTATTATTATTATTATTATTATTAATATTATTGTTGATAAAAGGGAATGGACATGGTTGAGGTCTCGTTAGAACTGGGACGTCTCAGACATCTGGTGGTTCACGTTTGACCCATATCGATAGACATTTGGAGACGGAATTAGTGAAAAACCGATGAAAATCAGCCGGATGTTGAAGAATGTCGGCATACCTGGATTAGTTTGTGAAGCCAGGCGCTTTGCCACATCATGAACCGATGTTATATAAGTGCCATTTGCGTTTCTGGGTGCTCGTTCCCATTCGGAGGGTTGCACTGTGTAGACCGCAACCTCGTTGCGCCGCGAGACAAGCAACAAGGAGACGATGGACTAGGGGAGCCGATGCAGCGTTCAATGTAAAGTGGAAAAATCGTGTTGCGTTTCACAAAACCCGGAAAAATGTTATACATACCTAACATTACTAAACTTGACTATGTGTATTGCCACCTGCAGCTATATTTATTATTATTATTATTATTATTATTATTATTATTATTATTATTATTATTTATTTTTTTATTTTTATTTTTTTATTGTGTTGTGGCCACACCACAAATTGAATATGTTAGAATTCCCATTCATGTCTATAATCAACTGTGATGATGCAAAGTGATTCAAATTACAAATCTTTCTTCCTGTACTTTAATAACTGACATTAATGGTCAAGGTGCAGATACTACACATTGCATATCCTCATACTGCTTAATGTGAATCTAGAGTATGGCATCTTCTACTTTTATCAACATGGAGGGAGCTCCAAATGGATGATATGGATATTACGATATTATTTCAAACCTAATTAAACAGAATCACAATCAGTGATTCTGAAGTCGGCCGAGTACATTTTCACATACAAGGAACTTGTTATGGTTATAATTGGTGCCTTGCTGTACAGACAATTATCATAATAAAGATTAACAGTCTGAAGAAAAGCAAAATATAAAAAAACACCTGGCATTTTGTACATTCTGTATATTTCTTATATATTATATAAAAAATATACAGAATATACAAAATGCCATTCTATTTGCATGGTAAATGAGCTAAAAAGACAATAGCTTGGGATATGTGGCAGTATGCTAAGTGTGCTGGGATGAAACGACATTTTCTATTCAAAAATACATCAAGTATTAATTCATCAGACGTCACGGCCCCATGTGCGTATCAAGTGACCCCAACCTGAGGTTGAGAATCCCTGGATGACGTTCCCGGGGTTTCTTCACTCCCCTTAATTCGATGCCTGTCCAAGGAGTGTTAGTTAGAATAAGCACTACAGTGGAATCAGAGGCCATATTGTATTGTACGAGGCCGGAGATGGGATGAAATGGGGGGCGGACCCGCGATAACGACAACAACAACAACAACAACAACAACAACAACAACAACAACAACGACAAAAACAAAACATGTGACGTTGAGTGGGCCGGGTTGACTGACTTTCCTGGTCCGTTTCCAGAGCCGCTCGTCGAGGCGATTTTCCCACTCGCGGCTGGAGGCGTTTATTGCGGGCGACCTCTTATCTCCCCGTCGCTCCCACGCCGCCGGAAAATGACAGAGCTGGAGGAGCGGCGGGTGACCTTCATCTGAAGATTGAAGGCGGCCGCCGGTCGGTCCCCGTTGATAGACGGACCTCGGGCGGTTTCGAGGGGATAATAACAATGTTTATCGCAAACACATAATTTTGCGCTTTCCCGAGCGGATTAGGTCTTATCCCTCAAACCCCCACCCCACCTGTCATCCTCGTCGACGTCCCCCCTTTGTTTTCGAACCCTGGGATTCATTTGACTTGTCCTCTTCATTAGCAAATCCAATATTTTCTATAGCAGACGCAGCGGATTCCTATTATTTTTCTCCCAGCCACTGAACCCTTTCATGCATTCATTTAATTCCCTCACGTGTGAAATAATATCCTGGCCCAACGCCGCCGAGCCATTTAGACCGGCTCGTTTCCTTTCTATTTTTTTTTTTGGTTCATTCTTCTTTCTCCTTCTCCGCCGTGGCGCGATAAGCGGAGCTGGAAGGGATGATGATCAAACGATTCCCAGAACTCCTCCTCCCACTCCCTCATTAAGCGCCCCCACCCCCGCCGCCGTCTCCCAGTTTCTCCCAGTATAACACCCAACTGTGATTTTCCACCGCTCGTCCCGCGATGAGCGGCCGACGAGTCGACGACGACGCTCCGTCTTTGAGAAGAAAAAGCGCTAATTTGGCGCTTGGAGGGCTTGGGAAAGGCCTCGCTAATGAGGCCCAGTCCAAAATGGTCACACCAGCAGGTCCAAAAACAGCTCTCCGGGTCGCCCCCCTCCTCCCTTCCAGCTTGGCAGCCCAGTGGAAAGAGAAGCGGCGGGGCGTCTGCGCCCGCAAAGAGAACCCGGGCCGTGGGCGCCAACGTCGGTCGAGGCTTTTTAAAGTTCCCCTCCTCGGGCGGAAGCAGCAGGATGAGTCGCCACTAATTTGGCTCATCTCAGCGCCGCGAAGATGAGGAACCGTGAGATCCATTGATTTTCAAAGGGGGGGGGGGGGGTTATCCCACAGAGTCTTAGAGCGATTTTCACCATCTGCTCGATTAGCGAACGAGACTGAAACCCTGCAAATCTGCCGTCATCCCTCTGACTCCCCGCGGCTATGCCGGGGAAATCCGTTGTATTTAATTTTTTTTTTTTTTCCTGTTCATTCAGTTTTGTCCTTGTGATCTCCGCCCGCTGAATCGGGGCTGGGATTCAGAAAGTCAGTCATTCGTCGGTGTCGCGCCGGGCGGCCGCCTTATCGGGAGGCAAAACAAGTAATGACTCGGAGCGACGGCACTTCTACCCAGTGGACTCCCGTGGACTCCCTTGGGGCCTGGGAAATCGTAAATATCTAAACAAAACGGTCAGTCCAATTAAAGATTACCTTTCCCTTTACCGCAGACCCTTTTCACTCGAGTTAAGGTACGAGGATAAGATGTATGGAAAGTAGCTTTCAGCACAGTAGGGTGGAGTTGGCGGTGTTTTCTCTCCCTTCCTGATCCATCCACCGCTACAGTCCGGCCTTTCTGGCTCCCACCGGTTCTTACCGTGCAGGGAGGCCAAAACACACGCAGAACACTTTTTCACCGTCGACGAACAACTTTCTTCAGCTGTTTCTCAGAAGTAAAGGAGTTCTTGGCCGGCGTTTGTACAGCTTGTGAGCAGGACTCCAGCACTATTCAAAGACCCGAGACCAACCGCTTCCGGTTCTCGAGCACCTGCACCGAGAGAGTTCGCATGTACTGTGTACATGCGAGGTGGACACGGCTCTATCAGCGACCGTCACCATTTCCTAATCCTTCCACGCCCTCAGAAACGTACCTGTAATCACCAAATCACACACGCGGCTGGAGGTTTTACATCCCGGAAAAGACTCACCCAAACCACTAAATTGGAATGGGCGGCACAGTCCCCCTCCAACGCACGGACACACCCGGAGCTTCGAAGTCGCCGGGTCTGACGTTTGGAGGGACGGCGAGAGCGAAAGAGTAAGGCCGGGGCGTCGAAACGCCAACGTCTAGGTCGGAGTTGTTGACAAGCCGCTGGCAAGCAGTGGCGGAGTTGTTTACTCGGTGTTCTCTCCCTTATCTCCTCTCCCTCTGCATTTCTTTACCGCAGCTTGTTTTTCTCTTGTCCGCTGCAGACACCCAAGCCCTTGTAGCGACCCGCTTACCTCACCCCGGATGTCTCGCAAGATCGCCCTGGCATCGTTGTTTATTTCATTTCGCTTTTATTCACGAAAAAGAACTTCCCGCCTATTTTCTCGTGAGGGAGCCGTTGAAGAAAGGCGCCGGCTGTTTTGAAGAGACTGACGAGCGACCCGATAAAACGAGTCGTCTCACTTTACGACCCTCCATTGTAAATCAATCAATTGGGAGGCGAATCAACAATTCCCGGAAAAACAAAAAATTTTGGAAGAGTGACTCCCATCGACCGAGTCATATGAAACGTTTTGTTTCGCAACGAACGAATTGTTTGCGAGTCTTGAGTCACGAGCAGAGAGGACAGAGCTGACAGTCGTGAAGCCGATCTCAATTCAATAGGAAAGGAAGCAAGGAAGGAAGGTATCAAAAAGGGCAACGAAACCCCTACAGGCACGGGTAGGATGTGGTTAAATATTCATAGTTTCTCGGCCTGGTTGGATGAGAAACGTCGAGCGGGGTGAGGTGGGTGAGGTGGCCGGTTGAGGCGAGGCGTCACTGACTTGATGATGGGCAGACGACCGAACCCCGTTGGTTTAATGAGCGCCGGTGCCGGTTCCTTCTTTTTCTTTTTTGTGGCAAAATAATTATGCAAAAGGCATTCATTGGAAATGTACCAGAAATCCCAAAAGCGCACATCTGACCGGTGTCTCCGGAGAACCGGGATACCTTATTAGTGTCGTGCCGGCAGGAATTGGGCGATAGTTACGAGGAGGCAACGCTGAGAAACTAACTTACAAGCAAACCGCCGTCTGCCGACTCCACCAGCAGAGAAATGGCTTAATTAGTTGTCATTTTTAAAACTTAAAACCACCGAGAACTGGATTGTGCGGTGTATTGCTGTTTTTCTTAATTGGACATAAACAGACCAGAATTGCATGCGTCACTTTGTTTGGCAAAGTTGAAGTCCCACTTAAAGTAAAATGAATGAAAGATGAAATGATTGCTTTTGAGACGCGTCGATTCCATTACACTGCGTGGGAGGTAAATGAAATGAAAGTGTTAATGTAATGGTCCAGATGTTGCTTTTTTCAATGATATACGGAAAGACCTACACACTTATCCACGGACACAAATGCACGCACACACACACACGCACACACACACACACACACACACACACACACACACACACACACACACACACACACACACACACACACACACACATCTAATAAACACATAATGACAAACAGTGTTCTGTACGTTCGGCATAAGTAAGTAAGAAAGAAGGACAGAAAGAAATATTCAACAAATCTTCAAAAAATCAACTCCTACGACTGGGCCGATTGAGATTAGTAGTATAAAATCGCATTCAAATAAAGCCGCTTCTTCCACATTTCACTATCTTCCCGACAGCTGCAATGATCAAACAAATTGTTAATCATCAATCATGAAAAAGTGGACATCTGTAACAGGTTTTTCAGGGATTTATTGACTCTCATGCACTATCTGGGAATCAGCTCCTTCGGCTGCATTTGCGCTTACGTGAGAGACTAGAAACAGAACGTTGCACCGCTTCCTCCTGGAAAACCAAGGCGAGGCTCCGGGTGTGCGGCCGCGACGGCAAAAAGGTTTTTTTTATATCAAATGCGATATCACTGTTATTCAAAACAGACGCGCGCGAGCACAAGGTGAGTTTCGTGTTCTCCAACAGGAGATTTAACGTGTTGATTTAAGGCCTTCAAACGTTTGCCCCGTAGGACCGCATTGAAGCGCAGCGAGGGCGGTAGGTTTTTTTCTCCCGCAAAAACATTCAGCGAGGTTGTGCAATGAGCGGCGATAAACGGACGGGAAGCGGCACTTTAGAAAGGGTCGAACAACCGACCCTTTAAACCTCCCCCGTTCATTCTCGGATCAGCCCCTGCCGTCCGTACAGGAAATCCAATATTTGGCGACGGCAGCCAAGAAGCGGAGGGTCCAGGCGCCGCGGTCCATCCCTCAACCTGAATCGTCACGCTCCTTTTTCCACGGCCGCTGTTTCCACGGAGACAGGCGGCACGGGAATCCCGCGCGTTTCAACAATTCTCCCGACAATGTTGAATATGCTCGTCGAGGTCACCACCCCTCCGATAAGCGCGAGGAGCGCCGGCGTGTTTACACCGAAAGGTCACCGGGAAAATCCTCATTGTGCTTCAGCAGAATGGATTTCCGGCTTATTGGCGTGACTTTAAATGGAATTTTTTTTAACTTATTCGCACACGCGCACGCACACACACACACACACACACACGCACACACACACGCACACACACACTTTCTATTCCTAACCTGAGAACAACATCTGTGAGGTGTTAATTGCGCGAGCAAAATCCAAACGCTATCTGGATTTTGGCAAGGGCATAAATATTAATATGTCATAAAGCTGCTGAATTTGCATCAGTATGTATGCAGCTGTTACTTTCTGTCGGAGGGGAAGGGAAAGGAAGAGGGTGGGGGGACTGGTGAAAACGTCAGGAAATGAGTGCCTCTTCACACCGGGGACTGAGTGCATGCTGGGTAAAAAAAAAAAAAAAAAGGAACGGTAGTCAACGGCGGGCAATCATCAACGTCTGATTCCGGATGGGGAGGGAGAGGGAGAGAGAGAGAACGGAAAGCGGGGCTGGGCCATGCGTCAAAATGTTCCCGCCAGCCACATCAGCCCAACATCCGGCCATTATAGATAAACAGTATTAACCGTTCTCACTGATCTGGCTCGGATCAATCTCCCGCTCCTCGTCGCCTCGTCCGCAAAAATAATTTCCAGCGGAAGCTAGAAAGTCTCCAATCTGTCTCCACATCTCCACGTGGCCGCCGACAACTCTTTGCCACCACCGTGCAGAATATATATATATATATATATATATATATATATATATATATATTGTCGGCCAATACAATATGTTGGCTGATTGCAGATACATTCCTCCAATAGCCCAAGCCTAATGAAAAGGAAGGAAGGAAGGAAGAGACGAGGAAGCTAAAAGGAGAAAAGCTGACGTTTTTTTTGGACGACACACCGACACACGCGCGCACACACACCGTCCTGTGACATTGAACCGTCCTTGGCACCCGGCTGTCTGGCTGCAAACGCTCGCCGGGCTGCGCCGCGCCCTGCTGGGAGGACCCAGACAAGATGGCCGCCGCTGACAGAGTTCCACCTGAAGCTGTTTTCCCACCGCGTCCACGGGGCGCCGCTCGCCAGCTGCTCCCGCCACGCAGGCCCGGCTAAATAAAGCCCGGGGGACGCGACGATGAAAAACAAAACGAAAAAAACAAAACAAGGCAACAAGTGTGAAGGAGGAGGAGGTGGAGGCACCAACGCTCGGCCCCTTCTCCCCAAAATAAACGCATGGATGCAGCGTAATTAGGGAGCGGAAGGCGCGGGGCGGACGCGGCGGGTATCGAAGGCCGACGAGGTGATGGCGGAGGGGGGGGGGTGATGTGATGTCAACAAACAGGTGATGTCATGGGCGGGCGAGGGCTTTTTAGGGCTGAGACGCGCGCTGAAAGTGAGGTCGACGCCCGTTTCCGACGGCGCCGGTCGGCTGGAAACTCCTGCTCCGAAAAGTGGCGGGTAGATTTGGGCAAAAATGAGGTCAAAACTGCCACAGTGTCCAATTTTTAGTTTCCGTTTAAGGATTATTTTCTTATTTTAATTTTATGTAAATACACTGCGACCTCTTGCCCGTATTTGCAACCCGACTCTTACTTTTTTTTATATTCGACTCTTCTTTTATTTTACATTTTTAAAAAAAAAATGTTTTTTTAATTTCCTCCTCATCTTTGCCTTGTTATTTTATCTAGTCATGCACACTACGTAGTTGTTGCCTGTCGCGCCCTAAGAATTTCATTGTACAGAATGACCTTGTGCTGTACTGTACACCTGACTAATAAAACACTTTGAACTTTGAACTTTTGAAAAGAAACCAAACAGACGCAAAAGAGGGACAAGAGAAATATGGTAAACTCAAATAATTGCACTCTAAATGCTACAAGACGAGGAGCTAAATAACCCAAGATGCACATGTTTAAGTAAGTGCAAAATAAAGGCCACGGCTGGGAACTGTTGACAACGGCGCTTTTACTTCCGACCGTTTCGCCGTCCAGTTGCTGATTCTTTGACTTGCCGCACCTCGAATCAAGCCGCTGAGTCCGCACCGTGTCGCCGTCTCCTCTACTCCGGCTGGTGTTTTGTTTTTGCCAGTGGACCAATCAAACGAGTCCTCCTGAAACCCCGACGACAACGTCCGCATATACGGCTTCGACCCGCTCCCTCTCACCTCGCGGCCAATCCGCTCTGCGGCCGCCGCAAACCGGGCCCCCTGAGCGGGCGATCGACCAGATGGAGGAGACTGACATGAATGGCGGGGATTCACCGTGGGGAAGGAGCCACATATTCCGATATCCTGACACACAGTACTCCGCCCTACACCACCCGGGCAAACAGGAGCCTGTAGCCGAGCGGGTGTATTTGCGCGCGCACAATAGCTGTAATTGATGTTCCCGGCGGAGCGGCGCAGTTCCTCTCGGTGGGGGGGCTCCCGCTCCACCTCCCACACACACACACACACACACACACACACACTTTCTCCCGCCACCGTGATTTATTTGTCCCGGGGTTGGAGCCGCCACCGCTTTCACAGTCGTACACTCGCCCAATCAGTCACACGTGGGCCCGGGGCTTTCTCTCTGCCGTATCTCATTGTCTGAAAATGTGTGTGTTGATGGAAAAGCATCAAATGTAAGGTTGGTGTGGTGTATGTTGCTTTAAGGTGTGGATGTGGTTGTGGTGCGTACAGTGTGTGTGTGTGTGTGTGTGTGTGAGCTGTCATCAGTTGAGTGGGACTCCAGCATCATTACCCGAAGAAGAGTCTCGTGTAGTTCTCTCCCTCTCTCCCGCTCTCTCTCTCTCCGTTTCCCTCCCTTTCATCTCACTCCCTCTCTCTCTCCGAGTTTGTGTACGACAGAGCGCTGACTTCACACGACCGAGTTGCATGATGGGTATAATACCCAGGTGGCCCCATCCGTCGTTTGTGATGCGCGTCCGACGTTTGCGCCAGAACGTGCGCTATACGCACAGTGGTGTAACACACAGCTCCGGAATATGTAAACGCAGGCACGCGGGTTGGAAAGCAATGCATATGTAAAACCACACACACACACACACACGCACACACGCACACACACACACACACACACACATACGCACACACACACACACGCACACACACACGCACACGCTGCTTTTACTGCTTAATTAGGTACATAGTTATGGGATCCTGAAGTGCCACAATGAAAAATACAATGATTAAAAGAATAAATAGATACATAAATAAATACATGTGGAAACATAAAGACAAATAAACTGGAAAATATATACAGAAAAAGAATGATAAATCTGGAAATGAATATAGATTTTTTTTTCCCACATCTTTTTTTAATCAATTTTCATATTTATTTCCAGATTTATTTTGTCATTCACTTCCCAACATATTTCTTTATCCATTTCCATATATGTTTTTATTCGTTTATTTCCATTTACAGTTGCTTATTTATTTAGATATATATTTTTACATTTACTTATTAATTTATTTACGAATATATTTCTCCAGTTCTGCTTTTCCAGAGGAGCACAAACTGTCAATCAACTTGTTTTTAGGCCGCCCACTAAGTCCAAGTAATCACTCCCAAAATAAATGTGCTCGGTTTCCAACCACTCAATGCGCTCAGAGTGACGACACACTCCGGTGCACAGTTTGGGCAGCTGGTAAAAGCCGCGGAATGCAGGACCTCATTACGTCCGGAGGACCTTCGGGGCGGTCATCGTCCAGCAGCTGACGGCCCCGGATGGTCCCTCCCGGAGGCGTACGGCCGCTTCTTGCTCATTGCGCCACATAACCCTCGTCAAAGTAAATTTGGATTCACCATTATCCTCCGCCCACCGAGCAGGAGTTGCCTGAGTTCACTCCTCGGCTCTTGTTCAAATTCCGCCGTAGGCCACTGCACTTGGTGGCTGCAGGTTAATGCTGCGTTCGAGGCAACTCGGAACCGGGAAAACCTCCCAACCTCCAACCGTTCATGATGTACTTCTGTTTACGCTGAAATGGCGCCGCAGAGCAACACGTTGAGGGACTCGGCCCTCAGTTCCCCTCGTGGAATTATGACATGGAAGATGAGCCGTGGGCCATTCGTTCCCCCGAGCGGAAGTTGGAAGTTTCCAGTTCCCAGTTGTCGTGAACGACCAGTCATCAGCCGCTTGGACGTAGTGGGCGGAACAAAACCAGTTGATCGACAGTTTTTGCTCGTCACTTAAAAGCGGTGAATTAATAGAGAAATATATCTGGTAATAAATGAAGAATTAAATGTAAAAATATATATGAAAATAAATAAATAAATGTATGTGGAAATATTTTTTTTAAATAATGGATAAAGATCAAATATTTGGAAATAAATTACCAAATAAATGTAAAATAAATATAAAAATGAAAAAAAAAAACGAACGTTGAAAAATAAAGCAGTAATAAATTCTGTTTCACAACAATTTATATTTCTAAATTAATTTCCAGATTTATAAATTTTTTGTGTATTTTGTGTGTATTTAGGCATACAGCTGTTTTAGATTAATACATGTTGATATTGATGAAAAGACTGTTCAATCATTGAATACAATCTACACACATTTTATTTACTAAAAGACTATTATTTTGACAATGTCACGGTGCGCATGCGTACGTCCAAAACTGCTGGCGCATGCCTATGTCTGACACCGGGAAAACGATCTTCCGTACGAACCATTTATGTGCGAATTACGTCAATGTGTAATTAAAATGTGTACATTAATAAAATAATGATAGGGCCTAATACGTTTAACTGATGTAATGTTTAACCGGTGCAACTAACAGGCAGCTCGCTTTGTGCACACAGCGCTTTAAAATTTAATTGATATTTTAAAAGCTGGTTATTAAGTTTTGCATTTATGCAGCACAGAGTCAACAATGTTTGTTATAACGTTCTTTCTCAGACCTGGAACTCAAAGCATTTCTTTCGATGTCTCAAAAACATATTTAAATAATGGAATGAATAAACCGACGATCAGTCGACTAATGGCTTGAACTGACGATTATTCTTCGACTCTTCAGTCGATGGCAGTCAGTCTTCAGTCAATCTTCAGCCGGGGGCAGCCCTATAGTGATGCACGACTCGCAAACGACTCGTTCATTGTGAACCAAAATTTGAAACCACTCAGGAGTCGAGAGTCACTCCGGCAAAAGAGTGAATCTTTGACTCACAAACCAAAATAATTCCGGACGCCTAAATTCAATTCCAAGGCAAAACAGGTTGAGGCATATGCGTCATGATCTCCGCCTTCGTCTACCTTCCCCTCCCTCTCCTTACCTGTCCCATTAGCCCAACACCACTCACCTGCCCACACGTCTGTTCCCGATCACAAATCAAGCCACTATATAAGCCTCTCTCACCAGTCACACATTGCCAGATTGTCTTCACCAGACTCTCCAGCGTTCGCCGGATTGATTCCCCGCTACAGCCTCTGCCTCGCGCCGACCAGGTACCCTGCCTGCCCCCCTGTCTTCTGTCTGCGCTCCCCGTTGTCGAACCTGCCTGCCCCCTGCCTGTCTTCCGTCCGCTCTACAAATAAAAGACATTACCAAATAGGCCTGCCTGTCTAACCACACCCGTTACAATATGGTGTAATTCATATTGAATGTGAGTGGTTTACCCTTTACATTACATACAGAATGAAATGATTACTTTTGAGAATTCCATTCCGAAGCTCCGCTGCGGCTGAAATGACTCTTCTAACTCCCCGTTCATTGTTCAGAAATTCCTCCCTCGGTCGCCGGGCTTTACACCGCCAGAATAAAATGCACCGGGAGCCTGACAAATTCATCAGAATCAAAGCTTTTATCTGAATGTGGGTAAAATCCAAGTTAGAACGCTGCTGGAACGGAACTAACAATGGACAAAA
>NC_137209.1:7579206-7584206 GCF_960531495.2 Zeus faber | reverse complement strand
GTAGGTAGGTAGGTAGGCATGTAGGTAGGTAGGTTGGTAGGTAGGTAGATTGCAAGGTAGGTACTGTAGGTAGGTGGGTACTGTAGGTAGGTAGGTAGGTAGGTAGGTAGGTAGGTAGGGAGGAGGTAGGTAGGTAGGTAGGTAGGGAGGAGGTAGGTAGGTAGATTGCAAGGTAGGTACTGTAGGTAGGTAGGTAGGCATGTAGGTAGGTAGGTTGGTAGGTAGGTATATTGCAAGGTAGGTAGGTAGGTAGGTAGGTAGATTGCAAGGTAGGTAGGTAGGTAGGTAGGTAGGTAGGGAGGAGGTAGGTAGGTAGGTAGGTAGGTAGATTGCAAGGTAGGTAGGTAGGTAGGTAGGTAGGGAGGAGGTAGGTAGGTAGGTAGGTAGGTAGGGAGGAGGTAGGTAGGTAGGTAGGTGCCAGAGCTCCCAGACAAATGGTTTAAAACAAGGTGGTTGGTAAATCCGTTCTTGAGGCTCTTTTGCGAACGTTTCCATCCAGTCGCGTCACATCGCCGACCCGGCGAATCAATCAGCGCTCGGCCTACAAGAGGAGCTTCAAACGAGGATCCAAACACCGCGACGTCTAATGAGCGGGACCGTATGCCGAAAAACACAAGGAGACCATTGCTCTCTCTCTCTCTTTCTCTCTTTGCCCTCACTCCCCCCCCCCACCCCCCCTCTCTCTCTCTGCCACCTTTTATGCCTCCTACAAAGCATCCTTTAATCATTTCTACTTTGAACAAGAGACCCTAATGGTTCCCCTGGGGAGCCTTGTGTGTCAGCCATCTTGACAGATCCCTTCTTTCGGTGGGGGGATGGCGAAAGATTTTTAATGGGGGAACCCGGCCCTCAGATATCACAGGCGCTCTGACAGAATAATGATGAAAATCGTACACCGTGAAAGTAAAAATACTGGAAGAATGAAAAAAAAACCACTGACTTGAAATGACTGCACTGAGCGTGAGGAGTTCGTTGGAATTATCCCAAATATCTCAATATTTTCAAAGCATTCTAATTTGACTCAATGAATAGTGTAGTAGCCCACAAGGCTTCATTGTAAAAAATCGTGACCTAGCCCACTCACAATGGCCCGGCGAACCAGTTTTGGATCGGCACTCACCAGTTGAGAACCTCTGGATTTACGTGGACAAAATAAATGCATGAGCGGCATAGGGGTTAGCCACGTGGATTTTGAACGAACCTTGAGAACATGTGTCTTGATGTCCGACAGAATATTTGTTCTATTATGAATTGCCATTTGAAACGGGAAGGTTCGACATTTTTCAAGTATGCGCGGCTTACTGTATGCAGATAATTGAATGGTCGAAATATCAATTCCCTGGGAGGTAAAACCTGTATCCGTGTTATCCTTCCTGCTTGTGTAACTCTGTTTACGATTTCTATTTAGCAACCAGTCATGCCAGCAGTCATCCCATCACATCTCCCAGGTACCTGGGAGGAGTCGTCGACATGCAAAACTCGCAAACGATGCGTTAGCTGTGAACAAATCTTTGAAATGACTCAGGAGTTGGGAGTCACTCCGCCAAAAGAGTCGTTTGTTCGCGGCTTGGTGTCTGAGGACACAATTTGTGACTGAAGCACAGGCAACCACTCCCCAACGGAATCGATCTGCCAACCCTGCGTTCCACCAAAATATATCATTTTGACTTGTGGAATTCACAACTCAGGGCTGACTCCTGACTCTCAAGCCGGAGCTTTGGCTTTATTTGGGTTTAACAAAGGCATTGGGATTTTCGTAAAAGGACAGTGATCGGACACTTTAGGGGAGCATTATGAACTGTGACCTTTTTCATTTGATTTGTTATAGAAACGGTCGTTTGTTGAAAGTCTACTTTAGGCTAAGCCACAAAACGAGCAGTCATCTACACCGTATTCCCAAACCCATGTGATAAAAAGGCTGATAAATGACTGGATTTTTACAATTGCATGAATTCCATTATCGCCAAATTCACTCCCAGACTGTTTCATTTAACTGTAGTCATCTTTTAACGGAATGAAAGTGTTCGAAAATCAAGAGTCAAGACAAAATAAAGATGCAGCCGCAAACCCTGAACGTTTCCATTGATAGAATTCCATATTTGCTATCAGCAGAGTGAGTGAGTCATGTACATTTTGTCTAGAGTGAATGCATGTAAAGGCATCGCACGGAAGCAAACCACCAAACGCAGCTGAATATCGCACCAACAATGCAGTGTTTCACCGAAATAGCAGCCTAATAAAAAACACGGACGCCTAATAACTCTATTTTGTATTGAGGATGGGGCGGCGGCGTACCCGAGGGAAACCAGACATCTGTGCTGCTAAACCTTCATAAAGAAGCCTTGGACGGCCAAATGTGCGAATTTGGACCGAACACTTTGTGCACAGATTGCACTCGAGAATGGATTGTGCGCTCGCAAATACGACTGCTCCATGCGAGACAGGTGGAAAGATAAGTTGCAAGCGGCTCTATATCCGGATTTTGGTCCCCTTGTCGGCCCCCCTGCTCCAGAACGGCGAGGTTAGGCTGAAATTCCTCCACAGGGTTCAGGTCTTTTAGAATCGCGGAGAAAAATTTCCCCGACATAGGATTTTGAGGGGAACAAAACAAGCGAGGAGCGGCACGCAAAACACAAACAATGCATCTCAGTTAAAATTCAATCATTTCATTAATTGAAATCAACGACGGTGCCTTCGGGGAACAGACGCAGAGATGTGTCCCTCTCGCTTGTTTGTTCTCGTTAATTGCTCATAGCCACTTCGACAGGGGGCCGGTGGCACGCCGCGCCGGCGACAGGAGGCCGTGATTAGATGCTCTTCGTATTTACTCGGGAGAACAAACATACTAATCATGTTCGCTGGCGACGTCTATTTGTTCCTCCGTGTCCCAGTCGCCCACCACCACCGCCGCCGCCGCCACCGCCACCCCACCCCACCACGGGATTGCAACAGGCCTTGGCTGGCGTGACCACCTAAGGCCTAAACAATCGCTTTGACTACTTCACCGAAAAAAAACCCCATCACCCCCACTGAGGCTATCCAGCATGCCCCTGAGAACACTCAACTGTCAGAATAGTCTAATTAAGAAGTGAGACAGCGGCCAATTAAAAAATAAATACATCTATTTAGATATGGATATATATGTATACGTATATGTATATATGTATGTATACAGGATTTTTTTTTCCCCCGCTGGGAGCCTCTGGCCCTGGCTGTCATTTCAAATAAAATTTCACAAGGCCCCTGGGTCTTGTTAGGCTCGCATTGCTCTCCTCCCAAAACAACGACTCACGGGAAACATCACCGGCTCCAGACGATGCGTCATCACAAGGTTCTGAGCGCTGAAACAAAGAGTCGTAATCACAATGGTAATGTTTGATGTAATAATCTGTTTTTTTTTCCGGAGTTGCTCAAACTGCATCGGGAGCTGAACCTCAACCGACGCAAAATCACTGTAAGTCACGACGTGCTTCAACAACGGGGACGGGGGAACGAGTGGACCATTTGAGAGGCAGGAAATAGTGATTATGCTCAGCCATTATATTTCATTTTAACACCCTCGGTTAAGCCTACACCGATGTCTATTTCATTTAGGCGAATTCAGCGATGCATTGTTGCGCAATAGTTGTGTTAATTACATGTTTGGAAATGCGTCTGAGTCCACTTAATAGTCTCCAATCACGCTGCAAGCAGCGCATTGCTGCCGGTAATAGTGCGATGCCTCATTGACGCCCTGCTAATCTGCACATGTGAAAGGCCATTGGGCAAGTCATTTCCCGAATTGAAGGACTTGATTCAGGAGGCGAGGTGCCTGGTGTGCCGCGGAGCTTTCCTTTCTTCCTCAGCTGGAGCCACTCCTTTTGGAGCGGAGAACAATACGTTTTGTCTGGTTTTCCTGTCATTCCTTTGTTGCTTAATACGATCCGTCTGAGTCTGTTGAGAACGAGTAGGTTTATCATCGCTTTCACAATAAAAGCAATGGAACCCGAGCCATCCCTTAAAGGGTTCTTTGGTCGCTTTCCCACAGCACCTGGGAACCGTGCGGGTTATTTCAAAACATTTACGTCGACAATATGCAGGGAGTGTCAAAAATGGCCGTTGGTGTTTCTTGGCGGTTCTTGCGTAGAGTGTGTTTCAGCAATGAGCACCACTGCAAAACCTCAATGGTTGCTGTTCCGCCGAAAAAGTACCACCTCACTTTGCAGGGGCTTTTTTAATTTTTTTTATACTGTTTTCACACCAAAATAGGCTATTGACGCCTTTCCCACTGCCAGGAGGAATGCCGTTTTTTTTTCTGGTGCATCACGTCATGGACAAGTCGGAAAAGGGGCGCGTCATGGTTCCAGCGTGATTGGAGACATCAGAGGAAACAGAAAACGTAAACAAACAACGACACAATAATGTTTCAACTTGGAAAAAAATTTGAGCCGTTCAAAAGAATCGGATCGATCACCACCCACCCAACGCTGAAGAAGAAGCAGCACGGCGCACCAGCAGCGCGGATACTCCATGCTGCAGGTGCTCACCTGCATATGGATACTCGCCCACCGGCAACTGTGCTCCCAGCGGTGCGATCCCCACACTCACAACATTTCACGGCCCCCTATGCGGAAAAAATAGTCTGATAGAAAATAGTATGATTTTGGATTCGAAATGGGGGTATGAAATGCTGGAATGCTACACGGATATTCAAGTAAAGAGGCCAAAATTAGCTGGTCGACACGGGTGTTCTGTTCACATCAGAGCTGAACGGAGGCGGAGCTGATTAAAACCCGTGTCTATTGCAGGGTCATTTGACCCGGGACTGAGGTTTTTCCTTTCCCACTGATGACAAATGCCCGATATTAGCGGGTGTTAATGGGTTTTTGGTGCAGTGGGAAAAGGGTATTAGAACAGGAACCATTGTGTAACCAAGTGTAACCACTTTCTGAATGATGTTGCTCCTGTGGAAAAAGGCCAAAGTTCCTAAGTACTGCACCAACAACTAAGTTCTTGGTTCT
>NC_137209.1:7506706-7574206 GCF_960531495.2 Zeus faber | reverse complement strand
CACCCCGAGCTTTAAATAGCACAGCACAGTGTCTTCCTGATCTCTCTTCCCTCTCTCCTCTTCCCCTTCTCCTCCCTCCATCCCTCCCTTCATCGCTTCGCCGCCCTTCGTCCCAATTCCTTTCATCCTCCATGTTGTTCTTCTCTCCCCCGGTGGACACACTACACACCATCGACCTCCCTCCCTCTCCCTCTCCCTCTCGCTCTCTCTCTCTCTCTCTTTCCACCCCACATTCATCCCTCCGTTCTCCCTCCTCCTTTTTCTTCTACGTTTCCATCCCTCCGCTCTCCGGTCCTCCTATCGATCACTCCCGTTCAGTCGCAGGAAGCTTTATTGGCTCAGTTAGAGTTGACGTTTTACTTGGAGAAGAAAGAGGGATTAAATAAGGGCCCTAAATAACTAGAGGCGAATAAAATAAAAATAAATAGAGGGAAACGTACACCTCCTTCAGCCAATTCACAAAAAACAAGGCTTTTAAGAATCACTCCATCGTTAAAATTTGAGTTTTGGAAATATAACTAATATAGACACACACACACACACAGACACACACACACACACACACACACACATACACACACGTTCTTGGGGAGACGCCAGAAAGTAGTAATGATGGTGGCCATGTTTATGAAACACTCCCTCCCTCTCGTCTCTCCATCCCCTATCCATCCCTCTCTCTTCCCCTCCATCTCTCTCTCTCTCCCACTCTGTCTGTCTTACCCCTCTCCTCCTCCCTCTCCAGCCCTCACTTTCTCCCCTCTCTCGCCCTCCCTCTCTCTCTCTCTCTCTCTCTCTCTCTCAGTCCCTCTCTTGCTCTTCCCCCATCTCTCTCGCCCTCCCTCTTTCTCCCTCACTCCCTCCTCTCTCTACCATCCCTCCCTCTCTCTCTCTCTCTCTCTCTCTCTCTCTCTCTCTCACTCTCTCTCCCCCTTTCTCTCCCCCCTCCCTCGCCCTCTCTTCCCCTCCCTCCCCCCCCCCTCTCTCTCCCCCTCCCCGGGTTCAGTGCGTCCGTGTCTCAAGCTCTCTGTTAGATTAATTTGGGTTTTGGACGCCGCAGCGCTTCACTGTACGCACTCAAAGTCACTCAGGGATTAACGGCGGACCCCGCCACCACCCGCACCCTCCCACACCACCCACACCCACATGCTGCCTCGGCAGAAAGAACAAGACCGCCCCCGCTTCTCTTCCCCAAACCTCACCACCATTCCTCTTCATCTCTCTCCCTCTCTCTCTCTCTCTCTCTCCATCCCTCGTTGAATCCCTCCATTCCCCCCAGTTCCCATCCTTCTCAATTTGGTTTCCTTTTTGCCGTGGCGCTTTTCCTCCCATCTCTCTCCCTCTCTCTCTTCCACAATCATCCCTCCTTCTTCTCTTCTCCTTCCTCCATCCATATACCCTCTCTCTCTTTCCATCCATCTCTCCCCCCATTATTCCTCACCCCTCTCGACGTTGTTCCCCAAGGCTCTCTCGCCCGCTCTCTTTTTTCCCGCATCCCTCCTCCTCTACCCCTCCTCTTTTCTCTTCCCCTTCTCCTCCCTGCATCCATTCACCATCTCTCGCCCTCTCTTTCTTGTCCCTCTCTTACCCCAGTCCTCTGCCACTCTTCATTCTTTTCCTCAACTCCCTCCAAAGCTATCTCTCCCTCTATCCCTTCCGCACTCATCCCTCTTTCTCTTCCTCCATCTCTCCTCATTTCTCTTGCTTTCTGTCAATCTCTCTCCCGCTGTTTCCCGTCCCTCTCAATGTTGTTCGTTTTCACCGTCGTGCATTTTCCTTAACCCCCCCCAATTCCTCTCTCGCTCTCTCTTCCACTCTCATCCCTCCTTCTCCTCCTCTCCTCTCTCCAACCCCCCGCCCTCACCCCCCACCCCTCTCTAGTTAATTACTGTAATGGGCTGCCCGTCCTTGGGGGGTGGTTGGAGGGCGGAGGAGCTTCTGCACGGTCCGGCTCCGTCACGCTCCCCCACTGCCATGCACGCTCCCCCACTGCCATGCACGCTCATGCACGCTCATGCACGCTCATGCACGCTCATGCACGCTCATGCACATGCACTCACTCAAAGGAAGATGCATGCATGTACATTCAGCATATACATAATACATACATACATACATACATTGCATGCATAATATATAATACATAATACATACATTCATACATAAATACAAACATACATACATACATACATACATACATACATAAATACATACATACATACATACATACATATATACATATATACATACAGACATACCAGCGATCACAAATATGATTTGCCTGTTAGTTACACCTCAATAGGATGGTGGTGGGAAAACTACAGTACTGGTTGAAGCATATACTGTGCAGTATATAGTATGTATTTGTAGATGTAGATGTGTGTATGTGTATATGTTTGAATAATTTTATTAAATTTATAATGATAATAATAATAATAATAATAATAATAATAATAATAATATAATGAGCTTTATTTGTAAAGCACAATTCATTCAGGAGATGCAACTCAAAGTGCTTTCACAAAGAGAACAACTTCTTCAGAAATCTTTGCAGAAGGAATTCTCAAAATCTCCCATGCTTCGCTTTTATTTTGAAACACCATTTCCAACCATGGTGTTTGACTGTCATCCTTAGCGCATAGTCCTTTTGAGCGTTGTCTTTAAGCACCGGCCAACACGATATAAGCACGGTACATGCAGCAAATCTTCCAAACAATCTCCCTGATTTGTTGTTCTTTTGCAATTTATTTGGGGGATGATAACTCATAACTTGAAATGTGTACTGCAGCAACAGTCTGTGATCAACAATGCTCCAGACAATCAAACAAATTACACACGTAGACAAAATGAGACTAATTGCTGTGAACGGGGATTCAACAGATTAATTTCCCGGAAGCGAATTCCCCGTAACTTTGGTGGCGCAGTACAGAGAGCGAGAGAGAGAGAGAGAGAGAGAGAGAGAGAGAGAGAGAGAGAGAGAGAGAGAGAGAGAGAGGGTGAGGGATGGAGGAGAGATGGAAAAGTAACAGATGGAGGGCGGAAGATTAAAAACAAGAGGTTGTCGAAAAGCGGGGAGGGAGGGAAAGAAAGAGTTTAAAGGGGAGTGGGAGGATGATCTGGAAGAAAGAAGAGGGGGGAAGAGAGAGGGGGAGAGACGAGTTTCGAAGGAGGTGGGAGGACAACTTGGAAGGAGAATAAGGGAGGGCGAGGGTGAGTGGGAGAGAGAGAGAGAGAGAGAGAGAGAGAGAGAGAGAGAGAGAGAGAGAGAGTGTGTCAGGAGAAACGCAGCAATATGCCCACAGCATCCGAGCAGAGAGAAATTGGTGTGTGTGTGTGTGTGTGTGTGTGTGTGTGTGTGTGTGTGTGTGTGTGTGTGTGTGTGTGTGTGTGGGTGTGGGTTGGGGTGGGGGGGCGGTTGGCTTATTGGCCCAGTTTGGGGATCAGTCAGCTGAAACGCTCTGGCTGGAGCTGACAACTAAGAAATACCTAATGGTACTACTGCCGGAGCGAAGGAGCATGCACATACTGTACGCCCCCCCCCCCCCCACACACACACACACACATAGACACACACACACACACCCACACAAAACCCGCACAAGCAATGCTTCGTATTTAAAGGGAAGAAACACAACTCCATCGACGCACACGTGAGAACACAGTCCGTCGCGTTCACACATACCAAGCCTCAAGCAAGTAACACACATTCGTGAGCACATACACACAAACACACACACACACACACACATTAAATTAACACATAATGTAAGCATGCAGTGTTGCATACTTAAAAGTAAAAAACACACATTGCCTACACACACACACACATTGACACATAAACACACACGAGCACATCGTCCGTGGGGTTTACACATTTCGTATGCCTTCAGTGAGTTCCACACATTTATGAATACACACGCACACACACACACACACACACACACACACACACACACATTTAGACTAACCCTCGGGGCTAAAAATCACAGACCATATGTCCGTGCTAACGGCAGCCTTGCGGTGGACCTCGCTTCCCCTTTTAACCGAGCCGGGGTTGAGGGCCCGTCGACACACTTTCAACGCCACCGCTCAGCCCAGGAGTAACATTTTCCTGCGTTATTCCAGGCGGTGTCCTTCCACTCAGCCTGATCACAACGCGTCCACTCCAAGGAAGACGGTCACAAACGACAGCGTTTTTTTACCGCACGCACGCGCGTGTGTGCCCGTGGGCGTCACGCCTTGGAGCGGCGGACTGTCCCTTTAATGGCTCGTGCCCGCCGGCCGCTGGAGCCACGGCGGGGAAGGTGGATCCGGCTGCTTCTCCTTCCACGCGGACGTAAATCACCCCCCACGTCACCCGCGCTTGTGAAATGAATGAGATCGAGATCTTTTTTTTTTCGCGCCCACACACACACACACACACACACACACAGACGGACACACAAATGTGCACACACAAAATGAATGAGTGTGAACCCAAATATGCACACACACACACACACACACACACACACACACACACACACATACACAAACACACAAACACACACACACACACACACAGCTTCCCGATTATGCAAATGACTCGGTTTTCGACCTTGAGATATCCCAGCATCCTTATCATGTTTACCAAGACTGGCTGAGAGTGTGTGCACGCCCGTCCTCATTTACACAGGAGAGAGAGAGGGAGGGAGACTTGAACGCCCGTCTGAGAATTGGGCAGCCGCGCTCCTGCCCATGCTCGTTCAGATGATGGGATGTGAATATAATACGTATCCAGTATGAATGTCTTTTTATTTTTTATATATTTTTTAATTTAATCTCCCTGCTGTAGCCTACAGCTTCCAACCGGTCAACTATGGCATTTAGGATAATTTGAGGCGTGCACACACACACACACACAGACAGACAGACACACACACACACGCGCGCGCGCACGCATTAACACAAATTACAGCAATCACGGCGAGTTAGCGCGGCGGCCGCGCGGCCAAGAGTTAATCGCGGGTCGTGGAGTCATCGTCACGGTAACCGTCGCAGACACAAAGTCCCCCGTCCTCCCGGAGCCGCCCAGGGTCTGATCTCTTCATCCTTTAGCCACGCCCAGACGGGGAGCGGGGGACGGCGAACCTGCCCTCCCTTCTGCATTTCATCATTCTTCTTTCGCCGGTTTCACCGCACCGTGTGTTTCCTTTCTTTGCTGCCTGCTGTTTACTCTCTTCACGGCTGTTGCATTTTTATATTCGCGCTTGTCAGGTTTAAACGCTCACGGTGCTGTTTGTTGTTGATCAGGTTATTGTAAAGCACTTTATTATAATTTGCACCTTAGCGTTGATTATATATTTGCGTTTTTTCCCGCCTTCTGGTTATTTTTCTGCTTCATCGCGTGTCGTCAGATGTTCAGGTTTATTGGATTTTATCCTGTGACTTTATTGCTATTGACAATTTTTATGCGACCTCTCGTTCTGTCGTTCTAGCTGTTGATCTGTCGATGGTTCTGTCCCTCGTCTATCCATCCATTCTCCTTATCTATCGTTCTATCTGTCGTTCTATAATTCTATTTATCTATCTGTCATTGTACTGTTGTTCTATCTATTTTCCTTTCCCTCTATCTTTCTATCTGTCGTTCTGTCATCCTGTCCGTCTATCTATCCATTCATCGTTCTTTCCATCGTTCTGTCGCTCTATCGTTTGATCGCCATGTTATCGGCCTATCCATCGATCGTTCGCTCGTTCTATAATTCTATCAATCTATTGTTCCATCGCTCTTATCTATCGTTCCCCTGATCGGTCTATCTTTATATCGTTTTATCCATCTATTGATTGATGGATTATTATTTTTTTTTTATAATTCTATCTATCTGTCGTTCCATCTATCTATCATTCTATCGTTGTATCTATTTTCCTTTCGTTCTATGTATCTTTCTATCTATCTATCTATCTATCTATCTATCTATCTATCTATCTATCTATCTATCTATCTATCTATCTATCTATCTATTGATCGATCGTTCGTTCATTGGTCCTATAATTCTATCTATCTGTCCTTCCATCTATCGTTCTATCACTGCACGAATACCTTCCTACTGTGGCTTGCAGTAATGGGCGTGTCCTAAATGCCGGAGCCCGGAGGTTTGTGTTTGTCGGTCTCCCTTTCACCTTCCACGTGTTTGCACGGGCGCCGCGTCTCCCAGACGCAAACGGTCGAGGGGCCCGGGAGTCGCCGGGGGGTCGCTCCGTCTCCCGTGGCAACCGCCGTCACGGGGCGACAGCCGCGGAGACTTAAGATCGGGGGGGTCGGCCGGGCAGGAGGGCACTCGGCGCTAAAGTGAAGAGAGGGACGAGGAGCTCTGGCTCCGTTTTCATGAGATGAGATTTCAATAAAAAATAAAATCTCGTGAGTGAGGGGACGCTTTAATCCCTTTGCCCTCGAAGTCGAAGGAACCGATATTTCGATGCTTTCCTCCGTTTTGAACACAGGCGGAAAAGACTGTGGAAAGACTGATCGATATTGTTAACACACGTGAATGAAATGAATCATTTTTCTTTTGCTCAGTTTAAAGACCACATTTTCGATATGGGTTTGCACCTCCAATAATTGATCGCTAATTGATCATTCGTATTTATCGATAATTGTGTTGATAATTGTATTGTATCCCAATATCCCAATATAGCGGTGTCAGCCAAAAAAAAACGAAAGTCATAAGTCCTTCATTTGCTATCATTTACCTTGTACTCTAACTTGTGTTGCGCGATAACAAATAACCACAACCGTTTAATCATGTATGGTATTAACATACAACCGTAACCATATAACCATAACCATTTAACCGTATATTGAATCAAAATATAACCATAACCATTTAACCATTCATGTAATTAATATATATCCATAACCATTGAACACTTATATTGTATTAACACATAACCATAACCAGTGAACCATATACTGTATGGTATGAACATATAACCATTGTCACTTGATATTAACAAGAGCATAAATTGGGTACGATGGCTTCGTTGGCTGCATTGGCTCCAACATTTCCTATAGAGAGGGGGGTCAAGTACGCGCCCGCACTTTGCTGGACGCAAGCTCTGTGAGGTAAGTACTGGAGGTAAGTCATGGTAAAGTTTCATTCAGGAGGATTTCGATGTATATTTAATACAACACAGACAATGAATTCTATTGTATGATTATAGAACCCAGAATCGCGATTGTGGCGCCGCCCCTTGCGACCGCCTGCGCGAGCGCCGCGTGTCGATTACGCACATATGAGTATTTTTCGTATTTTTCGAGCTTATTGTGTCATGACATTTCACTGCATATATGTATGACCGTATGTGTATGTATGTGACAAATAATCTCTTGAACTTGAACTTGAACTTGAACTTGAACTTGAACAATATACCATTTAACCATATATATGGTACTAACATATAACCATAAACATTTAACATTATATGGTATAAACATATAGCCATAACCAATTAACCATATATGGTACTTAGATGTAACCATAACCATTAACCATATATAATATTAACATATAACCGTAACCATTTAACCATATACTGTATGGTATTAACATAATCTTCCCTCAGTGCCAGTGTCCAGACCTCTATGCTCTTCTACTTTATTTATGATGTCATGATGACTGAATGGATCATGCTGTGAGGTGCACTCAAAATGGCCGACCCCGAGAATATAAATTCTGAGATGAACTCGAGACTGCAATGGTGCGATTAAGAATGCATATGAAAACATGTCATTTAAAGTGGTGATACCAAGTCCCAGAATTCCATCGGAAGGGAATGTTTGTGTGAGTGAGTGAATGAGCGTTTCGTTTTTTTTATCCAACGTCCTTATTTTCTTTTTCTGATCCATTGATTTGTTTTAATATTTATCGTGGTCACTTGCATGTCCATATCCACAGTTCAATTGGTCACAACCAGTTATGATGATTTATCAAATTCACCGTGGCGGACAGCGCCACCCATATCAGAAACAACATTCGGAGGACCACATTCGTAGCTCAAAATGCATTAGTGTGTGTAGGTGTGCGTTTGTGTGTGTGTGTGTGTGTGTGTGTGTGTGTGTGTGTGTATGTGAATGATTTAATGTTATGTTGTGTGAAAGGCAGCATAAGAATCAGTTGCTAACCCCGACGCTACCCTTTGCTCACTGAGCATCCCTGCAAACACATCCACCCACCCACACACACACACACACACACACACTCACTCACACACCCACTGCCCTGGATCGATCTGTCTGCTAATGTTCACTGTCTCTCACCCTTTCGTGCCCTTCTCTCCCTTCTTTCCATTCCATCTCACCTCACAACCCTCTCCCCTCTTTCCTCTCATCTTCCAGCCCCCCGCTCTGTCTGGCTTCTTGCATCTCTTTCATTTCACACTCCCAAATCTGTCGTTCAAACACCCCCCGCCCTTCCTCATGTTATTCCATCTTCCACCCTCTTCCAAACAACACGGCTTGGAAGGGCTCCGCAGGGAGGGACAGAGGTGTGTAATGTATGTGTGTGTGTGTGTGTGTGTGTGTGTGTGTGTGTGTGTGTGTGTGTGTGTGTGTGTGTGTGTGTGTGCGTGTGTGTGCAGCCAGACGAGAGGAAGATGAAGAGCTAGCCACGGATGACTGAGCAGCGGAACACCTGATGAGTCAGGCTCGTGCGCCACTCCTATGTCCACTCGCCCGCGCACTCACACGCGCACACACACACACACACACACACACACACACACACACACACACACACACACACACACACACACACACACACACACATGGCTGGAGTCAGGGCTGAGGGATGAGTCGCAGGATCTCCCCGGGGTTTTGATCCATTCCGGCTCTGTCTGGACGGGCGGTCGCTCTTCATCTTTTTACTCATCACAGGGTTCAGCCAGGCCACCTCACCTGTTGCGGCTCAGGGACGCACGCACTCACGCAAGCACGCACGCACATACATGTGCACACATACACGTGCAAACACACACACACACGCACACACACACACACACTCACACATACACATACACACGTACGCATGCACACACACACACACAAAACATTTCATTTTCCTAGTTAGAAATCACCAACGTGTGTGTTGCACCCCCCTTTATTTTCCGAAATAGATTCAACTCAACAAGTCCTTTAATTCAACCTGACACCTTCCAAAATGAAGACTAAAATCAAATGAGGTCGCCTCATGGATAGGTTGGCTATTTATTTTTATTTTTTTTCGCCCCGGGCCTCATTAAAACGCCGATTCCCATCGCTTATAACATTTATCCCTCGCTCGGCGCGTCACCGCTGCGAAACGCGCCACTCTGCCGCAACCGCCCGCTGAGTTTCAATGCAGCCCTACGGGGCAACTGTCAACCACCTTGATGAGAAGAGGACGTCAAAGTCTTTATGTGCCATACCAAGGATAAAGATCGCAAACAATGTATTTTTATTTTATGTATTTTAAATCTGCCCTTTCGGCTGCAGCTCTGTGCTACCGCCTGCTGAGACTAGAAACAGTAATTGGCCGCCGCTTCCTCGCGGGAAACCTACCGTAACCAATGTCCCGCCGCCGCAACTGCGAAAGAAGTAGCTTCGATCAAAACGTGATAATATTGTTTTTCGAAACATGTTTGTGTGATACAATAACGCGTGTGTGGCTATAACGTGAGTTTACCAAAAGGAGATTGAACGTGTTGCCGGGCCTAACAAAAAAACAAAAAAAAGGCCGCAAAGGTGATGAAGCCAGGTGATGAAATGGAAGGGGGCTTTAATCAGTCTCTGGGAACGCCCCACCTCGTCAACCCGCCCCACCCGTCTCTCCCTCCCCGGATTCCGAAAAGGCGACCTCCCAGAGGGCCGTGCTGCGTGGCCTTTTCAATTATGTAGAGGGAGGAAGGAGGGCACGGGAGGGAGGGAATACGAGTGCGGAAATTATTTCCTGGCTCTGTCGGCGAGCCCTCCATGACATTTACCTCTGGCTGCGATGCCGACGTGTGTGTGTGTGCGTCTAATGATAACCCCCCCCTCCCCTGACTCCAAGAGACACACACACACACACACACACACACACACACACACACACACACCATGGGTGCCTACTGGCGACGCCACGAGGGCCCTGAAGTGTTTTAACAGTGAAGAGAAGAGAAGGACGATGGTCGATTCAAAGGAAATTAGTAAAGGGTTAAAAAAAATGAGCCTTGGATAGATGGGTGGATGGGTGGATGGAGGGATGATGGGTGGATGGATGGATGGATGGATGATGGGTGGATGGATGGATGATTGGTGGATGGATGGATGGATGGATAGATGATGGATAGATGATTGATGATGGATCGATGGGTGGATGGGTGGATGGATGATGGATGGATGGATGGATGAATGGATGGATGGATGGATGATGGATGGATGGATGGATGGATGGGTGGGTGGGTGGATGATGGATGGATGGATGGTTGGATGGATGGGTGGATGGATGGATGGGTGGGTGGATGGATGAATGATGGATGGATGGGTGGATGGATAATGGATAGATGGATGGATGATAGATGGATGATGGATGGATGATTGATGATGGATAGAGTCATGTAATAAGTGGCAATATACAAACAGCCGAAAAAAAACTAAAATCTAGAACAACTGGAAGAAACAATAATACACCAGAAACAAGAAACCAAAAAGTTTAACGATAAACAATTGATGGAAATTGTGATGTTACACATTAAAAATAAGCAATAAGCTAAAGAAAACAGTTGTGGGGGAGAGAGAGAAAGAGAGAGAGAGAGAGAGAAAGAGGGAGAGAGAGATCCCGTTTAATATGTCAGCTCCACCTGCGAGCGCTTCAGGCTTCTATAATGAGGCATTTCCAGCCCCCGCCCGGGGTCCGGGTGGAGGCGGGTGGTGGGGATGGTCTCTCTCCACGGACCTCCCACCCCGGACGCCGTGACGTCTGCCATGACCCCCCCCCCCCCGCCGAATGAGGACAGAATGTCATGCAGCTGGAGTGGATCTCCTGGAAGGTCGTTGAAAAGGTGCTTGAAGGTTCAGTAGGTTGTGGGAGACACCTGTCGGCTGGCTGTGTCAATGTTGCTCACTATAATAATAATAATAATATGAATCATATTGAATTTGAAAATGGTACATTTTATAAACGTATCACTATTTGCACACTTGACCTCGCTGGTTATGCTGTGCATTGTGAATACCGGAATCATAGATCTTACACGGTGTTTCTATCAATTCATTTCAATTCAATCAATCTATTTTCATTTATGTCTTTGAATTTGCTTTACCTTTCTTCTTTTACCATTTACTGTGTGGTAAATAATATGTAATACGTCGATCATGTTCTGTGCAGAAAATCAGTCGCTGTCAAATTCCTTGTGCGTATAAGTATATTTGGCCAATAAAGCATTTTTAACACATTAACTAAAATTAAAATTAATTAAAAATATCTATTTAGATTAATTTGAAGATATTTATACATCAATTAATGCTGAGATGTTATGTTATATTTTATTTAAAAAATAATAATAATATGTCAAAAATATTCAAGCAAAATTCTGTATAAAAACACTACACTTCTCTTCCCTATTCCAAGTTGATGACATCGTTTTTCTCCCATTTTTCACGATATTATATCACATATATAACTTTTTTTCTTACTTCAGTCATTTGTTATTCGCAGACAGCCCGGGGTCAAAGGTGAACGGAGGTCAAGCAGTTAAAAAAGAAGGGGGCCCTCCACTTAATGTCAGTCTGCTTACATGGAGCCTCTCCTCCAATCATGAGAATCAGCCGTCGCTATGGAAACAAGACGCAAAGGCCAAGCGGCGGCGGAGACCTACAGTGTGTTCCAAGAAATCCTCAGAGTTGGTTTTAATGGCGGCATGAATTTGAATAATGCATCAAATGTGGAATAACCTGAAAAAAATCAGTGTCTGACAAAGCAGCTGCCATACAATCCCAACAGTCACTTACTAGTGGCATATAGTGATGTACAGCATATGGGCACGTTGTCATTTGAACATACATGCATACTTATAATATCCACATATGTCACGTTATCAAATGTATGTATTCAGTGGTAACGGCATGATTGGATGGGTCAACTTTTATTTATAATTCCAAGAAAGGTGTGATGACGCTACATTCAACTTCAACTCAAAATAAAAACAATATTTATTATTTCTTATTATTGTTATTATTATGATGACATTTTTGATATTCATTCCTTAATGTTTCATATAGGTCAAATATGTAGCATTGATATATGTATTGTAATTATTATGTCGTTTTTCCACTTAATATGAGACTTTTTTTTTTTTTATACACAACGTGGGAAATTAAAGCCTTTTATCAACGTCTGGAGAGCAAAAACAAATGTGGTAGTACAATGCTGACACCCGGTGGATGAAACCAACCAGCACAAGCAGCTTCTCAACACGCCGACCTGATGACTCCGAGAGGGACATCTTCACGTTGCTTTTTGGGCTCCTCGATGTCGCTATCTGAAGTTGTCCTCTAAGTCTCCTTTGAGTCGGGGGGTGGATTCGGCTCTGGGTTGTGAATGGGATCAAATTAAATGACGTTATTTTCCTCTGGAGGAATGCAACCCTGCGGATCCCAAAATGATTTTTAGGTACGTCTCAATTAGTCGAGGTGAAAGGCAGACGTGTAAATCAGCCACATTCAACCGGAATTTAGGCGTCAATAATTATTTCCTATTTGTTGGTAGGGGATTCTCTCACCCACTGAGTATAAACGCCGAATCAAGGTTCAGTTACCGAGTCGTTTACAGAGTCATCTTGAAAGATGAGTTTGCGGCCATATATTGGCGGCCGCTGGCAAAGCAGCGGCTCCCTGGCCGGGGCGCTGCCCGCGGCTCTTGGCCAGGCCGTCGGGCCAGCTGGGAGGCGCCCTCCTCCACAGGGCCAGGATGGCCGGCTGGGCGGTGGAGCGGCGGAGGCGTAGCGAGAGCACCAGCCGGGGGGCCCAGCTCCTCCTCCCACAAGCTCCCATTGGTATTTAAAGGAAAAAATCTGCTATTCTTTTAACCAAAGCATTATTCCGATGGATCATTGGGAGTCGTTAACCGTGATCGGTATGAACGAAGCGACCGTTTTCCTTACACACGGGGGCATCAGCAAACGGGGTAAAGGCGAGGGTGGTTTTGAGGTGGAGGAGTTTTCTGCAAAGATGGCTGACTCGCCCAATGGACTGAGTTTCAGTGTCTCCGGTCACTCAGTTGCAAAGTGGCCTGACCGGAGTGAAGCGCATGGTTTTTGTTCATGGGGAGTGGGAATGCCAGACTGGAAAATCACATGTCGGACGTTGTTGCCAAGAGCCAACAAGAGCTTCGATTTTAGAACTGTACCTGCGTACCTGCCAGTATATATACCTCCCTACTTACCGATAAATTAACTTCTTACTATACTGTACTGCATACTGTATCACTGTTCTGGGTTACTGCATACTGTACTGCATACTGTATCACTGTTCTGGGTTACTGCATACTGTACTGCATACTGTGTCACTGTTCTGGGTTACTGCATACTGTACTGCATACTGTGTCACTGTTCTGGGTTACTGCATACTGTACTGCATACTGTGTCACTGTTCTGGGTTACTGCATACTGTACTGCATACTGTGTCACTGTTCTGGGTTACTGCATACTGTACTGCATACTGTGTCACTGTTCTGGGTTACTGCATACTGTACTGCATACTGTGTCACTGTTCTGGGTTACTGCATACTGTACTGCATACTGTATCACTGTTCTGGGTTACTGCATACTGTACTGCATACTGTGTCACTGTTCTGGGTTACTTCATACTGTACTGCATACTGTGTCACTGTTCTGGGTTACTGCATACTGTACTGCATACTGTATCACTGTTCTGGGTTACTGCATACTGTACTGCATACTGTGTCACTGTTCTGGGTTACTGCATACTGTACTGCATACTGTGTCACTGTTCTGGGTTACTGCATACTGTACTGCATACTGTATCACTGTTCTGGGTTACTGCATACTGTACTGCATACTGTGTCACTGTTCTGGGTTACTGCATACTGTTCTGTATCGCTGTTCCGTTCGGTGTTACTGTATTGCTGTGTCGTACTGTTGTATACTGTACTGTACATCTCCACACACACTACCTCACTATATTCACATGCCACTTTACTGCACATATCTGGATATACATAATAGCCTATCCCATATACATAACGCTATTTTCTACCCCCACACTGTATTACCTTTGAGTTATTTTATTTTATTTTATTTTTTTCTATATTATTCTATTTACTTACTGAATTAAGTTTTAGGAATCCGTTAGTTTCAGTTAGTTAGTCAAGTACAAAATAGGCAGCTATTGTGTTAAGTCTAGAATAATTGTGCATAATCACCGGATGCGTTGCATTGACATTTCACTGCACATACTGTATGTATGAAAGTATGTACAGTATATGTATGTGACGAATAAACCTCTTGAATCTTGAATCTTGAGTCTGTCTATTTACCCACCTACCTACGTCCTATCTATCTGTGTTTACCTTGGGCAGAGTCCGGGGCACTTGCAGACGGGGTCCCCTGGGAGGTTTATTGTGGGTGGGAGGGCCTCGTCGCCCTGCCACCCTAACCCTAACCCTAGCCTAACCCCTTGTAGTGCGGGGGGCTGTTGCTTCCCTTAGGGGTCCGCAGGCCGAGGCGGCTCTCTGTGGAAGGTGATTGGATGGCACGCCCTGCCTCGGTTTTTGGTTGTTTTGGCTCCCTGGCAAGACGGGGGATTGTAGGGTTTCGTTCAAATAGAGTGGTGGTTCTGAGCGTAGGGTTGGGGAATGTAGGGTCAGGGGGTCCCCGGAAAAATCATTTTGAGTTAAACTTCAGCGTTTATTATCCAACAGCTTAACTATGGTACAGACCCTAATATCTATCATATCTAATAATGAAAAATTTCAGATTGGGATCCCAGAGACTGAATCTTATCAAATGGGGTCCGAATTGCCTACCAAAATGCATATCTAACTGGGGGTCCTTGATATGAAGAAGTCGGAGAATCACCAAAATCTATTTTTGCTTTATTGTTGAAATGAATAGATGGTGACCTAAACTACCATGCAACTTAAACGATTATGCCAAAAAAATATTAAGGGTTATTAAAGGCAATGGAGGCCTAATCTGAGAATCCTACATCAAAACTTTCATCGGGATATTGTCGTTTGCTTCCAAATAGGACCGTTCTACTACGAGCTAATCGACAAAGCAGCTTTGATGGAGGGGAAAATTACAAACCAAGCCAGACAATATCACACAGTGTGTATGATTTTCCAGATGATTTGCTGATTACGAATGACCAAGGTGTCCTTACCTCCTCAGCTTATAGGACACAGATACTCATGATTTACGTTTTCACATCAAACCATGTGCAAAATTGAACGAGTGGTTCCTATCGAACAGCTTTGAAACACCCAGACCGCTCTCCTGCCACTGCACAGTACAATACGCTGTAACGATTTTCAGTCTGAAGGCCGAATAACTGAGAAGTTGTTCTGCTCGGTCAAGGCTGAACGATTGGCTGCTATTAAGGGGAAAGGAGGGGGTCAGCGCTTGTCTGAAAGCATCTCAAATATTGACATCAAACCTGCTGAACATAAAGTAATCATGGGAGACCCGAGAGAAACGGATTCCCTGTTTTTCCACGCCGGTGGACGCAAAGATTGTTATTCATCCAATTTACGGCGAGGTTTGGAGGTTTCTGGACATTTCGAACGGTCTGAAGCGGTAGGGTGGATGAAGGGGTGGGGACGTGACGTTTGTTCAACACTCGACGAGTGTCGTCGATCGATGCGGATAAAGACTTACAGCGCTGTAAAGATCAGTAGTACCTCGCTTCGGGACTAAAATTGCACTTCTGTCGGAATACCTCGATTTTCACGCATGTGTAAATAATGTAGAGGAATCCAATACGAGCGTTGTTAGGCCATGTCAAATGGGGGATGGGGGAGAGAGAATCCATATCTCCGTTGCAATTGACGGTTCACTTAAAGTGCCTTCTAAAAAAAAATCTGTCTGAAAGAACATCATTCCTCCTTCCAGTACGATATCTATATAAAAGCTCTCACTTGAAGTGGATATCGGTGAGATTATTTAGTTATTATCAAAATAAATCATATTTGACTTTTTATTCAGCGGTCACTTGGGTGTGGGGATGGTGTGGTTTGAGCAGCCACACCTGCCTGGGGTCTAGGTAATTGGGGACCCAGGATCAGAGTGGCTGCATACCTGTCGATCGTTGGTTGGTCTCACGAGCAACAGGTAAAACCCCCATCCCCACACACACTCAGGCGAGAGGAGCCCCCGTCATGAAACACGTCTATCTGCTCCTGGGCTTATTCCAACTTGCCCTCTCTCTACAATAAACTGGTGTCTACAACCCCGTCGTCTGTGCCTCTGCGCCGGAGGTCCCTGACAATGCTACCTGGGTGGCTTGTGGTAGGCGAAACTGCCACACCTACCTATCTATCTGTCTTCTTTACTAGCTACATACAACCTACCGATTGAAATGTTTTCCTGCTTCCCCTAGCCTGCCGTTGTGATGTTCCCGCTGAAGCTGAGGAGCAGCTGCTCTCCTTCTCGCAGGGAGATCTGCGCCATCTCTGAGGCCCCTGCCGCGACTCCTCCTCCCCCATGGCCCTGAGTTTGAAGCCGGGCCAGCTCCCGGCCCAGGACCCCGCCGCCATGCTGTGGGTCTCCTCCCTGCGGCGCCGGAGGAGCAGGACGGTGACGACTCCTCCAGCTCCTCTGCCGAGGAGGTGAGGGGGCGAGGCCGCACTGACGAGAGGGGGCGCACCACCAGCAGCCTGGAGAAGGGAGGGAAACAAAAGCATATGGAATTGTGGGAAGCCCAGAAAACTTTAAGAAGTTAAACTTAAACTTAAGTTTTAGTGAAAAATTGGATTCTATATATTTACCTACCTATCAGTCAATTTTCCTACCTACTGAACTACCTACTTACCTACTTATCTATTTACCTACATATCTATGTATTTACCAACCTACCTACCTCGCTTGCTTATCTATTTACCTAGCTGCCTACCTAACAGCCTACATATTTATCTTTTTGCTGACCTACATATCTATCTATTTACCAACCTACGTCCTTATTTGCCACCTCACCTCAAGGTGGGGGAAAAGAATCACATAGAATTAATGGAAGCCTCAAAACCTAAGGAGTAAAGCCTTGCAGAGAGATTGGATTCCTGCTGAACAGAGAACGTAGCCAAGAGACTAATCCACCGCCGCAGCCTCTCCAACAGAATGATGATTTAATATGACCTATTGTACAGATAGTACTTCCAAAGAAAGCGGACGCAGATAAGAACAAAGAAGAGCGTTATTAAACGGAAGGAAGTGATGAAAAGCCAGACGTATTAAAGGGTTATCTCCCTAAAATAATGACATGGTTAACTTTTTAATTTAAATGACTTTGGGAGATTGCAAGACAACTAAAACCACCAAGCACTTACTTGGACAACGTTGTGGTGTGCTAATGTACCTTTGGATGATCTAGGAGGATGTACGGCTAATATGTCTTAGAGCCTGGAATTCAAGGTATTCGTACAGCCCCCATGATCCCCAATATCTTAACGCAGAGGCTTGCTTAAACCCTTTACGCTCAGAAAAGCCTTTTGAAGAGGCTATATTGTTCACTTTTTCCATCGCTCAATCCTGGATAACAACACAACTACTACTGTATGTTCCTTTTAAAGTCCCTAGAAAGTGAATTCAGTGATTTGTTTTGAAACACATTATACATGTTGGAAATTAATTTCTGAAAACATGTGAAAAGACCAAACGATGTAGGACTGAATTGTGGAGTTGGACTGATGAACTTTTTCTCACTATTTTTGTGGTCCGGATTTTTTTGGGCGGGGCTAAATCACGAGACAATGACATAAACACGGTCATACTTGGCATGGCCCATATATAAACACCATGCCGGAATTTGAGCATCCGTGGTGAAATAAGCTAAGCTGACAGCCTGGATTTGGGATAACACGCTGTTCAGGGAACAAACACCTGGAGTAAAAGGTGTCTTCAGGGAGACGGTGAACTCATGCCAAGTCTGTGCGCCGATGCACGTGGCCATGACCAGATTACCACTCAAGCTAGTCCTTTGAAGGTAGCTTTTCCTGATGAGTTTAACATGTGTCTATGTGGTGTGGGGATGGTGTGGTTTGAGCAACACCTGTCCTGGGTCTAGGAAATTGGGGACCCAGGATCAGTGTGGCTGCATACCTGTTGCTCGTTGGTTGGTCTAACGAGCAACAGGTAAAACCCCCATCCCCACACACACTCAGGAGAGAGGAGCCTTTGTCATGACATGCTGTCCACCTGCTCCGGGCTTATTACAACTAGCCCACTTTCTACAATAAACTTGGGTGTCAACTACCCCATTGTCTGTGTCTCTGTGTCGGAGGGCCCTAAAAACACCACTCAGGTGGTGTGTGGCAGGCGAAACTGCCACAGTCTACTTGCCAAATGTGTGAATTCCTGCTTATTTTTCTTATCTTACTTTTTCTAATGTTCTCTCTTGGTCCATAGGAGCAATGGCCTGTCTTGTCAGTAAGTGCTGGTGGAATAATGGTGACAGTCGGTGTGGGAAGAGGAGGACACTGTGTGGATTTGGCCGTGAAGAAAGTCCAGGACCCTGGACCCTCACTTAGAAAAAAATATTTACATTTTATAATATAATTTTTTGTATTTCTGCTTACTGGGATGATTTATTAACAGGCATACAGTAATTTTGGATATTTTTTGTTTAATTATTTCAAGTGCTTATTTTATTTTTATTTACTGATGAAATAAAAATGTACAGTATCAACAACTGACAAACCACTCCATATTTCTTCGTAAATTCCTCTCTATTAAATCAAAAAACAACTTTGCTTTATTCTACAGTTGAATTACTGGAGCACTGGCGACAAGCCAAAGTCAGGTTGCTGTTTTACTGCAAAGCTTCAAACTCCAGAATTGTTGGTTATATATAGATCCCAGTATATATTGTTAACTGTAGTTGTCTCCGGTGATTATTTCTGAACAATAATCACTGTCATCACTCGCCAGCAGTGCTCACTAAATTCTACCGAGAGAGAAGAACCAAGGAGTCTCCTCCACGCGAGGTCTTGGTTGGAGTGTTCTACCCTTCACCGAATCACCGTTATTATCATTTGTTTCATCCTGGAGCTCAACGCAGTTAAGACAGTGGCGATGGGAACCATCATCTCCCAGGACCTCAAATGGGAGCCGAACATCAGTTCCATCACCTAAAAAGCCCAGCAGAAGACATACTTCCTGCGGCGGCTGAGGAAGTTCGACCTGTCGAGAGACGATGATGGCGCACTTCTACACCTCCATCATTGAGTCTATACTCACCTCCTCCATCACCATCTGGTGCGCTGCTGCAACCACCAAGGACAAGGGCAGACTGCAGCGAGTCATTGGCTCTTCTGAGAAGGTGATTGGCTGCAATCTGCCATCCCTCCAGGACCTGTGTGCCTCCAGGACCCTGAGGCGTGCGGGTAAGATTGTGGGCGACCCCTCCCACCCTGGACACAAACTTTCATCAACAAGGCCAGGGACCCCCCACTGACACAGACTCTTACCCCGCCCCCGTAGACACTGCACGTTAAATGAATGTCTCCACATCTCCACACTACTTGAATTGATATGTCAATGTGTTACATTAACGCACATTCTTCATTCTTCTGGACTATTATCCGTGCACATTGCACATACTGTTATACTTCACACTCTGAACAATTGCACATTCCTGTACAAACTGTCCAGCTCTTTATTTCAAAAACAGCCTTATTTTACATATTCTTATATATTTTACATATTGTTTTCCTATTTGTTCTATTCTACATTTATGTTTCTTGACCTGCAGTACTTGCGTTTTACTTTCTTATTGTCTCTCACCATGTTTATTGTTTGTGATACACCGAACACCAAGGCAAATTCCTTGTATGTGTAAACTTACTTGGCAATTAGATGATACTGATTCGGAATCGGATTCATAATAATAACTCTCTGTGAAGAGGTATTATTATGAGGTGGCAGTTCCGCCTACCGCACGCCACCCGAGTGGTGTTTTCAGGGCCCTCTGACACAGAGACACAGGCGGACATGTTGCAAACACACCACTTTATTGTAGAGAGTGGGCAAGATGGAACAAGCCGGGAGCAGGTGGGCCATTGTCATAACAGAGGCTCTCCCTGTGTGTGTGTGATCCCTGATCCTGGCCGCAATAGGCGGACCCAAGACGTGTGTGCCTGCGTAAACCACACAGCCCCCACACCACATGTGTATTCGGGAAAGTCCCGACATGCCGTCATCCGAGTTTGATCCACATCTGCGGCCCATTATTGTCGTTCGAGTTTCATCCAGATCGGTTCAGTATTATGGATGGAATTTTGTGATAAACAATCAGCACCTCACGAAGATGGAGCCACGCGCAGTGCGCATGTGCAAGTTGACGGAGTACACAGGTGCTTCTTTTTCAGGTGCAGCCTGCATACCAAAAAAAAACCCCTACCTTAAAACCCCCATCCCCACACACACTCAGGAGAGGGGCCCTTGTCATGACACATGCCCATCTGCTCCTGACCTAATTCCCGCTGGCCCACTCTCTACAATAAACTATAAACAATAGACGTCTTCTGTGGCTCTGCGCTGGAGGGCCCTGAAAACGCCACCTATGGCGCGTGGTAGAAGAAACTGCTTCAACCCGGAAATGTTTTTCCCTAGATATTTCATAACCGACCCGCTGCAATGTCCGAGGCGATAATAAAACATGGACCCGGGTCGGGTTCTGGTGGTCAGGTGCTGGTCGACCTGGGAAGACCTCTACACCAGACTGCTACTGGTCTTATGGTAGAGTTTGCGTTGTTGTGTTTATTATCTGCGGCAACACCGGCATTTTGGCTTCCACTGTGGATGAAGACTGCGTAGAGACGTGGATTATTTGCTGCATGTATATTCAGCAGCACCCCCTCCAACAAAATATGCTCCTGCGCACATGAATGTTCCCTCAAACGCACCCACTAAAGAGAGGACCTTCACATGGCCATCTGTAGCTAATTATGTAGCTGTCTCACCCTACAGTCTGTGGGTCAGTATTGATTGATTGCTCTTCTGTGTCTAATGTTAATTCCATAATGATCCTTACTCCCTGAGGTCAAGCAGCGGAAGTTAAACGACAGTTTTCCAATACTACTTGCCCTATTTTGGGGAACTAAATATGGAAGGGTCGTAAAGATTGTATGTAAGATCGTAAAGATTGTTTGGTGTAAACTCAGAGTATACCCACTTCTCCAGACACACACTACACAACTGGTGACAGGTATTATATTATTACCATTAAACTTTATTATGTTTGAAAAAAAAAAAGTTTTACCGGAAGACAACTGGATTGAACAAAGTGCAACGCATTAAACATCCTAAATATATACGCTTCTGAGGTGACACGCATGAGAATAAGTTCTACAAAATTCAAACCCAATAACATCACTGTCAGAATTTGTAGACATTCCAGAGATACCAATGTGAACAAACTTTCTGAATGATCATTACTGGTAACAATGACCAAAAGCAATTACATAATACAAGGAACATGTATGTATTGTGTATGTGATTTGAAACATTTTCATTCTGTTTGTGTTTTGGGTTCCCTTCCAGATGCCTCAAAGATTTGTTACAATTTCAACAAAATGTGTGGAGCCCACTCCACACAATATATAGTGAAGGCAGTTTTCTGTCGATTTACAAAGTGCCATTGAGCTTTAACGACGGACAAACTACCCTGGACCCCCCATAATGCTGCCTGCAGCTACTGTATATTCAAAGGGGACCTATTATGCAAAACTCACTTATTCGGTGCTTGTGCACATACATTTGGGCCTCCGATGAGTCTGCTAACACACACACTGTGAAATAAGACAACCCAGTCAGTTTATTGTGAGCTGTGTGTTTCAGAAAATGTCCTTAAACGAGCCATCATTTCAACTTTGCTGCCGAAATTTACACTTACGCCTGAATATAAATCACTTCAGTAGAATGAGAACCGCCCTCCCACGCCTGCAGCAACAAGGCCTTGTCGAGCTAATATGAGTGAAGATTCAGTAACTGGATTGCTTATTTTTTCCCATCAAATTTGTTCAGAAACACATTTTGGTGGACTGATGAGGTGAAATAAGTGAAAGTTTACCACGCAAATAGAACAAAACCCGGAAGCCGTGCTCAAACCCCATTGGCCCACAGAACGAGCGGCCTCGGGAGGGTCCCACCGAAGCAGCCCGTTTTCAGACAGGGTGGACTGGATGCATGTTGGAATGGCTAGAATGCATAATTTGAGTGGTATTTTTGGCAGAAAACCTTTGAAAACATGTTTTTGGGAGAGTTATGTATTAATAATAATATTATTATTAATATTATTATTCATATATATACAGTAATAATAATGATAATAATAATAATAATAATATTGATAATAATAATAATAATATATAATAACAATAATATGAATATGAATATGAATATTGTTATTATTATTATTATTATTATTACTGTATATATATGAATAATACAATTAATAATAATAATAATAATAATAATAATAATAATAATAATAATAATAATAATAATAAGAATAAGAATAAGAATAATAATAATAATAATAATAATTGTATTATTATTAATATTATTATTATTATTATTATTATTATTAATACACAACTCTGTGCAATACTCCGTTCTGATTGGTCGGTAGCTGTCAGTTATTTCTCTTTTGGTCATTAAAACGACATAGCTGACAGGAGAAAGAGATATTTCATAAACTTACCCAACAGGCCTCCTTGCGCTCCTCCAAATGTGTCTGCAATGGATCTCTGGTGACGTTTCAAATGTGGGAGGCGAAATGGAAGAAACAGCGGCACACCTGTCCCAGCGGTTGGCTGAGCTGGAAGGCCACCAGGCCCCGCTCTGCAGGGCTCCTCACAGAGACCTCCTCCAGGGCCGTCCAGCCTCCGTCGCCGAAACCCAGGAGGGGCAGCGGCTCCCTGCACCGCTCCCCAACACGACTTCCGTGGGGGACGACCTGGAAGAGACCCACTGCCTCACGCGTCGCATCCTTGAAATAATGTCATCACCCCCGGGTTTGAGGGCGGCCGAGGCGGCGCCGTCTAGAGGCTGCAGCTCAGGAGGACGGATTGGTAGTGGTAGTCGGTGTTCTGTTCTGGATTTTAGGAGTCAATGCTGATTAGGTTTTTTTTGGAAAGGAAATCGTCAATTCATCCGAACCAATCTTTCGGCTAAATAGTGGCTCTATAGCATCTCTGACTGCAAACAAGAATATAAAGCTGAATTTACTGTAGGAAACTAAACAGTTAACAAGACCTAATTTTTTGACCTTGTTACCAAGTCGAGTACGCGTACGTTGACTAAAGTGGTATCCAACACTGTAACAAGATTAAAAATGTCAAATTTTCTTTTATCCCTGACGCCTGTAAAGCCCTCCGGAGCAAAAAATAATTTAGTTATTTTGAAGTGCTGTCTAACTAAAAAATGACTTGATTGAGTTGAACGTTTAAAAACTACCATGTTCAACCACCAGATGACAGCAGAGTAGTGACCTTTTTTTTTTTTACCAGCCCTGAGAAATTAAAACCAAGTTGCTTACACAAATATAACATTGTAAATAGCTATTTTATCTTTCCTTTCCAAAAAAAATATAACTGTCACCAAGAAGACAACCCTTCACTTCTATTCTGTTGACTGAAATAGGCAGGATATTTGGATGACGATGCCATAGATGAGCGATTCCAGGGGCTCCCAAATAGGGGCCTTGCAAGACAATATACGATATACACTTAGATTTATCTTTTATGGTTTAAATTATTCACATTTATACTTTTTTTTAAATATCTTTTTCTTTTGAAAACACACATTTTCATACAAAATATGTATAACATACAAACATACTCCACCCAAACTACATGGTAACTAATTATAGGCGGATAAAGTGTCAAAGAAAACCCATAAAAAAACAGTCTGCTAAGAGGGTCTTGCATTATATTTATATATATATATCATATATATATATATAAATATGATCAGCCAATTAACAACGATGGCGGATCACTCCCAGTTCCATTTCTGTCACATTACCTCCAATTTCGCCCAAAACAACAATCACTGTATCAGGATCCTTGTCCTTTTGAAAAGCAGATTTATTGGTTCATGACTTCAGATTCAGAAAAGGTGGATGAATGGACGACCGAGCTCCTGGGTTCAATTACCACGAGTGCAAATATACACACACACACACACACACACACACACACACACACACACACACACACACACACACACACACACACACACACACACACACACATTCCAACACAGCTGCAGCCAAACACCTGCTACGCCTCAGCTCGATGAATTGTAAGCAGTTTTTTTTCCGCCTCTTCAGCTCTCTCTCTCTCTTTCTGTTGCTGTCGCTCTGTCGGCTAAAGTTTGACATTTTTCAACGGCTGACGATAGTGGCAAAATTAAATACCACAATTTTGAAGAATGTCAAATCCATATCACCATACCACGTGTCGTTAATTTCAAGATTGCGATTTCGATATTTTTATATCTTTATTTCCTTATATGGGATGGGGGTTTCTTAGAAGTGGGATAGAGTTTATTTAATTTAATGTTACATGTATTATCATAATTATTATAATTTATTTTTGTGTGTATCTTTTTATAGTTATTGATTAAATGATGATTTGAATATTATTATTATTATTATTATTATTATTATTATTATTATTATTAATAACAATAATAATAATAATAATAATAATAATAATAATATTAATAATAATAACAATAATAATAATAATAATAATAATAATAATAACAATAAGAAGAAGAAGAAGAAGAAGAAGAAGAAGAAGAAGAATTATGATAATAATAATAATAATAATAATAATAATAATAATAATAATAATAATAATAATAATAATAATACATTGTTATTTGGAGTTGAGATAGGGCGGGGCAGGGGGAAAGGGTAATGTTGATGTGTTCATGGGTTTTGGAAATTCTGTTAAATCTGTTTAATGTGTTAAAATATAACAACAACAACAACAACAACAGAATATTATAACTGGACCAATCTGTGTATCTGCAGCTTGGGCCACAACGGGGGCAGTGAAGGATGTTGGGAGACAGTCCATATGTTGTCCTTTTTCAAGCAGGCACTTGGTCGGAAAGAGGCTTTCAACACATTTGTGTTAGCTTTGTGGTCTACTGTGTTCTTGTTAACATTGTTGGTGGCAGGGTCCACCACTGTGAATGTAATTATTTGAGATCGGTAAAACTGTTGATATGGATGAACATTCATCAAATACAATGCAATGAACATCATCTGAAATGACCAAGAAAAGTAAATAAATCAGTGAGAAAAACGTGTAAAACTCGTGTAATTCACCCAGACTACTATGGACCAATTGATGGATGGACACTTCAGGTCAATTTATGCTGAGAAAATTATTCACCCAGCTATAATGGAATTTATGATCACTTATGATGATGAATTATAGTGTTATGCAGTCGTAAAGACAATATCTAATCACACCGCGATATCACAAAGAGCAAAATGCCAATATAATAAGGATATATCACTCATCCCGGCGAGAACAGCCTGGGAAGTCAGGATGTTGTACTCCTATACTGTAATTCAGCCTATGTTACAATCATCAAAATCCATCCAATAAATAGGTCAATATATCCTTCATTCAATTCATCAATGAATAAAGAAATGAAATAATTTGTCTTCACAAAGTGTTGGATACTTGAAATGATCCTCCCATAAATGACAGGGTTACCTGTAACAGAGGGACTGGGGTCAACAGCGTCCTCTGGTGGCCGCACCCTGCTCCTGCGGGCCGGGGGCTCGTTTTCCAGGCCGTCACGCTGCAGCGGCCCCCGGCGCTCGTCTCTCACCCTCCCTCTCTCCCCCGAGGCGTCTCCCTCACAGGGCTCCGCCCCTCCTTGGTGCACCGCCCCACCCTCCGCCTCCTCTGCTTCCTTCCCCGCTCTCCCTCCGAGGAGCGCCGCGGCGGACGGGGTAGGGAGGGGTCAAGAGGCCGAGAAGGGGGTGCTCCTCCTCCGGGGTGTCATGGATCCGAAACATCTCCATCGCTCAAGTCACCAAACTAAGTTGCGGCTGAAGAATATTCCCCTTAATCCTTAATCGGACGTAAAGCTTTAGTCTTGGGAATGTCATTTTTATTTGGGAAGATATTCCGGTTGGAGTTCAATTTCCGGTGGCAGCGCATGTGATAGAATGACGCACTGTTTGTCTCTGTAGTCATTGAAAGGATCGGCTGGCTTTCAACCCTGGGCCTTGGGGCCAGTGGGGCCAAAGGTTTTCAAATCATGTCAAGTCATGTGCGTCTGAACGTATTTTTTATTTTTTATCTTTTTAATCGGGTATCGCGAAACAGAAATGCCACAATTTTTGAGATTCAAGAGTTTTATTTGTCGCGCGCAGTCATAGAAGCACAGCGCTGTGAAATGAAAACAAATATCATTGCCTGTTCGGTCGCGCGGCTCCTCCTGGAAGCGTGCTGAAGTGTCCTTGAGCAAGACACTTCAGCACACTTAACCCCCTCGCCTTGTGCGGCTGCCGCCGCCATCGATGTGCGGGTGTGTGGATGTGTGGATGTGAGGTATGCACTGCCGAGCGCTTTCAGTCGCGTGACTAGAAAAGCGCAGTGTAAATGCACCCCATTGACCGAAGACTGCAAAAAAAAATAAAGTTGGAAGAAATGCATGAATGTAAAAATAATAAAAAAATAATCATATTCAGAAATGCAAAAAATTATATCTGAAATGTAAATAAACAGAAAAATAAATATACAGTATGTATCCATAATCAATTTCCATCTCATACTGTATATAGCATATCATATATTAAGTAGTCGTGTAAAAAGGTGGATAATGTGCAGCCAGCTGGTCATTACTGCTCAACACCCCCTTCAGAATGATATTGGCTGGATTGGACACTGGCTGCACATTATCCCGCTCATACCGTTTGTCGGCCTCTGACCGGCACCAGAGCTGTTTAAATGATGAGAAACCCTCAAGCCAGCTTGACACCCCACACCCCCGACAACAACAACAACAACAACAACAACAACAACAGGCCAAAAGCCGCGGCGCCGAAGTGACGCGTCCGGGCCCGAGGCTCCGGGGTGCGTTAATGGGACAAGTTTGGTTTCGGCTGGCCGGAAGTCACATTTTTCAAAATAATGACGTCATAAACGTCAGCGTTGATTATCGCCGCACACTACCACTATCTTTATATGCAAGTGATTATGTGTATTTTTTTTTCACTATTATTATTTTTTGCAAACACCACACGAAGGGAGTTATAAAATGTCCTGCTGAGCAAACTAATCACTGTTGTTCTGGTAAAAAAAAAAAAAAAAAAACCTCTCCCATTTTCCCAGACAGATTTTGGGATGCACAACCCCAACACAATAACGCGTCCGACTGCCACTAGGTGGGAACGATCCGACTGTCGGACACGTTTACGGGCTCGGTGCGGAGCGCGCGTCTAACCTGGCAACGCGCGCTTCGAACCTGGCAACCCGCCTGAGAGTTGAGAACATGAGAAGCCAGGTGTATATGAAACAACTTGTGGTTTCATAGAGACTGTTGCCATCGGCGTTTCCCTCTCACTGCTAGTTAGAACTGCTAAGCGGGCCTAAAAGGAAACAATTTCAGATTTTATTCTTTTGCCTCGGTCGCCGCAATAGAAGTATGATGGAAAATACTGACGGATACACATCTATTGCGCTATGTGACTACTGTGATCCGCAAATTGGCGAATTCAACCACAGTCAACAGTGATATGACAAAATAAAAAAGCGTAAAATCAAACATCTTCCCGCAGTGTTAACGGGCATGTGTCGCTGCACTTCATTGCGAGGCCCATGGGAGCGGCTGGAGCTGCATTCCTGGGTTCTTGTTCAAAATGTCGCCTCCGGCCCCGGGTTCAGGCTGAGGCACGTTGCTGTATCCAGTAAAAGCTCCAGTCTGCTGTGCCCGACACTGCAGAGTACAATGCCAGCCATGCTATAGAACCAGAGGGAGGCCCAGGGTTACGCTTTAACACAGACAAAAACAGATATCATTACACAACTGAAATATAATACATTAAAAAAAAAAAACATGTTAATGACATATATTGTAAGTAAGTTAATAAATAAATATATTTTTACATTATATATATATATATAGAAAATATTTCATAATTAATAAATTAATTGATTTGATAGACCAATTCAATATTTGGTCGGTCATACTTTGATCAACCGTAACAGTATTAACCTGTCTGCATATTATTATATATCAAGATTATTTCCTATAGGTTTAGACTTTAACGCAGCGAACAATTTGCTTTTGTTTTGAGTTTATATAATTAAACAAATAAAAACAGATACACGTAAAAAAAAAAAAAATAATAATAATGCAGTAGGAATTACACATAAATGAATGAATAAGAAGATCAATTATAACTGAAAAAAGAAAATCCCCAGTAGAAGTGATCCACGCCACGACGTGCTGGCCCCGCGGATGAAATGGGCGTGGACTTGGTGGAGTGTGTGTGTGTGCGTGTACTTGAAAACGCCCCTGCGTGAGTCAGGAAACAGTGTGTGTGCTTGTGCGTGCCTGTGCGTGTGTGTGCGTGCGTGCGTGCGTGCGTGTGTGTGTGTGTGTGTCGATCCGCGCAATTTTTCTACAACCGCCAAATCCGCCGCAACCAGCAGCCACGGGGACGGAAGCGGGATGATGCGGATTCACGCACTCGTGTGTCTTCTTTGCTCTTTCTTTATTATTATTGTTGTTGTTTTTCCCACCGGCGCAGGTAAGTTTTACAAGTGTTTTTTGTTTTTTTGTTTTTTTGTTTTTTTGTTTTTTCCCCCGAACGGCGCACGCGCGCAACGCCAGGTGAGCGACGCGCGCGGATCTGACTGCAACGTGTGACCACGACGCACGCGCGTACCTGCACGCACCGCGCGTCAGGTAATCGATTGATTATTGCGAATTTAGTTTCGTTCGTTTTTAGTCGTTTGATGAGGAACACAACATCACATATCAATTTACAACAACAACAAAAACAACATTAATAATAATAATAATAATAATAATAATAACAATAATAATAATAATAATAGAAAATACATCTCGTAATCAGGCAACAGTTATTTACCCTGATCCATTATTTGATCATCTGGAGCACAAGCAGTGTCGCCTTTTGTCAAAAAGCCATTCCAACCGCGTCGTTTTTAATTGAATCGAATTTTTATTTGCGGTCTAACGAAAACTGAACGCGGAGGGAGATGCAGGTATTAATGGGAAGTGATTGCAGGGGTTAAAAATGGGGCGATGACTCTGCTTGTCTGCGGTTTTTAGTTTGTTTTTTTCCTCCCGCATTCCTCTCCATTCCGCTCTGTAGTGAAAGTGAAAGTACCGCATTGGCATTTCTACTTAAAGGAAAGTGTTGAAGTACTCGCCCGTGAGTACGAAATGTCAATGTGCAGTGCACATAACATCTGTCCCGATCGCAATTTACGGTAAAATAGCATCTGTGATGTCATAGTCACCGCCCGGGATATGGACCCTGGAATGGTACATTGGACCAGTGAATCATCGAGGAGCAATCCGAAATCAGTGACCGCGATCGCTCCGGGCCCCGTTTCTTTTCAAGTGGAAAGCATAGGAATCTGCTTCGAAACACGGTGAAACCGACGTCGAAAGGCCTCCGAAAACGAAACGCATTCGGGTCGGATTTTTATTCCGAGTCGCTGGGCCGCCCCGGCAGCCAGCCCCCGCGTCCCACCTGCTGCCGCCGAAATGACGAAATCCGGTGATGACATCACAAATCACTGAGATTCCACACTCGTGTTGGACTTTGATATCCCGGGGTGGGGGTTGTTCTGTCGCTCATAAAAATCTGTGCCGGCATTCCCACCACACACACACACACACACACACACACACACACACACTAGTGAGTCATGGGTTTTACAGCCGGTGCAGGGGGAGTGGTATCGTGAAAGGTATAGAGGAGCCCTCGGGTGTGACTGTGTTTACACTCCTACCTTTTCTTAAAATCTACGCGGCATGGTTTGGGTGGAGAGACTCTCTCTCTCCACCCTAATGGAAGGCGGTGAACCGTTCCGTTGAAGGTCCCTAAACGTCCCCGAACTCTTTGCTTGGATGGGGTTCTTTCTTTTTGTCATTTTCTGTCATCCGGAAGCGTCTTGTTTTCGGCGGCGGGCTGTGAGCGCTTGGCCAGCTCTGCCTTTATTGATCCAAACCGTTGTCCCTCGCGCTTTCGGTCATGTGTCCGCCCCTTTGTTTGCCGAGCGCCGGCGCGCGCACGCGAGTGCTGCTGGTGTGTCGGGCGGAGCGCTGGAAAAGTGGAGCAGCGGTCAGCAGTCAAATGTGCCGCAGAGCATCGACGCGTCTCTCGTTGTGGGGTTACGTTCAGTCTGCCGAAGCATAACCGGGCTCGTCTGACAAACCCAGACACACACACACACACACACACACACACACACACACACACACACACATTTTGGCCAGTTTGTTCAAGCTCCTAAGCTCCTATGGCTCTACCCCTAAGACTCAACACAAGGGGTAGATATTAGTCAACATTTAGTCCATATTATCCGAATAAAGTGGGGAATCGGTTGCAAACCTCCCCGATTCAGACGGAAACCAAGAGTTTGTGAATCATCTCGGATATTACAGAAAATAACCTTTTTCTTGGACACATAGAACCTTGTAAAGGATCAGGAGTCAACCGTATACTGGTGAGTCACGAATGGATCGGCTCTACGGGCCTCGAATTGGAGCACGTAAAGAGGACCTATTATGCTTCTTTTCACCAAGTTAATATGGTCTCTGAGGTCCCTAAAGCATGTTTTCAAAGTTTTTTGCCGAAAATACCACCCAGGTTATGCCTGCAAGCCATTCTAACACGAGTCCAATCCACCCTGTCTAAAAAACGGGCCGTTTCAGTGGGAGGAGCCACCCTCCCGAGGCCCCTGGGTCGTTTTTTCGGACAGGTTTTCTGAAACAGACAGCTCAGAACCAACCGACTTGGTTGTCGTATTTCACAGTGTGTGTGTGTGTCCGCAGATCCATCAGAGACCCAAATGTATGTGCACAAGCACCGAAAAACTAGGTTTTGCACATTAGGTCCCCTTTAAAGGCCTGGAGTACCTGCTACCTGACCGAAAGACAAGTGGTCAACATTCTTTAAAACCGCAATATCCTGTACACAGTAGTCTATTCAAAATATCTTTATATCGGGCACTGTTCAATACCGGCGACCAGAGTCCCAAACACAATCAAAGACACTTCATTACCAGCACCAAAGTGCAAGGAATGGGATTTGGGAAAAAGGAACTGTGACATGACGCAGCTGAAGATACGCTTTCCGGGCTGTCAAGGTGAACGTGTTGATAACGCCTTAACTGGCTCCATTTTAAAAGCCGTACATTTGTTTTTTTGTTGTTTTTTTGACGTCGTCAACACTTTAGTCGTTTTCATACACCGAACAGCTCTGGGGACTGGGGACTTCCCCTGAGGGGAACTAGGAACTGGCGAGGTCCCCCGAGAACCAAATACCTTTTTTAAAGGGATTTTTTTTATTTTTTTTTCCTGGTTGTATTCGCACCGCACCGGAACGGAGAAGAACAGGAGAGCGATGGTGGCTGCTTTATAGTGAAAAGGCCATTAAATACATGGCGATAAAAAAATGATTTAGTGTTTCTTAAATGGAATGACTGTCCGGCTCTTACTCAAAGCACGGCTTTTTAAATTGCAAAAGTAATTCTTTCAGGTCCGATTTGGGCATCTTTTCAAAATTGCGATTAATCATGATTCATTTCCTTAGCAGCGTATGATTAATCGGGATAAATCATTCGAATCGTTTGACCCGCCCGAATAAAATGACATCATCAGTACAGAGCCACGCAGTGTGAGGTAGTGGTGTGCAGTGACCCGCGACGCGCTTTGCAGAAGCAAAGAGGTGCGAGCATCGACACAGCGACCCGCTCGCGCCGGGAGCGTCAGTGCGAAAGCAGAAGTGGCGCCGCGGACATGACACAGGTCCGCAGAGAGCGGAGCGGAGGCTGACGCGACCAGCGCGAAGCTCTGCTGGGAAAGCTATTCGAGTGGAATTCCGACGCCGCCCGCCTCGGCGGCCCCCGGTCAGAGAGGCGGGACCATGCTCCAAGATGACGGCGACAATTTTGGGCCGGATTCCGCACCCCTTCTTCCGACAATCGTGAGCCAAGTCCCGACTATTTATTTATTTATTTATTTTTAAGGTCCTAAAGATTATGGTGCCGGATTATCGTGCCGGATTATCCTGCGGCGTGAGGGAGGTTACGAGCGCTTTTTCTTACTTCCACCGATCAGCCCGGAGGTCTGTCCCGGCGGCAGCGACCGCGAATCGTGAGTATTGATCATGTTCAATATTTCGGATGCGATGTCGCGTAGTGCGAGGGGAACGCGCTCCGTGGGTTGTCACGCGGGAAAGGCCGAGAGCCGATGGGGAGCCCGGAAAAAAGTGAAACGGAAGAGGTCGCAAAGACGACGACGGCCGCGGCGGAGAATGCCAACGCTGCCGAGCGTAAAGTCACACGTACAGACCGTGTTTTTGAGAGTCGGGACTCTGGAAATCTGGTGCAGCCACACCTCCGTGTCGGATCTCGTGTGGCTTTGCCAGATTCTACGACTCCGGTTGTGGGTGAATCTGTCCGTGTGTGCTGCTGTTTTCGGCAAATCCTCGCTCTCCACACACGATGGGGGGGGGGTAAAAAAAACAACCCCAAAAAACTCTTAAATTGATCATGATGTGTTGTTATGTGTAGTGTAGCTCACTTGACCAGCGGCTTACCACATAAAACCCATTTCGAGGCAAGGCGCGTCTATTTATATGGCACATTTCAACAACAAAAAGTACGAAAGAAACATCATAAAGGGAAATTGTTAAAGAGATCAAAATTAAAACCGGCCTGATAAAGCTAAGAGAATGGAATATCCAATAGAACATATTGTGTGTAATCACCGGGGTGTGTTGCATTGACATTTCACTGCATATATGTATGAAAGTATGTATATGTATGTGATGAATGAACCTCTTGAATTTTGAATAGACTAGAATACAGTAGAATCCCTCCAAAGCTTCCTGCTTCCTGGGGAAAGTCCCTGCCGTGGAAACGCGGCTCTATGGACACAAAATTGTCATAATAGTAATCCTTTAAGTAGGATTCAAATCGGTCTAGTCCTGTGCCAGAAAGTCCCAACCGGTTTCGCGGTCGGTCTGGTAATATTTTGCCGTCAACCGTGTCAGACGCAGCACCGCGATCGAGTAATACCGAGACTGGGATCCTGCCGCTGTCTGTGATTAGATGGATGTCATTGAATGACCTTTACAAGAGCAGTCTCAGCGCTGTGGCGTGGCGGGAAATCCTCGGTGGAAGACATCGAAGCGGCCGCGTCGTGCCGAGAAATTGTTCCGCCGTTGAAAAGCAGCCCTTGCAATGACTCGACCTCAAGGAAACGGGAGGTTTGACCCGGGCGGACGGTTGTTCATTCACGGGGTGTCTGGGCTGTTTTCGTTTTTTGAGAGCGCCGCTGCGTCGCCCGAATGAGGAACTAAACGATGACGAAGCCAGCTGGTAGGTGGTGAGTTATACAGTACATAACAGGACGGCATTTGCGTACGTGTCAGGATTGGGTTTTGAAAATAAGGGGTATTTCCCCTCTCACCAGCCCTACCAAATGAAGGTCGTCACGCACGGCTACACCCGGTTACGCACGGGGCTTTTTTTTTTTTTTGTTTCATTCAATTACAATAAATACATCTGCTATGGAAACACGCTGGTTATTTTGGGGTTTTGTTCGGAGAAACGAGGAGCGGCGATCAGGAGATCGGCGGCGCAGCCTACCATCAACGTCACCGCCAGCCCTTTCTATTCATTTATTTATTTATTTATTTATTTTTCAAATGTTAAAAAATACGGGATATTAAAAAATATAAGAAGAAATAACAGTAAAAAAAAAACCCAAAAAACAGGAGGAGAGCGCCAGAGAAGGGTAAAATGCGAGAGTTGACAGGTATGCATTTGTGTGATATGGATTTACTTTTGAATGTTTCCCCAAGAGATTAAGATGGTGACACCAATAGTCATCCCCAAAATATCGTCAAATTATCACCATCAAGGCGTTGGGATTTACGGTGTTTATCTTGTCAATATCGCCCAGCCCCAGGTGGAGGGCATATCGTGTGTCTGAGTTGGGTAAAGTTTATTAAAAGACTGTTTCTTGTTTGTGTTGATATAACTATATTCAATATAATTCGCACAATTAAGGAGTGTTGTGCAACGATAGTGCAATGGAGAGTACTGGGAACTTTCTTTATCTGAATTAAAAATACATGTAATTTATAGAAGAATAGGGCTCCTTGGGAAGTTACGTTATTGCGGCAGCTGGTTTAAGGCACTCCATCTCTTTTGCTGAGTTTGCTGTCCTGTAATGACTACTCTTAAGAATATAAAAAAAATGGCATAAATCCCAACACACCACACCACACACCATTAAATCTCCACTTTTATTGACAAATTTTAATAATTGCCCGTTTTTAACCTTTCATTTCTCATCTTTATCCACAGTTTAAGGCTCGGACGCAGTATAGTGTCCGCTAATGCCGAGGTTCCCCGTGTTGAAGCCCCGGTCACAGAGACATAGAGCGTCATGTCTGACTCTCCCGAGCCCAGCGACGATGTGGTGGACTGGCTGACCCGCCTGCGCCTGCCCCAGTACGCCTGCTGCCTCCAGCAGGGGGGGTACCACACGCTGGGGGACTGCACGGACCTCACCGAGGATCGACTCCTGGAGCTCCGGGTCTTCCCCACGGGCCACCGCCGCCGCATCGTCCGCAGTCTGGAAGTCCTGGCCCTCGAAAGGGACGACGGCCTGGACGACGGGAGGACGTACAACTTGAAGGGGAGTCAGACGTTGCCTCCTGGTCTGGGAGTTGGGGCGGCAAATGGCGACACGTCCAGGAGCGGGTTCTGCAAAGCGCCCGTGCCGGCGCCAAGGGACCCCCGGAATATCTTTGCCCGGTCTTCGTCCTCCACGTCGAGCACAGGTAGTAGTAGTAGTAGTAGCAGCAGCAGCAGCAGCAGCAGCAGCAGCAGCAGCAGCGGTGGTCGGCTCTCCACCTCATCCCGCTCCGAAGTGCCCTCGGACTGGGAGGCATCGTCCGAAGACCCCTCGGTTTCCAGTGCCGACCTCGCGCCCCGCCCGCCCAAAGTATTCCCACGGACGCTCATCCATAATCTGGAGGGTTTACCGAAGGATATGGTTGAAAACGCCATCTACGAGGGGTGTCCCAGGGGCCCGCGGCCCACTCGCTCTTACCGGCTGCGGCATCGGCCCGTCCCTGAAATCCCAGACTGGACCGTCCCGCCGCCTCTGGATCGGTAGGGGTTCATTCTGATGTATATATATTTAATTTACACACCGACCTTGAATATAGTTGGAGTAAATGTTAATTCATTAGATTTGCCTTTTCATCTCATTTTCAAAGAGTGAAAAGCTCCTTGAAATATTGATTTGCACACCACAGAGTTGCAAAATAATATGAATGCCCCCTGATATTTGCTGCCTCGTCTCTGGGAGCCGCACCGCCCAAGGACAAGAAGCCCTCTTTGACTCGCTTCGAATCCGGCATCCCGCATAATTCCCCCCCTTTGAACCGTACCTTCCCTTACTTTCACATCTCTATTCCAAAGTGCTTTCCCTGTTACCTCGGCGCATGCCTGTTCTTCCCCCCACGTGCCTGCCGCTGCGTCGGTTTGGTTTGGCGTAAATCCTCTGATTCCTCCTCTTCCTCTTTTCTCAGGAGTGCACAGCTAGCGCAAACATCCAGCAGCGGCCCCGAACACCTAGCCGGCTCCCAGGGTCCCAGCGGTGCAACCGGCGTACAGAAAGGTACACACAGTCTTTTTCCGCTGCATTCCCCTTCATCTCCATCGCCATGAATATTTCATCCGGCGACGGCGGCGGCACAGCCGACACCGTTGTTTGCCTGGATAAAAGAAGGGGTGGGGAGATGGTTCTAGGGAGGATGGAGCATTGGGTGGGGTGGGGTGGGTGGCTCTGTCGCTCTGTCGCGGCGTTGGCGGGGGGAAAACAAAACAAAAAAACTGTTCATGGGGAATAGGCTCTCAAAGCTGGTGCCGTGGTGCCATGCATATCGTCAGACACGGGTTCTCAACCTTTTGGAAGAAGTTCTAAAGAATGGTACGTTTGGGAAAGAAGTGTTTAAGACAGGGGTTTCGGACCTTTTTGGAAAGAAGGAGTAAAGACAGGGGTTCGAGACCTTTTTGGAAGGAAGAGGTAAAGACAGGGGTTCTAGACCTTTTAGTAAAGAACAGGTCTTTACCTCTTCTTTCCAAAACGGTCTAGACCAGGGGTTCTTTAGCTTTTTGGGATGAAAAGGTAAAGACAGGGGTTCCAGACCTTTTTGGAAGGAAGAGGTAAAAGACAGGTATTATAGACCTTTCTGGGAAGAAGAGGTAAAGACAGGGGTTCTAGACCATTTTGGAAGGAAGAGGTAAATACAGGGGTTCTAGACCATTTAGTAAGGAAGAGGTAAACACAGGGGTCCTCGACCTTTTCGTAAAGAAGAGGTAAAGACGGGTTCTAGACCGTTTAGTAAGGAAGAGGTAAAGACTGGGGTTCTCGACCTTGTTAAAACAAGTGGTAAAGACAGGGGTTCCCCACCTATTTGGAAACGATTCAATTTGTCCTTCGACCCTGTGTCCATCTTAAGGTCGTCCAGTTATCAGAGGGTTCCTGGTTCGATACCCGGCTCCTTGGCGGCACGTCAAAATGTCATTGAGCAAGACACTGAACCCCTAACTGCTCCGGATGAGCAGGTGTGCGCCTTGCACGGTCGCCGACGCCATCAAAGTATGTGTGTGTGTGAATTGGTAAATGTGAGGCATGTATTGTAAAGCGCTCTGAGTGGTCGCAAGACTAGAAAAGTGCTGTGTTAATTGCGGTCCATTTTTTATTCACCCCTTTACTTTTCGACGTCATTTGTGGAGCGGTGTGCTACTTTCTCATCTCAGCAAGACGTTCTCAGGCTCTCCACGGATCCTGTGACATGTTTCTGCGCTGCTGTCAGTAGTTTTATAGACGCTTCTACATGGGACCGATGATGAATATAGCAGCATGTGAAAAGAATTTCAAAACATGTCAATCTCCATATCGAATTCGCCCGCACGGCACCATTCTTTTTTGGCTTTTCGTTTCCGTCCGTCTCGTGCTTCTGTATCCGGGCCGCCGCCTCACCTAGTTTAGCGCATTTTCCACTGTATCGGGTGAAAGGCAATGTTTTCCAACTTTCTTTCTTCCTTTTTTTTTTTGCCTATAAAGAAAGCCGAGAGATTTGAGGAAGGAGGGGGAGAATGGCAAGGCAGCAAAGGAAGGGAGCGAGGCGGAAAGGAGACAGGAACAGGAGATTGATGCAAAATAGGCCGGGGGAAGGTCCCAGAACGGGGACCCGGGGAGCTCCCTCTCCCCGCACAGCGAGGTCTAGCTTGGAGGTGTTTGCCGTATCATCTCAACGCAGAATACTTGCTGTGATTCCGCCACCCGCGCCGGAGCTGGAGAGAGTGGAACAGTTCAAGTGATTTGTTGAAAAACAAAATCCGACTCCCGATTACGGCTGGGGCAATATTTTCAAAAATCGCAATTTTTTTTTTTTGTCGGTCATTTCTGAATAACGGCCACAGATCTGTTGATAATGAGTGTTTAACTCCTTAAAAAGGCAAAAATATGCGTTGTGCCTCATTTTAAAGTTCGTTTTAAAGTTTTTAATTCAACCCAATGTCAAACCTCTACATTAAAAAGGAGAAAACACTGAAGAAACATGAAGAGATGAGAAACATCACAGGCAAATGATGAGCACATCATGAGCACATCTTCGAGAAGTTGTCGGACCAAAATGAAAGCAGGTCATTTTATTGAACCGGGATGGTCCCTCGGAAACACATGATAGCAGAACGATAGAGATGGTGGGTTCATTTCCAGTCTGTAGGTACATTGGGGACAGATGGATAAATCTAGAGCCCCAAAGGGCGGGTGGGGTTAAATGACGACGTGGCGAGACACACCTTGTGAGACATGTGAGAGTGCACCCCCCAGTGGCTCCCCCTAGAGGTGGGAGGTGCAGGTCGACCGATCGACAATGATAAATGATGGTTGTTCTCTGCAGTGATTCCATCGGCCAGCAAACGGACCCCTTCATGAAGCCTACCAGACCCAATACACACTCCTGGTGTGTGTGTGTGTGTGCGTGTGCGTGCGTGCGTGTGTAAGCTCGTATCTATGGTTTAAAAGGATCAAATATCTAACATAAGGTAAGGTATTAGGACTAATAAGGACACAATATGTCCTTTTAACTCCTATTACCTTACCTTACCATATGCCAAATATTATTTAGCGTCCTCATAATCCAAAAGGCCTTTAATGTGCTGCATAAGCATTCATAAATAATTAAAAATGTATTTTATATGCATCTTCTCATGTGTGTATGTGCATATATGGTTTAAAAGGACAAACTTCCATGAATACACACCAGCATTAAAGACACAAGGACTTGCAGATTGTGAGGACTCATTTAGTGTCCTCAGAATCCGAAAGGCTTTAATGCTGTTTCTGAGCAATTAACGAGACAGGTATTTTATATTATACCAAAAAAAAATCACTGATGCTGTAAGTATACATCATGCCAACTAATCTTGTTTGTTTTTTAAAAGGTTTTTCTACATGACTCTATGAACCACCCCTCGCTGTGTGTGTGTGTGTGTGTGTGTGTGTGTGTGTGTGTGTGTGTGTGTGTGTGTGTGTGTGTGTGTGTGTGTGTGTGTGTGTGTGTGTGTGTGTGTGTGTGTGTGTGTGTGTGTGTTGCGGCCCTCACGAGCCTCGCCAGACGGCGGTGTCATTTTTCACAGTGACAAGCGGTGGTCTGAGCATGGTGGCCGGGGGCTCCGCAGACTAATAGTGGCTCTGATTATAGCTCCTTCACACACACACAGTCCCTGATCGTCTCTATCTCTGTTCTGTACAAGCAGAAGAGTTTATGAAAAGGAATTACAGTGTGTGTGTGTGTGTGTGTGTGTATATATATATATATATACACAGTATAGGTGTGTGTGTGTGTGTGTGTGTATATACTGTGTGTGTGTGTGTGTGTGTGTGCATATACACACTTTAAAATCATAAAATAAAATGTATATTTATTGTGTTACAGAAGAACAATGTAAAATATAATAAAATATATAAATATATTTTATATATTTGTTGTTTTACATTTGTTTTATATATATATATATATATATATATTTAAATATTTTATGACCAGAAAATCTAATCATGTCAAACAATAAAATTCCAAATATTTATGTGAAATAATAACCTTCCTGCGTGCCTCCTTCGATCCAGCTCCTTCGAGGACCGCCGCGGGGCCCGCTGACCGCGGTGTTGGCAACCCTCCGGTTTAGACTTCACGCGACTTTCGTGCGTTCCAGTTAAATTGCACTAACCCTCCTCTTTTCCCCCTGTCATTCTTTCGCAGCCAAACTTCAGAGAACCGTGACGCCCATCGGCCCCTACGCCGAGACGTGCCTGTACAACGCCCCGGAGGGTGTACTGGTGAGACACCGCGCCCGAGCGCCATAGAAATGTCCCAATTCTTCAAGGCTTATCAGCCGCCGGGTTTAGCGGTCGCCCTCACACTAGGGAACAGAGAAGAGGTTCTTGATTGTTTCGTTCTGGCTTCCCGAGGTTAATGGAAATGTCACTTAGCCGCGAAGCTAAGCTAAACCCGCGTGATAAAAGTGCCCGAGTGAACGACGGACGCCTTCCCTTTGTCCTCTCTCTGTTTGTTTATTATTGTTTATCTGAAAACGTACGCCCTTATCTTATCGCCGCAGAACCACCGAGACCCTAAAAAACAGTTGAAGAAGGAGTCCAAGGACAAGATAAAGCAGAAGAAACCGAGGTGAGGATGTGTCGCCCCGCTGCTTCTGTTTTGTGCCTTCCGGGACTGCTTCTCGAAATGTCTCACGTTTTCGGAAAAAAGAGGAAGCTCTCGCATTGACGTCTGGTTGATTGACTGGGCTGCTGCAGCATATAATATGAGGTCTATTCTACCAGTCAGCTTTCCTCTTTAAACCTGTTAAAGAATTCATTTTTACCCTTAGCATTACTGTCGATAATACATCTATATGCTAATATGTTTATTGTGACGTGGGGCCGCCCGTTGTGGCTGCCAGCACAGGCGCTCCGCGTCGATTATGCACATTTTAGTTTTTTATCCGTTTTATGTGGCAAATAAACCTCTTGAACCTTGCTTGGGCAGGTATTCCCGTAACATAGACATAACATACCTCCCCAACACAAGACCAACAGCCAGTGTCGAAATGTGAGTGTGAACCGTGGATGACTGAAATGAAGGTTTTCGAGGTGAATGAATTCCCACGTATCGTAGATGAAGGGCTCGCTGAATGAATTCATTGTCAGTTATAATAATAATAATAAACTGGAAAAGCTTTTAGGGCGTCTTCATTTGTCACACGCACCACACACAAACACACGCACTACGTGCCGCCGACAGGCAGGCACACATGCAGGCCTTGAAATGTGTTTTCGGCCGTTTTCCCCCCAGTCGTGGCTCGTCTCACGCCGGACCTGGAATTTCCCTTTGGGGATTAATAAAGTATCTTTATCTTATCTTATCTTACTAAAGGCAGGGACAAAACGCAATAAAATACGAAATATTTTTCCCAAAGATGCAACAACTACCTTAAATCCAGGGGTCTTGTTGGGTGACTACAGTACTTAGTAGCTAAGTTAACGTGCTTTGCAATTTGACCGCCTTTGATTACTGGAGGTTGTCTCCTCAGAAATAAAACGTCGAAAGAGCAGGAGTCGGCGAAAGGAAACACCGGGGCGAAGGCAGCCGACCCAACTCCGACCGTCTCCGACCTCGAGGAAGACGAATACTCCGTGGTGGAGGAGTGCTCCGCCCGTTCGCCGCAGGCCGATCCGGGCTCGGCGGAACCCGCCGCCGAGACCCCTTCTCCGGAGTCCTCTCGGGCCCTCGGCCCCGCCGCCTCGCAGGACGTGTCCCTAAAGACCGGCGTCTGCGATGCCTATTCGGACCCGGCGGACGCTGTCGTGGGTCTGGTCAGGAGCACCCTGCCGCTGGCCTCGGACATCTCGCCCTACGCCTGCTTCTACGGACCCAAACACCATGTGCTCAAGTCCGGTTGGCTGGACAAGCTGTCTCCTCAAGGGTACGTCCCGTGGAATTACCTCCATAGCACTCCATAGACATAGGAGGGATAAGGAGGGTTTCTGCAGGTCCTTGAAAGGTTTTTGAAATGTCTTGAATTCGGATGGACAAATATTATGTTGTCGGCCTTAAGTCGTTCGATTTGTCCAAGTGTTTCTTTTTGTCAAAATGAGTCAAGTTCCTCCGCATCAGAGTTGACAATTCTGATGTAAAAAAAAACCTAAACGCTGAACCTAATAAGATGATTCGTACAACAATGTACAAATGCCTTAAATTTGTCTTGAAAAAGTAGAACATTTAGCTCCCTGACACCCTCTAACACCCCCATTTAAATGAGCTGACTTCAATGTTTTGCTGAAATGAAAGCGTTGCTGAACAATCGATGAAACTCAGTGTGAGAAAAGTGAAAACATCTTTTGTTTTTTTGGGTTATTCGGGCCTGGAAACGTTGTCGGTTGAAGTAGTCCATTGCCATTAACATGAAGACGAGGTCGTTTTCTGCTACTTTCAGAGCCTCAACACCTGCCTGTGGTCCACGCAAGCAGGAACCTTCACACACACCACAAGCTAACCGCCACTTCCCCTTCCCTGTTCTTTTTTTATAACGCTCAGCGCTCAGGCCTCATTGACCCTCTGGCTCCTGTAGTGGAGAAATTGAGTAGACTCTATAGTTTCTGTTACTGTCTCTGTGTGTCTTCCATTGGAATGGAACCACTACAGCACACAGTCATTGGAGTGCAGAAACATTTTCCTCCTCACAGTCAAGGTATTCTAGAGAAGTACCTGAACCAGATGAGGCGAACCAGGCGAATCAGCAGCTCATGTTTAATTCGCTCTGCAGAATACGTCTGCCCCCACCCTCCCATTCAAATGGGTCGCCACCCGACCTTGCCAGGGTCGGACCAGTCACAACCGTTTATCTAACACGGGGCGGGTTTGATAAGATGACAATGCAGAGGAGATCCGCTGAGGCACCTCGCCAAGATGGCTGCCGCTCACGTGGAACGGTCTATTGAATCTGCTTTGGCGACAGAATTGAAGGAAATGGACGGTGTATGTTCTCTAAAAAGCTTTTATCGATAAAAAATATGTGTTCGTCGTACTTCGCTCGGTCACACGTTCCGTTGCTCTGATTATTTGTAGGTTTATCCAACGCTCTGATGGGTTGTAGGTCTGTCCAATGTTCTGATTGGTTGCAGGTCTATCCAATGCTCTAGTTGGTTGCAGGTCTATCCAACGCTCTGATTGGTTGTAGGTCTATCCAACGCTCTGATTGGTTGTAGGTGTATCTAATGCTCTGATTGGTTGTAGGTCTATCCAACGCTCTGATTGGTTGTAGGTCTATCCAACGCTCTGATTGGTTGTAGGTCTATCTGACGCTCTGATTGGTTGTAGGTCTATCCTACGCTCTGATTGGTTGTAGGTCTATCCTATGCTCTGATTGGTTGTAGGTCTATCCAATGCTCTGATTGGTTGTAGGTCTATCTGACGCTCTGATTGGTTGTAGGTCTAATTGAAATTGAAAATGACCTGAGAGATTCCAGACTAATACGCATTTGCGCATTGATCTGACGGTGCCAGGCTGTTAACCAACATGTCCTTCTACCTAATGAGTGGATCCTATGGATAGATAAGCGTTTATGGCCGTGAACCTTGATCCATGTGTGTTGTCTCGGTTGTTGTCCAGAATTCTTCTCATGCTAAAGCATATGTGTCAAACTCAAGGCCCGCGGGCCAAATGTGGCCCGCCACGTCATTTTATGTGGCCCGCGAGAGCTTAGAAGGTCTGATTATCTTATAATGCCGATCATGCCGATCATGTTACCCGTGAAGTGAAGGCATCCCACCACTAGATTGCAGTGTTTCCACATCAGTGCCATTTTCCGAATTAAGAAATACAAACAATGATCCCAAAATGTCCAGGAAGAGAAAAATTGATGCAGATGGAAGGCTGTTTAAAGAAAGATGGGAAGGCGAATATATGTTTGTGCTTCAAGGAGAAAAAACGGTATGTCTTTTGTGTTATGAGGCAGTGGCGGTTGTCAAAGAGTACAATCTACGTCGGCATTTTGACACCAAACACGGAGCTAAGTCTGCCAAAGTGAGCCTTCAAAAAAAAACAACAAATGGTGCAAGAGCAAATTGCGATCGCAGCAGGATGTGTTCAAGAGAGCCACAACCAAAAACAATGCGGCAGTGAAAGCTAGCTCTATTGTGGCTGAAGAAATTGCCCGCGCTGCAAAGTCTTTTTCAGAGGGTGCATTTTTGAAGCAGTGCGCGCTGAAGGTCTGTGAGCAGGTGTGTCCCGACCAGACACAGACTTTTAAAGATGTCAGTTTATCAAGAAACACCATCATGGACCGAGTTAAGGAACTAGCAGGAAACCTGGCAACACAGGTTGCCGAAGAGACATGCAGCTACATAGCTTTTTCATTAGCTCTTGATGAAAGCACAGACAACATGGATACAGCGCAGCTATCCACTTTTATTAGAGGCGTTAAGTCGGACCTTTCTGTCACTGAGGAGCTGTTGGATGAAGCTGCCATGCATTGGACCACAACAGGACGGGACATTTTTGATGAGGTGTAGAAGTCCGTAAGTAAAAATGCATTGCCCTGGGAGAAGTTGGTGGGATTAACTACGGACGGTGCACCTGCAATGTGTGGAGGAAATGCGGGCTTTGTTGAACGAATGAAGGAGAAAATGCAAAAATGTAACTGTCACACGCCTCTGATAACGTATCATTGCATTATCCATCAAGAAGCTTTGTGTGGGAAGGTGCTGGGGATGAATGATATAGTGACCACAGTCATGAAAACAGTGAACTTCATTCGGGCGCGTGGCCTAAGTCATCGTCAGTTCCAGCTGTTCTTGCAGGAGATGGGCTCGGAGCACGGCGACGTGCCGTACCATTCACAAGTACGGTGGCTGAGTAGGAGCAAAGTCCACAAATGATTTTTTGAGCTTAGGGAAGATATTGCTATTTTCATGCAGAGTAAAGGAAAACCCTTGTCTGAACTGTCAGATCCAAACTGGCTGAGTGACTTTGCTATGTTGTGTGACATAACTGAGCATCTCACCCAACTGAATCAGAAGCTGCAGGGACACAAACAAGTCATCACGCAGATGTCCGACATGATCATGGCTTTCCAGCCTAAACTTGATCTATGGATGTACTAAGTGAAACAGGACAATCTTGCCCACTTTCCTGTTTGTCACAGCATCTCAGCCGCATTTCCTGGTACTTTTTCATGTACTCAGCTAGCTACCAAACTGAGCCGGTTAATGAATGAGTTTGATCGACGCTTCTCTGACTTTAGAGCACAGCACTCAGGCTTTGCCATCTTTGCCAGTCCTTTCACCACCGACGTCTGCACTGCACCCCAACATCTTCAGGTGGAGTTAATAGAGCTTCAAAGCGATAGTGGCCTGAGAGCAAAGTTCCAGGATGCTGCATTCCAGGACTTCTAAGTCAACTGCCCCCTGGTTTGATGCCACAGCTTGGACTTCATGCTGCCCATGTTCTGTCTATGTTTGGGAGCACCTATCTGTGCGAGCAGATGTTTTCAATCCTGAATCTAAACAAGACCAAGCACAGATCACGCATCACTGATGACAACCTCCATGCCGTTCTACGGATTGCCTCAGCACAAGACCTAAAACCAGACATTGACACACTGGCCATGGAAAAAAGGTGTCAGACATCTGGTCAGAAAGAAGAAGAAGAAGAAGAAACAGTCTTTATTCATCACGCAACACACCACACTATAACACATGCTTGCACACACACACACATGCACATGCTTTGGATGGTGGCCGGTGAAATGGATTCTCTGCTTTTGACCCATCCTGGCTTGTCCTTCCTCCGGGGGGCACAGCCAGAAGCAGTGGGCAGCATACGTGGACGCGCCCGGGGACCAGGTGATAAATGTCCATTGCTGGTCAGACAATGATGGGTGCATGGGGTCCTTACTGACGTGAGGTGGAGGAAACCCCATGTGAGCACGGGGAGAACATGCAAACTCCACACAGAAAGGTTTATGTGTTTATGCAGACAAATTTTCACTGTAATCAAACCATCTCTCATTAGTTGGATGTATCCCCTTGCAAGGCTGTGTGCGGCCATTTGTTTATGTAAAATGCTACACCTGTCACACATGTTCTTAGCAGCTTACAATTGTTGGTTGGACCGTTATTCTGCCCCTCTCAACTATGACAAAAAAGTTGTGAAAAAGGTTGATGTCATAACTTGTGTTTTATCCTTATTCACTTGGATAGTTTGATCGTTGATTGATGGAGTAATGTGGGTTTCATAAGCTGACGAATTAAAAGGATTTATGTTATAACAGAGCAACAAGCAAACATTTATTTATACATTTATGCAAATATATATGTAATATTTGTAAGTTGAATAATAAAAATCCAGAGTTATTTAACATTAAGGAGTAGTTGCATTTATTTTACATTACATTTAGCTACATTTATACTGCCTCAAAGTTACATCCGGCCCTTTGAGGGCAACCATTATGCTGATGTGGCCCTCGGTGAAAATTAGTTTGACACCCCTGTTCTAAAGTTTCTCATTCATTGAATCCACAATAATTAATCGGCTAGTCTTCACTTCCCTGACTCCATGTCGTTGGATCTTGGGTTTCTCTCCTTGCCTTTGATGATTGATGTACGACAAAATGTAGGTGTCTTCCGTACCCCAATATTAATGCGAGGTGGAACCTTCGATTGCACCTGACAAAAAGTTCCAGGAGAAGGAGGCCTTCACAGTCCTTGCCCGGCTGCAGTTGTTTGGTCGCGCGTTCCAACCCTCCATTCTCCTTGCGGCGCAGTTTCGACGAGCAGGAGCCATCAATCATTTTTCGGTTTCTCCTCATATTCTCCCTGACCGGTCGATTGATGTCGAGTTGGCAAACTGCCCTTCCTTCCCTCTTCCCGCTGCTGAATATTCAGACAGGCGAGCGGTCATTAGTTTGCATTATGCTAATTGACAGCTGTTGCAACGGCTCATGACACGTATTAATCAGTGGCACTGTCGATGAAGTAGGACTATCTGTTCTGGGGACCTTTAAACTGGAGGCTTCTAGTGCCACACATCACGCTTCCTCTGCCGTCATCTAACCAACTGTCAGCAACAACAGTAGGCCAGGGTGATCCATTTATATCATATTGATAAATCCTGATTTGAGACTCGGTATTGTCTCGGATTTGGATATTGATCGTGTTATTGCGTTGTCTTGACGCCTGTGTTCCACAAAAGAACTGCAGCTTTTTTTCTTACTTTATAGAGCGTTCTAGTTGTTCTCATCAACACCTCTACCGCTTTGTCATAACACCCGTATTACACTTGAATGTTTCTCAAATACGTCTTGTGTGTGAATATCATGAAAGGGGCAGTGGTCATCCCTAAAATATCCTCAAATGATCAAAACTGAGGTATCAGTCAAGAAGTACTTGCTATTGTCAATATTTCCCAGCCCTACCAGAAAAAAAAAGGCCAATATATAAATATTTATATACACTCACCGGCCACTTTATTAGCTTCACTTGTTCAATTGCTTGTTAACACAAGTAGCTAATCAGCCAATCACATGGCAGCAACTCATTGCATATAGGCATGTAGACACGGTGAGGATGACTTGCTGAAGTTCAACCCGAGCATCAGAATGGGGAAGAAAGGGGATTGAAATGACTTTGAACGTGGCATGGTTGTTGGTGCCAGACGGGCTGGTCTGAGTATGTCAGAAACTGCTGACCTACTGGGATTTTCACTCACAACCATCTCTCGGGTTTACAGAGAATGGTCCGAAAAAAGAGAATATATCCAGTGATCGGCAGTTGTGTGGACGAAAATGCCTTGTTGCTGTCAGAGGAGAATGGGCAGACTGGTTTGAGACGATAGAAAGGCAACAGTAACTCAAATAACCACTGGTTACAACCAAGGTATGCGGAATACCATCTCTGAACGCACAACACGTCGAACCTTGACGCAGATGGGCTACAGCAGCAGAAAAACACACCAGGTGCCACTCCTGTCAGCTCAGAACAGGAAACTGAAGCTACAATTGGCACAGGCTCCCTAAAAATGGACAATAGAAGATTGGAAAAACGTTGCCTGGTCTGATGAGTCTCCATTTCAGCTGCGACATTCAGATGGTAGAGTCAGAATCTGGAGTAAAAACATGAAAACATGGATCCATCCTGTCTTGTATCAAGGGTTCAGGCTGGTGGTGGTGGTGTAATGATGTGGGGGATATTTTCTTGGCAGACTTTGGGCCCCTTAGTACCAATTGAGCATAGTTTAAAGGCCACAGCTTACCTGAGTATTGTTGCTGACCATGTCCATCCCTTTATGAGCACAGTGCAACCATCTTGTGATGGCTACTTCCAGCAGGATAATGCACCATGTCACAAAGCTCAAATCATCTCTAACTGGTTTCTTTATATGACAATGAGTTCACTGGACTCCAATGGCCGCCGCAGTCACCAGATCTCCATCCAATAGTGCACCTTTGGGATGTGGTGGAACTGGAGTTTAGCTTCATGGACGTGCAGCCGACAAATCTGGGGCAACTGCGTGATGCTATCATGTCACTATGGACCAAAATATGAGGAATGTTTCCAACACCTTGTTGAATCTATGCCACGAAGAATTAAGGCAGTTCTGAAGGCAAAAGGGGGTCCAATCCGGTACTAGCAAGGTGTGCCTAATGAAGTGGCCTGTGTGTGTGTGTGTGTGTGTGTGTGTGTGTGTGTGTGTGTGTGTGTGTGTGTATGTGTGTGTATATATATATATATATATATATATATTTGTATATGTATATGGATATGTGTGTGTATATTGATATAATTCTGACACATTTCCATCGAAAACCCAACTAAGTATTATTTCAATATTCAAAATTGATATAATTAATATCATAACAAATCTAAACTATCTTCTAAAACGGAGATTGTCAACCTTATAAGATATTTTATTTTGATGACCCTCGACGAGAGATGCATTAGCGCATGAACCCTCTTTGGTCAGATCTAGTCTCTGGGACCCCCAATTGAACTGAGACTATTTTTTAAATATGATTTAGTCTAAAAAGTTAAACTATCAACAAAAAACTAAAATCTGAAGGTTGGGTACAGGGGCCCGCCAGGGGTCTTTCAAGAGCTTTGGGGCTCCCCAAGACAACGATGAAAACTTTAAATGCTAAATTCTCTCGTATTAAAAGTATGAATCATTGTCTTGGGGACCCCCCTTGAAGCTCTTGAAGGACCCCTAGCGGGTCTGTGGACCCCGCATTGAGAACCCCAGCTCTCAAACGCTGCATAAATATCAAATCGTATTCTGTGAAGTTTCTCCAAGAAGACTATATTGGGGTACGGAAGATTTGACACATTTTATATTCGGATTTTAAAACAGTCAAAGAATTTTTTTAAATCATTCACTATTAGGGTCATGGTTGATATTCGTCACTTTATGATATATCGTTTTTTGAATTATTTTATTTTCCAGGAACTGCGTCTTCCAGAGGAGGTGGGTGCGCTTCGACGGGGAGAGCCTCGCCTACCACAACAACGACAAGGTAAGACACACACACACACACACACACACACACACACACACACACACACACACACGTTGCACGTACAGCCACCATCTGCCATCGTGACCTCCACCACCCCCTCAAACCTCATGCCTCTCTAGTTCCGTGCCTGCCCACCTCCCGCACCTCCCTCCCTCCCTACAATCTCCTCCCTTCTCTGCCCTCCCACACACACACACACAGACACACACACACACACACACACACACACACACACACACACACACACACACACACACACACACACACACACACACACACACACACACACACACACACACACACTCGCCGGGCCAATTACGACTCCTCCATTATGGAAAAGGAGTCGCCCCCGTCGCCCCCGCACACTTGTTCTCCTCCTCCTCTTCATTGTCTTCATCATCGCCGGCGGCAGGGTAAGGAATGGAGGCAAGGACGGAGCGACATTACCGCCACGCATCACCGGTATTGGCAGAGAGGGAGGAGGAGGAGGAGGAGGAGGAGGGGAGAGAGGGGTGGCTAGAGGGAGGGAGAGAGGGAGAGAGAGAAAGTTCCCTAGAGAGAGAGAGAGAGAGAGAGAGAGAGAGAGAGAGAGAGAGAGAGAGAGAGAGAGAGAGAGAGAGAGAGAGAGAGAGAGAGAGAGAGAGAGAGAGAGAGAGAGAGAGAGAGAGAGAGAGAGAGAGAGAGAGAGAGAGAGAGAGAGAGAGAGAGAGAGAGAGAGAGAGATGATGGATAGGTAGACGTGGGGGCGGGGGGGCGAAGAGGTAGCGAGAGTGCTCTCTTTCTTTCCTGCCTCCGTCAGCACTTCTCTCTCACTCTCAGCGTCCCCCTCTTGACGGGGGTGTGTGTGCGGGGGGTGGAGAGAGAGAGAGGAAGGTGGGGTTACAGAGAGAGAGAGAGAGAGAGAGAGAGAGAGAGAGAGAGAAACCTCCGCTTGTGTTCACCAGTATTGAACGCCACAGACGAGGGCCGTCACATCACGGAATTGGAATCTGAGATGGATCCTCGTGCGATTAGTCGCGATTAATAATTGAGTCGTCTCTTTGATTGATTGGGTCCTTGAAGCCCCCTTCAATTTGTTGCAATTAGTCGTGACTAATCGCGATTAACTTCAGTACTCGCTAGCTGGCGATTATATGGACAACCTTTTTATCCCGTTCTTATGGAAGGTGTGTGTGTGTGTGTGTGTGTGTGTGTGTGTATGTGTGTGTGTGTATGCGTGTGCGTGTGCGTGTGACTATACTTATGAAGACCGGCCTCCGAATTGACAATCTTTAGCTTGGTTTGTTTTTTTGGTTTTGAAGTACACTGGAAACATGGGTCCTCAGTTACCAGGTGTATTCACCTGAATACCAGTACAAATGTGTGTGTGTGTGTGTGTGTGTGTGTTGTGCACTTTTGAGTTGTTATTTTGAGTTATTACTTTTTAATAGAGTGAGTCATCAAAGCTTCAAAACATCTTCAGGCTCCTGTTTATCTGATCACACGTGGCCGCTGACGCTCGCTTCGTCACTTGGTACGAACGCAATTACGCCTCAGACGCAACTCGGGAAAGAAACCAAAGGGGGCATGGGTGTGTGTGTGTGTGTGTGTGTGTGTGTGTGTGTGTGTGTGTGTGTGTGTGTGTGTGTGTGTGTGTGTGCGTGTGCGCGCGCTCTCCGGCGCTTCCTACAGGGCGCCATCCCGGATGGGGTGTCAAGGTTGCGCCCGGCGCGCCGCGCTCTCTTGGTGCCGACCCAGGCGGCAATTTTTCTCCGTTTCCTTATGGAATGAAACAAGCACCGCGCGCGTGACCTCGGCGTGCCCTCCCCTCGACGCCGTTGCCCAACATCGCGATCGATGATGTGGGACCTGTCTGGTGCCCGCTCGGTAATCACTAACTAATTAGAGAGAGAGAGAGAGAGAGAGAGAGAGAGAGAGAGAGAGAGATTTGTTTGTTTTGCACCAGTGTACTTCGCAATGACAATAATATTATCAGCATGAATAATGCACACACACACTTGTTCCTTCACTTTATTTCACTGAAATAGTTTTATTACTGTGTGATTCTCAACACCTCGGCAGTCACTCCGCGTCGGATGCGCTTGCCTTTCGGAGGACGCCGAGGCCGGACACCGCGTCCACAGCCTCGTGAGGTGATGGAGAGATCGACGTGGGGGTGGGTGGCGAAGTGGTAGCGGGAGTGCTCTCTTTTTTTTTTTTTTTTCCTGCCGCCGTCAAGCACTTCTCTCTCACTCTCAGCGTCCCCCTCTTGACGGGGGTGTGTGTGCGGGGCGGCGGAGAGAGAGAGAGAGAGAGAGAGAGAGAGAAATCACCTCCTCCGCTTGTGTTCACCAGTATTGAACGCCACAGACGAGGGCCGTCACATCACGGAATTGGAATCTGAGATGGATCCTCGTGCGATTAGTCGCGATTAATAATTGAGTCGTCTCTTTGATTGATCGCGTCCTTGAAGCCCCCTTCAATTTGTCGCAATTAATCGCGACTAATTGCAATTAACTTCAAATCACGCGAGCTGGCGATTATATGGACAACCTTTTTATCCCATTCTCATGGAAGGTGTGTGTGTGTGTGTGTGTGTGTGTGTGTGTGTGTGTGTGTGTGTGTGTGTGTGTGTGTGTGTGTGTGTGTGTGTGTGTGTGTGTGTGGAAGATCCTTTTTTTTTTTTTGTCGTTCGTCGTTCTCTGAAGTCATTTGTCCGGCGTGGCGTCCTCTCACCCTCTGAGACCCGGGGAGCTTCATCCCGTCCTTGGTCGTCGTCACCCTCACCCCCTGCGGTGCCCAAAAAGAGTATCCAAAAACTGAACAGGAACAGGAAGTCCTTGGGTCTCAATTCTTGTCCGTGGCTGAAAGATGAGCTGCTCTCCCTCCCTCACGCAGGCGGGTTTTTTAGGTTATTATTAATTTCATTATTATTATTATTATTATCATTATTTGGGATGTACATCGGTATCGGCCGATATTCGCCCCGATGCGCATATAGGATGATGTTCACCGATAGCCGCGGTCGAGGTTCATCCACTGTTTCCGAGAGGGCGACGCCATCCGGTTTCCGATGAACGCGGACGCGGTTCCCTGCGGCGCTCCAAGCAGGGAGTGGCGCTGCGTTCAGTGGAACTCGGAAGCCATCGGCATTGGCGCGGGCTGCCGGCCAAATTGTTATTTTCAATATCGTATCGGACTAACCGCGCAGGTCGGAAAGCAAACGGCAGCAAAGGCAGCCATTCCCAACTGCCGAGCTAAACGTATTCCATTGGCACTGTTCGGCAAAACATGGAAGCCAGCGGTAAAATTGTGCTTTTTTTTTTTGTTTGTTTATTTTTTACCCATTTTATATTCTACTGCACATGTGTGGAACGCGTCCACGTGCGCAGACACCCAAATGTGTTCTATACAGAGCCGCGTGCGCGTGGGCTGCCTGTTTGGGAGAATAAACGAGCCCCACCCCAGCCTCCGAAATAAAAACTCTACGGCTGCATTTAGATGTCAGCGGCGATGGACGCATAGAACCCATGAAGGATGGAGGCAACATTTGAAATATTGAGGTTTCACATGCTGAGAGAGTCCTAAAAGTCCAAAATGGCAGCGACTTATTAGGTGCTATCATCCTTTTGATTATTAATATGAATATTAATGTCACCAGTTAATAGTGAGGGTGGCAGTAGTGCTCGAGGAACATTTTATATATCTTAGAAAGGTATAGGTTGGAAATACATGGATGATTTTAGTCCTTCAAAGTCTAAATATATGACCCAAATCTGAAACGAGTGTTCTATTGACCTATTATTATTATTATTATTATTATTGATGGAGGCATTTCGCTTGTTTTTAACTTTGCTTGACTACTACAATGCTCTACAACTCAGCGTGCTATAATTAAAGTGGCGTGCAGTGTCTGGAGAGCTCGGCCGCACTTATGGATTGGCGGTCATTAAAAAAAAAATGAAGCCCATAGGGTCCGGTTCACATGCGTGAGCACTGTATTAATGGGGAAAGTGACAACAGGGATGCCGTCACCTATCGGGCGCGCACGGGTGGATTCGTTACGTGTTTGTAGAATAAACTGCGGGGGGAGCATCTGTTCCACAAGATCGATATGCAGAGAGGAGCCTCGGAGGTCTCTCTCTGGCACTGGTCCCAGTCTGTATATAGATACAGTATATACTGTATCTATGCATCTACAAATATCCCTACATCACAACAGAGGGTTGTATCCCAGCAGTTTATAAACTATTTTTTTTTTTTTTAGCGCAGGGCCCCTCCTTAAAATACAACATTCTAGATGAGAAAAAAAAAAGTAATATACAATATAATAGTATATAAAGTATACATAACCATTTAGCCTAAATTGCCAAACAGTGTCATATCTCACAACACAGCCTCACCATCATTAGTGGAGTTGAGTGAATGCATTTTATGAAAAACATATTGAATCACGGATAAAATAAACAAATAAATAATCGAATATATTAATAACATAATCATTTTGCGACATACCCCTGCAGTTCCCTAGAGTACCACTAGGGGGTCATCGCGTGCCTTGGTCTGTCGTCCTCCATTCATTGTAATGTGAATATTTGATTTTTTAAATTCATGATAATGATTCCAAATGGATTCTTAAGAATGTGATTTTGAATACATTACAATATATTCATTAAACTATTAATTGGGGCCGCCGACGTGTTTGCGTGGATAACTTGTCATTTTTATTTAATTTACTTTTTTTTTTTTTAATTTGCATTGATGGAAGTGGCTTTCACACAGCACCCAGAGTTGAATACCTCCCTCCACAATTACAAAGGAACATGTTGTTCCACATTGTTTATTTGTGAATCACGATGACCTGAGAGATACCTGCACATTTTTTAGTCAGATCCTACAATGTGCTCCATGACAAATGTCTAATGGAGTTCCGAAAAATGCTCCCCCAAAATAGTATTGTACAAAGATAGATAGACGGATATGCAAAGAACCTGAAAAATTGGCAACATGCAATAAACCCCAAAATGAAACAAACAACACAAATAGACCTAAAAATAATCTGGAAAACGGAACAATAACAATATCGCGATGGCTATGATATAAAATAATAATAACCCAAAAATATATAAACATAAATATAAACACAAAAACATATGATATGTATTAAAAAGTGTAAATAAATGTATGTGAAACTGAAACAAGTCAGGGGTGTAAGGAGATGCCAACAGCGTGGGAGCGTAGCCAGAGCGCCGCTCCCACCGAGCCCCACCTTCCCTCCCCCCCCCCCCCCCCCCCCCGTCCCCCGCCACCTTTCCGCCCCATTTCGTCACCCCAGGGGGGGGGGGGGATCGACTCCCGGGAGCCGAGGTGCGGGGATGAAGGGATGAGACGGAGGGCGAGACGAGGGAGAGGGATGAGGTTGCAGGATCGGGGCTCAGCCCGTCCGTGATGCCAAAAAAACCTCTTTCAAAGCCGATCCCCCGAAATCTCCCCCCGGCCCCCCTCTCCTCCGTCTTTCCCTTGGTTCCTTTCCCAAGACGCCGTCTCTCACCCGCACCCGTGGAGTCCAGGGGTTGGAAAGAGGAGAATTATCTGACGACGATGATGATTCAAATGAAATTGAAACCGGATGTTGCCACGGCGAGGGGAATCAACAAAACCGGCTGAGGGGTAAAAGATCTCGGGGGGGGGGGGGGGGAACTCGGGGGTCCCCAAACCCCCACCCATAGTGCATCCCCCTAAATCGAACCTGATTCACCCCCGTATGGACGCCACAGTACTTCTTTCTTTATGTATATTTATTAGCAGTCGGCGGCCATTTTGTACGAGGCTTTTCGGGAATCCAATACATTAGAACAAACCGTCATGGATCGTTCTTCCAGTCGTCAATATTCGGCTATTTGTCCAAGGCCTGGCGACCCCCCCCCCCCGGCGATCCCGGGTCAGCCCCCTTTTGGGGTCTAGCTCCCCAGCTTGGGAACCACCGCTCGAACTAACCGCACGAGCATTTGAGATAGATGTTGATTTCGGGAATAAAATAAAATAAAGCGATAGATATCCGCCCCCGGCACCCCAAAAAAAACATCTATTTTGCTCTTGGAAAGTCATCTGGGATGTGTTGCTGTCAGCTCAACTTACGCCAGGATAAATAACAAGTCCTTTAAAAACATCTCCAACAAAATCTTCCAATTGATATTTCACTGAGCAACCGTCTCAAAACCCCCCCCCCCCCCCCCAAAAAAAAACAACAACCCCATCATCGACTAATGATTTCAAGTGAAAAATATTCAGCATATTTTATTTGTTTATTTATTTAATTTTTTTTTTTTTTGTGTGTGTATTTTTTTGTGGGTGCAGTGATCACGTCGTGGCCACCAGGTGTCGCTGAACCTCCATGCAAAGGCCGACAACGCTGTAGCGCCGATCCTGCGGTTTATCTCTCGCTTCTCCTCGTCTCCTGTTCGCACTTTCAAACGACTTTGTTGTAAGAATTTAGCTTTTAATCTCCGCTGCGCTTTCCACCGCGAGTCTCCCTCGGTTTTGTGATGTTTAAAAAACCCCCCCCCCCCCCCCCCCCCCCCCCCCAAAAAAAAACTAACATCTGTCCCTGTTTGTTTGTTTATTGATGTATTTATTTTCTTTGTCTTTGTTTTTTTTTAAATTTTATTTCGTTGTTGTTTTTTTGACATAACATACACAGTACAACACAACACCTTAAAAACAAACAACCCAAAATAAATAAAATAAAACAGTAAAAATAATGCACTGGAAGAAATACTATTTTATTTATACAGTTATTTATTTATTGATTATTTTGACTTTATTAAACTGTTAGATTAAAAAAAAACAACCGAAATATATAAATACACTTTTACATACATTTACTTAGATATAATTATTTTTCTATATTTTATTTATATAAATATATTTATATATATATTTTTATATATATTTTTACATTACATACATAGTACAGTAACGTAAAAAGAAATATATATTTCAATAATAATAATAGTAATAATAATAATAGCAGGGTCCAGGTTATTTGGTGCTGTATTGCACGTGGATTTTATTCAGGTTATTAAGGTTAATGTTGTAACGACTGTAACTACAATGAGAGCGAGAGAGAGAGATTTGTTTGTTTTGCACCAGTGTACTTTGCAATGACAATAATATTATCAGCATGAATAATGCACACACACACTTGTTCCTTCACTTTATTTCACTGAAGTAGCTCTATTACTGTGTGATTCTCAACACCTCGGCAGTCACTCTGCGTCGGATGCGCTTGCCTTTCGGAGGACGCCGAGGCCGGACACCGCGTCCACAGCCTCTCGTGATCGCGATGCGACGCTGGATATCGTCTGGGACCATCGCAATATAGTAAACCGTCGCCTCGAGCGGGGAATGCCCGGAAACGCGTGACGGGGAAGGCGTGGCGCGGAGGGCGCCGCCCTCCTCAATCGGCTCTGATCGCTCCCTCTCCGTTACGCATTTTCGGGGATCATCGGGTCGCTAAATCGATCACCCCCCCCCCCCCCCCCCACCCCGCATCGGAATTCCGAGTTTATTCCCGAAACACAGGGGTATTTTTGCGCTACCGTGTCTTTCATCCGTTTTTCTCTTCCCTTTCTTTCATTTGCCATAAAAAACAAAAGCGAAAGAGGGTTTTGAGCGGAGCCGTCCGTGGTCCTGAGGCGTCGAGTCGCTGCAGCAGCAGTGTCGGACAGAGGCTGTGGTTGGACGCCGCTTTTGCCAACTTTTTCGCTATTCCCTGTATCTTAAAGTTAGTTGTTTTTTTTTTGTTTGTTTTTCGATATCTTTGGTGTTTATTTCGACTTCTAGAACCGGTTTTGTTCGCGCCGTAGTGCCTTGAACTTCCTAGATGTCATTGGCTGGAATCATTACATTACATTACATTACATTGCATTTAGCAGACGCTTTTATCCAAAGCGACTTACAATTGTCAAACACCGACGGACGCAGCCATCAGGAGCAATTAGGGGTTAAGTGTCTTGCTCAAGGACACTACAGCATGCTACCAGGAGGAGCCTGGGATCCAACCAGCAACCTTTAGATCACTAGACCACCGGAATCGATGACATCATCATTATCATTATAACATCGATATTGAGAGAGACGGGGTATGTCTAGGATTTTGGTTACTGCAACGTCTCGATGGAGTTCGATATCTGTCTTTAGGCCTGCGTTCCGGTCAAGTACGGCAGTTCTCTCAAATTCCCGGACTGTTCGAGCGGAGCTGGGATGGATCGTCATGGCGTCATGATAAGAGAGTACACATCGTGTTGGATCTTCCTTGGAAGTCCTAATATTGTGATGTGGTCAAAATGTCAAACGTAAAATGTGGTCTGCTCCAGCAGGGATTTGTGATATATCACGGTCATCTTTATATCGCGATCCAAGATATGTCCCGGGATTATTAGTAGTACCGCAATATCGTTAAATTTGGTCCTAAGAGTAATGGAATTTATCTGAATTTCATGGACTGTTCTAATAGGGCTGACCAATATACTGTATATTGTTATAGTATCGTGATACAAGAATATCGAATATTCTTTCCCCAACCGTTCTCGCGGTTCTCATCAATGCCTCCCCCCGATTGGTCACAATATCCACCGATGGTGATCCCCAAAAATATCGCCAAAGTGTGGCTATCGAGGCATTCATCCGACAATATTGCGCCATCCCATTTTGTCGCTATCGCCCGGCCCAGAGTGGTGACATCTGGTCATCAGTTTTGAGGCCTGTTTCTCTCTCTCTCTCTCGCTCTCGCTCTCCTTCTTCTCACTCTCTCCCCCCGCTTCCCCCTCTTCTTTATCTCTCTCTCTCTCTCCCTCCCTCCTTGTGGCAGCGACCCACTACTTTCATCGTACGTTGTCAGGGGAACGTCGTGGAAAGAGGGTCACCGGAGCCCTCGGTGTTCTGCGTTCATTATTTGGAAGCACACACGCACACACACACGCACACACACACACACACACACACACACACACACGCACACACCAAATCCCTCTCGGCCCCACCAAACACTTTCTGTGCATCGCTCTATTCCCCAGCATCTGTTGAAAATATGCGAGAAGGTTTTTTTATTTTTTTTATTTTGGTCGTCGGCTGAAACCCAGGTGATGCCGCTGCCGCACGCCGGGCGCTTTGTGCCGCTTTTTGAAAAAAAGTGGGATCACCTGTTTCTCTCCGGAAAAATACTCCCAAAGAATTCTTAAAAATACTTGTGAAATAGAAAGTGCACCAAATAATAAAAAATACATAAAATGTGTAATTTTCTTTCTGTTTCTGTGTGTCTGTTAAATATAATATAAACTGTATTGAATAATTAGCATTTTTCATCGAGCTTCATTCGACACTGACAGTGTAGATGGACAGGGGAGCGAGACAGAGGCGATGACATGCAGCAAATGGCCTTGGGCCGGCTGCGGCCAGGACTTCAGCCTTGAAAGTAGAATGCGCTCACCCAGGTGAGCCACCCAGGTGAGAACCAAGGTGCCCCATAATTTAATAATTTAATTTGTGTCCATGCATATGTACTTTATATATCCAGTATATAAAAAGAACACGCTTAAAATTAAAAATCACAGATTTACTATTTTCTAGATATTAATTTCTACTTTCTAAGTCTATATATTGTGTATATATATACTTGTTTGTAAAGTATGTTTTATATATATTTCATATAAAATACTTTCAAAATAAGATATATCTGACATATCTTATCCAAAATCATTTTTACATAAATTATACATCAAACATACCTATAAAACAGACACGAACTTCTATAAATACATATAAAATGAATTTTAAAGTATTTTCAGTGTCAGAACTGCTTTGAGTGACGGCTGGATGTACACCACCACGTTCTGTACCACCGCCCACAGTATCCAAACTAAGTTTGAATTCCTACATCCCAAACACAAGCTCTTTACTTTTTTTCTTCTGCAAAACTCGGCGGCCATTTATCAAATTTATTGCTTGAAAGGAACCGGTGGAAGCTATTTCTGTAAATAAATTTGACGGGGCCCTGATGGGTTGTGGCTGCGGTTTGATAAGGGAGTCTGACACGGGGATAGTTGACTTCGTTTTCTGAGAATTTTTCCGGCACCCTATGAGCAGTCAAATTAGACCGGCAGTCGAAGGCTCGCTCTGCCGTGACCATTTGGGGGGGGGGGGGGGGAATAAAAAACCATGATTACGACATGTAATATGTCTGTGCCTGTGCATGCCCAAGACATTTAAAATGTTTAACATGTATTCTAATCTCCGTCCCACTGGTAGTATAGCAATTATTGAGCAGTAATTCATGTTTCCACAGCCAGCAGCTTCATATGTTTGCTGTTCTCATTATTTTGACGTCTTTTAGTTTACCGCTTCCTTCTCCGTGAAATGGATCACCCTTCACTGCCTTTTTTTAAAAACCTCAAATTAAAGTGGTAATCCGTAAGATTATTTCGCAGATTTTTTTTTTGTTGTTGTTGAAAAATCTCATATGTGATACTTTTTTTAGCGTGGACTTGAAGAAGCGTTACAATGTATTTGCATTATGAACCTGCTCCTCTATATGGTGTCAACAAGTGCTGCTTGTTGTCATCAGTCAAACCGTCGATATGGATGAACCCCCCCCCCCCAAAAAAAAAAAATGAACCCCACCACCTCAAGGGACCAAGAAAAAAAAAAAGAAAATCGATCCGTAGAAGGCAAACTTTCGAGATTTTCAATGGTTTTGAGCATTTTGAATGGCATTCTGGGACTTGTAGTGTGATCCACCCAACACAGATGATCTGCTAGGTTAGCATTCACTAACTTGCATTTATTAAGCAAAACTCCTTGTTTCCTGCGAATAATTCAGATTCCTGTTCTGTTCCAAGTCGCCAAGCAAACCGTTTTCATCGTCTCTCTCTCTATCTCTCTCTCTCTCTCCAGGAGATCTACTCCAAAGGTCTGATCATGGCCCGGGCCATCAGGAAGGTGAGGGGGCTCGGGGACAACCGGTTCGAGGTCGTCACCTCCCTCCGCACATTCATGTTCCGCGCCGAGAGAGAAGGTAAAAGTCGATCCGCCTCTCTCTCTCTCTCTCTCTCTCTCTCTCTCTCTCTCTCTCTCTTTGCCTCAAATTTCCTTTCTCACCTCTCCCCCGCCGCCATCTTTCCGCCTCTCTCCTCCGCTCAGCCGCCGCCTTGATCAAAACAGACGGGAGCGGCGGCCGTCCGGCGTAATGGCTTCCAACCCGTACGCTGTAATGAGCAGGGGGGGGGGAAACGGGACGTTTTTTTCGCCTCCTCGGGGGTCAAGGCTTGATTTCCTTTCCCTTCTTCCGTCCGGCTCCTTTGAGTTCAAGGATCCCCCGCCCCTCCCCCCCCCCCCATTCCGCCGAAATTGAGGGTTGCCAAGGAGACACGCGTCAAGCTTCCTCGCGTCCTTGAGCTTTTCCGCGATTTGGATGGCATCTTCTACCACCGGCGGGCGTGCTCTCCCGGAGGGACCCGATCGACGGATCGATGCCCGGCCCTTCAATATTTGACCCGCGCGTCATAAGTATTGAGCAGGAGCTAAACGTCGCTTGGAAGGTCAATGAGACAGTGGGGCGGCCGCTGGTGTTTGGAATCAGCTCTTCACTCGGCAGTTAACCGCTATGACCGTCGAGGGTCAGAATCTTCAAGCCCGTCGATGGCTAAAGGTTGCCGTAAAGAGGGCAAAAGCCCCTCGAGTGCCATCATGTCGGTGGCGTGCCGCATTTGGCCGCAGCAGTTCGCTGGCTCCCGCGTGAGACGCCCTGGCCTCTTGGAGGAAAAAAAAAAAAAACAAAAAAAAAACGAGTAGTGGTTTTTAAAACGTCGCCTTGAATTAAACATCAGCACATTCGCCCGTTTGCCGTCCTCGCGCGGGGTGGAAAAAGCCAACCCGGTCACGTCGGCCGGTATTATTACCCGACGCTGTATTTACTTCAGCTGCCTCACAGACCTTGATATTAGGTTGAAGTAATTTATTTAGATTTTTTATTTTTATTTTTATTTTTTCACCCGGTTGGTCTCCTCGAGACTCAGAATCTCTTTGGCACCGAACAACGGCGTGACGCCTCCGTGTGTGATTTTTAGATGGACGCCGGCTTTCCGGCATAACGCCGTGACCGCGGGGCCCCGACGTGTAACGCGACAGCGTCGGCCTCCGGTGTGACTTTACGGTTGAGGGGAATCGCGCCGATATGATGAGCTCATTACTTCTATTTATAAAATTATTTTAAATCATGGAGCATAATAGACGTCGTAGCCTCGGGCGAGGGCGGTGCAGACGGCGGAGCGCACCGCACCGTATCGGTAACATTCATCCTATGCCCCTTCCCGTTTCCCGGTCCCTCTCCACGCTCCGGGCTCTGACAGGACTTTGGAAGTTTTTTGGATCGTTCCTCCATGTGGGAACTTCTGTGTGAAGGAGGCGAATGTGTGAACCCCCCACCCTAAATTTGAGCGTGACAATTTTGAAACCATTCGGATATTAAAAATAATAAAGCATACAAATTCAAATGGGATTACAGAGGAATGTCTGCACCCATGCCGGCAATCTCCTGCTTCATTACCCAGAGTTTTATCCGCCGCTTTGAACGCGTCGAAAGAGACGATCTCCCGCGGTTTGAGGGTGTTTTATAAGTCATTCCAACCTGAGGAGCCGGAGAACTGAAGTCCCGCTGCTCTGGTACCGCGGGGACGCCCATCAAAACGCCGTTGCCTGAGGAAGGTTGTAAAAGAAAAGTCCCGACGCAAACTGTGATCGAGCTGTCGGTTGATGATTCCAGCCCCAGTAATGGCACTATAGCATTAACTGGGGGACGCAATAATATCGAGCAATATCTACCATTCATCAGAGGAACCTCTGACCAGCTCTCATGGATCTGCTAAGAGTGATCTGGTCTCACCGGAAAGAAGTAAAACCGAGTAAATGTCATTCGGTGGAAAAAAATCCATCAAGGCATCTTTCCCAGGCAGATAAAAATAAAAGCAAAAATCCTCAGGCAAGCGCCGCGAAAATCACCGCTCATTGGAAGTCCCTCAAAAGAACACCAAAATTAAATGAGCGATTCAGTTCGAAAACAAAAGACGATGGGAATGGGATCCGCGGGGGTCGTTGGATGCACGGTATTAAGCACGTGTGTGTCATGACATCATGCGCTCAGCGCGCACATCGCAACGTTGCATATCCGCCGGTGCAGTTTTCGGGAAAGAATTCGATCAAAAAATGTGCAACTTCCGAACCCTCGCCAACTCCTTAGATCTCTCCAAACTCTCAGGAAAAAAAAACAAAAAACGGAAGGCCAAGTTCCTCCCGGCGGCGGCAGCAGCAGGAGGAGCAGCAGCCTGAGCCGTATCGTTATCAGTACCCTCTCCACATCGGCACCGAGGCAGAAGCCACGGACCATTACATTTCATCCATCTTGTTTCACCCCGCTGACCGCCGACTCCATTGGACACTGTCCCTCCTCTCTCCCTGTCAATAAAGAGCGTCGCCATATCGATGACTGCCCCTTTTTCTCGTCCCCCCCAACTCCCCCCCTCTCCCCTCTTTGGGTCCATTTACGAGGCCCCGGGACGCCGGCGGTGTCATTTATCACTCTGTCCGCCGGCTGATCCTCATACCTCACGCTCAGCCGTTCTGACAGAGCCCGAGGAAGAGGAGGCCCGGGAAGAGCCCCCGCAAAGCCGGCGGCGTCATTAGGAGAGGGAGAGCGAGATGGAGGGAGACAGAGAGGGGGGGAGAGGGCGAGAGGGAGAGGGCGAGAGGGAGAGAGAGGGAGGGGGGTGAGAAAGGAGAAAACTTGGCCTTGTCACCTCATGCATCTTTAAACAGACCCACTCACCTAGCGGTGGAGAGTCATCAATCTTTGGCTGGGGGCGGTGGAGAGGGAGAGTGAAAGAGAGAGAGGTGGGAGGACAGAGAGACTAGTTAAGTGGAGTTTTTTGGGGGGAAAATGAGAGCGCCACGCCTTCGGCGCCGCCGCCGCGCGTCGAAAGTCCCCGGACACGCCCGGGGACGTCGGGGGGGGGGAAAAAAAAAGACAAAGGCCGGGCTGTTTTGCCACGCAACGGTGAGGTGAAGGCAGGGAGATGGAGAGAAATTAAAGGGCCGAATAGATGGCGAGCGGCGGGTGGGGTCGGGTGGTGGTGAAGGAGAGCGAAGACGGAGGGAGGGGAACTGCGGAACGATGAGGAGGTCGGAGTAGCCGGTGAATAATTGAAGGCCACCGGAGACAGTGTGCACACAGCTGTCGGCGGCTCCGCGGCGCCGGTCCGCAGGTGGCCCCTTCCCTCAGGTACCGTCGGCCGGAAAGAGGAAGAAAAACGGGGGGTGAGAGAGAGAGGGAGCGAGCGAGCGAGAGAGAGCGAGAGAAAGAGCGAGAGACGGGGGGGGTGGGCAGATACAGGATGGCAATACAGAGAGGAGCCGAGGGAGCGGGATGGACTTATCAAAGCGCGGGAGGCGCGGCCGATTGTTTGTACGGCGTCGTGCCGGCCGTCCTGGTCTTTCCACGTCTCGGGGCACCCGTCCCATGGCTCTTGGTTCACGGGGGTCGACGGCTAATTAGGGAAGGGGAGCTGGACAGCAGAAACCATTATGATTTGAAATTGTAAATATTCGCGGCGGAAGTCGACGGGCGTCGACCTATTGCGGAGGAGCCGTTTATTTGCAGTGAGTAGACGGTAAGACGCTTCATTTGCCTCAACCCAAACTGGCGGAAAACTCCCTTAATTCCCACTCTCCTTACCGAGACAGTTCTACCATTACCCGATGGAAACATATCGTTGTGAGAAATCCTGATTCTCACGAAAAGGCCGCATTCCCCTCTCAGGATTTTCGTTCGGAATGAACCGCGGCGAGACGGCGATGATGCTCGCTCAGCAGCGGCGCTGTCTGGCCGCGTCCTTAATGTCCTTAACGCTTGCGCGGCTTAGCGCCAGGTGCCCCGGCTCTCCCCTCTTCACCTAATCAAGATGCATGCGTGCTCGGGGTAATTGCCCGCTGGTGTTCACGGGCCGTCTCGGCGGGGGTTTGACGGACGACCCGGCGGTGAACCCGCACCCCAATCCGGCTCTCGCGCTTATAATGAGCCGGTACGGACTCCCGGTCCCCTAAGACCCTCAACGGTAATAAGAGGATAATGAAAATGAATGCAGAGAGGGGAGAGGAGGGCACCAAGTCAGAACGTGCCGCCTCATTGGACCTGAGGCGGGACGAGGGACACCGGACTGTTCCCGTAATATCAGGAGAAAACAACGAAGATGGACGCCGTGGACACATGATGACCAGAACCCCTTCACCCAACAGATAATGTTCTTTTGCTCCGTCGCTCTGGGATCCTTTATCGGCAGCAGACGGGTGCACCGACAAGGCACCAACCAGACGGCCAACCAGCCGGAACCGGAATTGGGGAAATAAGGTAGAAAGTAAGGGGTAGGGGAACCTTTAAAGACATGAGGTCAATGGTATCTATCAGTGGGTCCCAACCTTTTCTGCCTCACGGCCAGCCTGAAATTCTCAATCATAATCAAGGGATTATTATCAAGCAGTACCATGAGATAAAAACCATGAAATGTGTTAGAAAATGAATCCATACATATTCATTCAATCGCTGTGTTTTGCCAATGATTTTGTGGCCCACTAGGTCGCACTTAGTACCCTCGTGGATCACCAGGGGGCCCCCAGGCGGAGAATCAGTCGCATATTTACATATATTTTACGTTTTCTCATCTCCCTTGCGCGGTGTGTTGCTGCGGAGGCCGCGTAGGCGGAGGTGTCCTCTCCGACCGGTCGGCAGACCCTGCCCTAAAGCGGGAACACCCATCTCTCTTTCTCTCTCTCTCTCTCGCTCTGCCTCGTTTTATCCTCTCTGCCTCGTGAATCGGGGAACATTCTTTCAGTCGGTGGGCTATGACTCCTTTCCGAAACGACCAAAGGCAGATGTGGTTGAATTTTTTTCCTTTATGTATTTATTCAGGGTCAGCATTTGCTCTCTTAGAAAGGGATTATGCGTCAGATGAGGGCACTCTTATTCGGGGATGCATGCACCTTTTTACGCAACTTCATCTTATCCCCAGCAGCACAAGTGTGATCTTTTGATTTATGCTGTAAGCTAGTGGTGAGCGTTGCATCAATAGATCAACCACACCGCTGTTTACGTTCGCATGTCCGCCGAGGTGAGACTCAGCGCTGTTGTCTTTTCTCTCTGGTCCAGGAGTTATTGTTTCTCGGCGCCTCTCGCTCGCTCTTCCTCCTACTCGACCCGGTGCCCCTCTTGGTCATATTGACAGATTGCGAGGAGAGGCGGTGGGGGCCAGAAGGAGGAAGGCCCTGAATTAATGATCAGGCAAATAAGTGAGCGCAGGACAGGTAATGGAACTCAGAAAGCCGGGGGGGGGGGGGATGGAACTCAGAAAAAGCGGGGGTGATGTAAAGAGCGGTCAATAATTCAGCAGGTCATCCATTATTGATGTCCGCTCTTTGTGAATTCACGAGAACGGAGGCGGGCGGCGGCCGGACCTCGCGGAGCTGCCGAGTCCGGGACGAGCCGCTGGATGTTTGGTTCGCCGTGGGGCGACAGGGAGGTGCGCAATCCACTCGCGCGGCTAAGAGGGGGTCAAAAGGTCAATTCGGGACATGGTACTACAGGCAACATTCCCTGCCAGCCACTGGCAAGACGGCAAAATGATCGGCGGCTCGCTGGACACCACCTCCCCTCGACCCGGGGAGGCGGAGCGCGAGCGGCTGCTTGAGCCACCAAACGTCGCTGAGGTAGCTGGCTCTCTGCGTGACCGAAACGGTCGACCCCTGGGACTCCAAAGGCGTTAACCCGCGAAGCTCCTAGGGCCGCTCCTAGGACCGGGAAGCTCCCGGTTTGAGAAGAGGACGGTGTGAACCGTGAACGGCTGATTCATGGTGTTATCGGGTTGTCTATGCCATGTCCCAAACTCAGGGGGAGGTTGGTCGCCGTCGCCGTCACGCCCCGTTCGGTTTTAAATGCCCTGGATCTGGGGATCCTCCCAAAGACATCCCCTGAATCGACCCCTGATCCGACCTGAGAGCCCCTTACGGTCTCAACTGGTTCTATTTTCATGATTGAGAGGGAGGATGGTTTTTAGGGCGTACAATACAACACACAGTACGGTTGAACTGATAAAACACTCCTGTGGATTTTTTTGGACCGATATGCGACTATTAGGAGACCCCGGGCTGGGAGCCTCTTCCCTAAATGGTTGCGGGAACTATAAACTCCTCAGCTCTCGACACGGCCTTCGAACGGCGACGGCGGCGGCGCCCGACCGGGGCTCGGCCATATCGCGGCAAAACGATCGCCCGTTTTGTTCCACCCAATAAACAAAACGCAGGGATCGGAGGAGCGTGTTTAGGCAGATTAGGTTTGAGCGGTGGGGAGATTTTTATTTTTATCCTTTTTTTGAAGCATCATCAATGCGACCATGAAGGCCTCGGGCCATCACAGCTTTTTTGGGGTCCGTACGATTTACTAATTGATTGTATCAGTAGTTTACCGGGGCAGGATGGAGAAACGGTGCTTTTAATATACCCGAGTGCAAGTACGTGAAAACGACCCGAAATTCCTTTGTCTCCACCGATGCCAAATATCACTGCTTGTGATGTTTGGCGTCTTTCTCTAATACTCATTACAGGACGGTGTCTGGTGTAATTTCCCTGTAGTGCTATTGATCTGTGGGGATATTAAATTGCGCGGGGTTGGGGGGGGGAGGCTGTAACAGAAATATCAACGCCGTCTTTACTGTCGACCCGTGCGGTTTTCTCGTCCCTCTTGAAATTCACGGGGATCCAAAAATACCTCCCCGCCACCCCGGCCGCCAAAGCTGCCGCCGCCTCTCCTTTCGAGAGGTGTCCGTCATCCGTCGGCTCCGGCGCTCGTTTCCGCGGCGACGGGGTTAGCGTGTCTTTTTTTTACTTCTGATTGAAGAAGAACGCGATTGCTCTGCGACTGTCAGTCGCCGCGGGAAAAGGGGGGGGGAAACTTTGGTATTTGTCGGATGGGTTTTACGGGAAAACTTTTAAATACCCTTCGTCCTTTTGTCCCCCCCCCCCCTCCTTCTCCCTGTCACTTTTTCATTCCTTATTCCTTCCTCCTCCTCCGTCTGCTCGTTCCTCTGATCCGTTGTCAGGCGATACGGAGCTGCCGCTTGCTCCGTCGGTGTATTCACAGCCCCCTGTCGGCGGGCGCTCCGCTTTCCACTTCGCCCCCGTTTGATAGCGCAGTGCGTCGGGGTGGGGCCCCCGGGCGCACGAAGCCGCCCCGTTGTCCTCTCTGGTACCCCGTCTGGAGGGGGAAGAAGAGGAAAAAAAAAAAAGGTT
>NC_137209.1:7449206-7501706 GCF_960531495.2 Zeus faber | reverse complement strand
TGACCCGTTTGACTTTGGCGCCGCCGAACGGGCTCCCGGCAAGCAGTGGCTTAAAGGGCAAAGTGATGGACTTTATGGAGCTCAGAGCTAAAGCCAGAGAGCCGGGGTTCGGGGGGTGGGGGGGTCGTCAAGTAAGCGGGGAAAGTTGTCGGTTTCGATCCCCGGCACCTCCTGGTAGCGTGTTGAAGTGTCCTTGAGCAAGACACCCCCCTCGCTGCGCCCTCTGCTCAATGATGCCATGTTATGTAACCCAGAGGGTGGGCGTGGCCAATGGGTTTGAGGCCACGCCCACCCTCTTGTATAATACTGTTATGTTTTCTAAACTATTCCATTTCCATAGTAGTTGTCATTTAAGTATCCATCTATCTATCTACTGTATCCAACTCTGTCTGTCTGTCCATCTATCTGTCTGTCTCTCGGTCTCTGTCTGTCCGTCTGTCTGTCCGTCCGTCTGACTGTCTGTCTGTCTGTCTGTCTTCCCTTGGTTGTTGGGTCCCTTCTGAACGAACAATCTGTAACAAAGTCTTTTTAAAGAATAAAAAAAAAAACCAATAAAAATACCTACACGTGCACACACACTCGCTGACTCACTCTCACACACACACACACACACACACACACACACACACACACACACACACACGCACACACACGCACAGCCTGAGGGTCTCTCCAATGAGCAGCCTTAACACCTGCTCCTCGGCTGCCGTATAATTGGGCGAGTCATTTTTGTGTCTAATGCCCCCCCCCCCCCACACACACACACACACCTCCACCCTGGTGGACTAATTGGGGGCCGGGGTGGGGGGCCGGGGTGGGGGGCTGGGGGGACAGGAGACCGCGGCTCGTTTCCGGGAGGTAACGAGTGACCTAACATCCGGTGCTCTAATTGGCTGCCTGAGAGGGATGAGGGTCGTTAGACACAGGCCGTTCGCTCGGCCTCCTCCCCTCGTGCTCACAACACACACACACACACACACACACACACACACACACACACACACACACACACACACACACACACACACACACACACACACACACACACGCACACGCAAGCTCCACACATTCCATAACATTAGCATCCATTTCTTTTGGCAAGTCAATGAGGGCTTCCGCTTTGTTCACACCTGACGTCATTTTAAAACAATCGATTACAGACGGATTTATTTCAGCTTGAATTCACTATATATCAGATTTCCATACCAAACATGCAAGTTAACTATCCTTAAACAGTCTGGAAGATGCCAGAAATGTATGTAATGACCTTTTCGAAGCTTCTGATTGGCCAGTTGTCATACTTAAGCGTGCGTGTGTGTGTGTGTGTGTGTGTGTGTGTGTGTGTGAGTGCGTGTGTGTGTGTGTGTGTGCGTGTGCGTGTGTGTGTGTGTGTGCGTGCCCTCGTGTAAGGTATTTCGTTGTCGGAATGCAAAAAAAAAAAAAAGTTAAAAAGTGGTGTGTCCGTGGCCGTTCCAGTGTGTATTTGTCAGCAAGTCAAGATTTCCTTTTTAGGTCGGGTCCAGTTCAAGGCCCCCCGCCTCTTTTCCCGCCTGCCCGTTCTTCTGTTCGCATCCCCCCTCGGGATGAAACTGCCGTTTTTTGTGAATCCTGCATCCGCCACAGCGTCTGCGTTCGGGTCCTAGTTCTTAAAAAGCCGTCACGCTGAATCCCCGGCCCAACATGTGGATCTGAAGGCATCGCAGCAGGGGCGGTTGCTAAGATACAACCGCCCCTGACATCACCAGACATCAGGGGCTTGGCCCAAGCAGGCCCAAGCCATTATGCCGCACTAGGCAAACTGTCGACGGCGGTGTTCCACAAGGAAACGGAGTAAAATAAAAACAACCTATTATCTAAAGTAAAAATGTTGTCGTAATGCAAAAAAAAAAAAGTTAAAAAGTGGTGTGTCCGTGGCCGTTCCAGTGTGTATATTCCAGTGTGGAGTTCCAAAAGGAATTGGAGTAAAATAAAATAACCTTTTTCTAAAATCAAAACGCTGTTTTGGGGGGTTTGTTCCACAAGAAAACGGGGTAAAATAAAATAACCAATTTCTAAAATAAAAACGCTGTTTTGGGGTTGGGGGTGGAGGTTGTCCCACAAGGAAACGGAGTAAAATAAAATAACCAATTTCTAAAATAAAAGCGCTGTCTTGGGGTTGGGGGTGGAGGTTGTCCCACAAGGAAACGGAGTAAAATAAAAGAACCTATTTCGAAAATAAAAACGCAGTTTTGGCGTACCGACCACAGGGACCCCATCGCTGGCCGTCAAGGAGGCAGTGATACAGCCCTGCGGGGCTATTTTAGTCCTGAGGATAATCATAAAACATTCAGGGCCAAAGCCCCCGGACACCCGCCCCTACCGACGCCGCTGCGTCGCACTGAGCCAAACCTCTCTGCTCCTTCACAATTTGAATAGTTTGTCACACCGCAACTTTGAGCTCAAGGAGGACCCGGCGACCCGGCTATTCTCTCTCTCTCTCGTCTCCTTCGTCGTCTGTGTAGGCCATCGTCGTAACTCCAAAAAGATTGGATTTCCGTCAACCATCTGCCTGCGCGCGCTGTCTTCAGAAGTCTTTTTCATCTCGGCACATGTTCCGCCATCTTGTCGCGTGCCGATCCTGTTGGAAAACGAGGTAAATGGGGGCTATAGAGGGCTGAAAAGGAGGGACTTCTGACCACATTAGCCCCAATTTGAACACCCACGGCCGAGGGAAGCCAGAGTTTGGGCTTCCTCCTTGTTCTCCAATCTGCAACAATGTTTGGTTGCGGCTGGTTATAAACCACTGAGCCTTGGGGGGGGGGGCAACATGCCAGAACACACGCACGCACGCATATTTGATATTCTCGCGGCGGCCATTTCTCTTCTTCCCCTCCGCAACGAATAGCAAGTGCGCTGACAACAAAGATGGTTCATTTCTCCTTGGCCGAATTGTTTGACGGCTCGCGAAAGGAGGGGCGGGGCAAACGTTTTGTCTCCGACTCATGCACGTGCTCACACACACACACACACACACACACACACACACACACACACCACACACACACACACACTCTAACGTGCACGCTCACATGCGCTCCCCTGCCAAACACTTGGCCGGCACCGCTCTCACCTCGTTCAACTCATAACAATGTCTGCTAAACCCCTCTCTCTCTCACCCTCTCTCACCCTCTCTCTCTCTCTCTCTCTCTCTCTCTCTCTCTCTCTCTCTCTCACCCTCTCTCCCTCTCTCTCTCTCTCTCTCTCCTTCTCACTTGGCAGAATGGACAGAGCGGACTGATGGCTTTGGTTGATTCTGTTTTCTAGCTTCTTCCTTCATGAACACGCACTCACACACACACGCACACGCACACGCACACACGCACGCACACACACACACACACACACACACACACACACACACGCACAAAGAAGCCCAAAATGCATTCTCTTGTTTATCACTCTTCTTTCCTTGTTAAAACACCCACTCACTCACAAACATCCTCACACACATATTGAGGTGGTCATATTTTTGGCACCATCGGTGTTAAAAAAAAAAAAAAAAAAAAAAAAAATTCACATTTTTTTTGGATAAATGAAATATTTATTTCAATGAAGTTAGATAAAATCTAAATACAAATTCTAAATGATCTTACATAGGGATTCTGTCACACTAAGAAAGGTTTGGAGGTTATAGTTAAAAGTTAAAATCGTTTTCATATTATACATTTAAAAGGTACGGTAGCGACGTCTTCTGAAGAAGGCTGTAGATGGACGCTCCTAAAATGCAGACACGCTGCTTAGCTTCTTTCTCCTCCTGGAAAATTGATTCATCGCGGTGCGAATTTAATCCCACCTCAATTTGTGTTTAACTTAAAGCCCTTTCTCCCACTCTTTCTGCAATTTCGGCGAGCATCGCACTTTTAACGGCACGATTCCAGCGGCCGGGTACGGGCGAAGCTGAATATGTGCTGTGATGGGAAGTGTAAAAGAAATAATTATAATTATAGTTCCAAAGTTCCGCCAATCTCATCCCAAACTGAGACGGGAGCGATGTTGAGTCTGAATTGACATTTTTTTGATTTTCGATTTTCTTTCTTTATTTGGAGGTGAATTTTGCACTGCGGTGGTGGCTGTTCTCCCCCTTATCTTAACTTATCTTCCATTTCTCTATTTTGTTACATTTCTTCTCTTGAGCAAAAGCTACGAACGACTTTAATTCAATGCATCGACAGGATATTTAGGGTCCGTATGACGTAGGTGTTGGAGGTACGTTAGGACGAGAAGCAGCGAAATGGCTGTTTTGTAAAGGACCAAACTAGTGTCAAATTGACTTTTAGCACATTTGAGATTTTAACATTGATGATAGTTCACACTTGTAGATAATTAGTATCTAAAATCTATTTTGAGGTTTTGCTAAATTGCATAGATAATCCCCAAAATTCAATAATCTATTAATAATCATACAAAGGAAATACGCAATAAACCTTAGAATTTGCTGAAAATGTGAAAATATACAGTATAATAAACCCCCCCAAAAAATATAAAGAGTAAAAATAATCCCAATAATAAACATCTAAGCCATAAAATAATCCGAAAAGATAAACAATGATAAACAATAGATATAATACCTCAAAACTATCAATGCAATTCAATACCCTAAAAACAAAGATAAACAAAACAATATTGACGATAACTTTCCCCATGTTAACACCTGTTTTGTCGCACATCCGTTTTGGTGCATTTTGTAGTGGCTGCACCAATGGCTCCTCTCTCGTTTCAGTGTTTTTATTTGTATTTATTTGTTAGGATTTTAAAGCCGGCCTGGCCATTGCGGAAGTCAACCTGACGGCCGCCACCATCAGAGACGTGGATCGCCGAGGCTTCGAGATCAACACACCCTTCAGGAACTTCTGGTGCGTGGGCCTCGTATGTTTTTCATTTATTAGTAATATTGTTATCATTATTATTATTATTATTTGTTAACTTTATGTTTTTTTTCGCGAGATGTAACAAATTAACCGGCAAAATCGGTTTATTTAAAGAGGATTTGTGTTTTTATTTGACATTGTTGACATTCCAACTTACATATCACATATTCATCAATCCACAATGAAATGTAATTGATTGTGATGAATCTTGCATTTCGTGAAATCTTTATTGCGATTTATCTCACATTTGTTGAACCGCTGAAATAAATAGCTAGATGGATGGAAGGATAGATAAATAAATGGATGGATGGATGGATAGATGGACGGATGGATAGATAGTTAAATATATTAACAAACCGATTAACGGATTAATTTAAATAATTACAGAACTAAATAAATGGAGAAGGCTTATATATTGAAACGCAGAAACTTTAGTGAAACAACGTCTTAAAGAAGAGAAAACTCCAAAAAAAATTAAAATAAACTTTGTGAATTCGAGTGAGGTTTTGTTGGAGCCTGTTCCATACTTGGTTTTATTGGCTCCTCACAAACAGTGGGCTGAGGAGGAGGAGTTTGGGGGTTTCCTTCTTACTTGCTGTTGACAGTTCCCTGCCGAGTGAAGGTCATTTAACTTTATACATAAAAGTCACACATCCTCACACAATGTTCGTATGAATGAATGATTTGAAGACATGCACTCTTGTGACAATATTTACAAAATAATCAAAATAAATGATTTAAACATCAGCTATCTCTCAAAAGCATTCTATCGGTAACATAACTTTCATGACTGATTAACTATTTTATCACACACACTGGGCATTATGGCGTGATGATCGCGGTTTCCTCTGTTTGCCTTTAGATGGCAACCTGGCAACATGAGAAATGAATACTAATTCGTTTTAAATGCGGTCGTGTCACTTGGCCGATGGACATTGTACATTCATGGTAGTTGGATCATTTTCCATCGAAACATCTGTAGAAATGATGTTGCTTCAATTTCTGACGGAATTGACATTGGTCATACTAATTCAGACTTCCTAACAGAAGAGTGACTCAGGTCGGGTTGTCTCCATTCAGACCTGTCTTGGAGACAGGCTGTTCATGGGGAGTCTGCTTTGATCACGGGGGGGGGGGGTGGTTGTAGGTAAAAGTGGGGGAAAGGGGGAAGGGGTTTTTGTTGATCCGGTCTTGGCCTGAGATAATAAAAAAGTGCAAAATTTGTCCTTTGACTGTCTATCCTCGTCCGGTCTCCTGGGGTGAAGTACCACGCCCCTGTCTGGGGAGTGTTGGACAATTTGCCCTGTCATTGTCTGGGAATGCAGATAAGAGTCAGCAGATCCTATGATCACATCAAGGTTTGTACCACCTGCTGTGAATCTCTGCAGAGGAGAGGGTTAATGCAGACAGTCTGGCGGTGTTCACGATATATAAGCACCAATCAACCACAACATTAAAGCCACTGGCTGACAAAGTGAATAACATTGCTCATCTTGTTACCATGGCACCTGTCAAGTGAACAGTGAGTTCTTGAAGTTGATGAGTTGGAAGCAGGAAAAATGGACAATCTTAAGGATCTGAGCCACTTTGACAAGGACCAAGTTGTGATGGCTAGACGACTGGGTCAGAGCATCTCCAAAACGACAGGTCTTGGTTGGTGTTCCCGGTATGCAGTGGTTAGTACCTACCTGAAGTGGTCCAAGGAAGGACAACCGGTGAACCGGCGACAGGGTCGTGGGCGCTCATGGGCTCATTGATGCACGTGCGGAGTGAAGCCTTGCCCGTCTGGTATCACACAGAAGATCTACTGCAGCACAAATTACTGAAAAAGTTAAAGCTGCTATGACAGAAAGGTGTCAGAACACACGGTGCATCACAGCTTGCTGCGTATGGGGCTGCGTAGCCGCAGACCGGTCAGAGTGTCCATGTTGAGCCCTGTCCACCACAGAAGGTGGCCTGGTCTGATGAATCATGTTTTCTTCTACATCACGTGGATGGCTGGGTGCGTGTGTATCGTTTACCCGAAGAGATGGCACCAGGATGCACTTTGGGAAGAAGGCGGCGGAGGCAGTGTGATGCTCTCTCCAATGTTGTGCTGGGAAACCTTGGGTCCTGGCATTCATGTGGATGTTACTTTGACACGTACCACCCTCCTAAACATTGTTGCAGACCAAGTTCACCTCTTCATGGCAACAGTGTTCCCTGACGGCAGTGGCCTCTTTCAGCGGGATAATGCATCCTGCCGCACTGCAAAACATGTTCAGGAATGGTTTGAGGAACGTGACAAAGAGTTCAAGGTGTTGACTTGGAATCCAAGTTCTCCAAATCTTAATCCGATGGAGCGTCTGTGGGATGTGCTGGAGCAACGAGCCCGAACCATGGGGGCCCCACCTCGCAACACCCAGGACTTAAAGGATCTGCTGCTTGTGCCAGATACCACAGGACACCTTCAGAGGTCTTGTGGAGTCCAGGCCTCAACGGGTCAGAGCTGTTTTGGCGGCACTAGGGGAACCTACACAATATTAGACAGGTGTTTTTAATGTTGTGGCTGATCGGTGTATACTGTATATATATATATATATATATATATATATATATATATATATATATATATACTGTATGTGTGTGTGTGTTCCAGGTGAGTCTAGTCCCTAAGGGGCCGTGCAATCAATGTCTACTCGGCTTGTTTGTGCTTTAACAGCCCATTTAGAAAACGGCGCTCCTAGACGGCCAACAAAACACGTCTCGTTTGTCGTTTGCTGTGTGCACTTGCTCATTGTTCTCTCTCTCTCTCTCTCTCTCTCTCTCTCTCCCTCGTTTTTTTTCCCCTGTTCGTTTATTTCAACCGTTGCCCGGAGTAGAGATTTTCTTTTCTTCCCCCGCCTGTCTTTTGTGGCGGCCGATCGATATGTTTGTCTCAGTTCCCCTAATGGTCCCGTCGTTAGGCGGCTTTGTTAAGACGGCGTAATTGCAAATTTTTCGGAAGACGGGAAGAAGATGAAGAAGAGGAGGAGGAGGGGGAGAAAGAGACAAAAAGAAGAAAAAAAAAAAAAATCCAGGCGAGCAGGAATCAGAATGAGCTGAGGGTCTGCTCCCGAATTGTTTTGATGAGGTGACTCCGGAACGAGCGGGTTCTTGTCGTCTCGTATTTTATTATTATTTTTTTTTTCGGGGAGTGGATCAAATCGATCGTCTCGCCCTGGGAACGCTCCTCCACCTGCTCAAGGTGCGGATTAGAGCCAAACTCGCCTAATCACGTTAAGCCGCCGAGACTCTGCCCGGCTTTAGCATTGTTTTTTTTTGTTTTTTGTTTTTTTTTTTGGGAGGGGGGCGGGCAGCAGTGGAGCAGATAGCCGCTCCGTTACCGTGTCAACGGAATCACAATGAGACGAAAAAGGGGGAAGATGATGGAAGGTGGACTGAAGTTTTGGGAGGTGAAAAGGGGGTAAAACTTTCTGTCTCCCGATCGGAGATGGATAAACGCCGCGCTCCGGGGCTTCCTGGACTGTGTGTGTGTGTGTGTGTGTGTGTGTGTGTGTGTGTGTGTGTGTGTGTGTGTGTGTGTGTGTGTGTGTGTGTGTGTGTGTGTGTGTGTGTGTGAAATTAATCAAATCCATGAAGCACAGCGCCCCCTGGCTAATAATAGGCAAACAGAAGTTTCGCTATTCCGATCTCCCCAGTGAAAATGAGCGGTTTAAACCCTAATGGGAGTCATCCGGATCGAACCCACAGGCATTTCTGCAGTTGAAGAAGCCTTTTTAAACCGCTGTCTATTGTGAGCCTAGCAACTTGCTTTGCGAACATATTTGGTTGACTGACAGGAAGTTTCCCCTCTTATCAATGAAATCCTAATATCCACCCCCCCAACTTTATGATGAGGCGTCAAATACCGACCCACTTTGCTTCCAAATTGACGGATCGGTAGTGAAAGCCAGCGCTTCGGATTGGTTGACTCCGCCATCATTCACGTCCGCCCATCTTAATTTGGTAAAATGTCACTTTTTGACGCTCCCTTGGTCCGACCTCTACTCTTCCATCTCGCTCTCTCTTCCCCCCCACTCTCTCTCTCTCCCCCTCACTCTCTCTCTCTCTATCTCTCTCCCCCTCACTCTCTCTCTCTCTCCCCCTGGCTCTCTCTCTCTCTCTCTCTCTCTCCCCCTGGCTCTCTCTCTCTCTCTCTCTCTCTCTCTCTCTCAATCTCTGTCTCTCTGTCTGTCTCTCTCTCTCTCTCTCTCTCTCTCTCTCTCAATCTCTGTCTCTCTGTCTGTCTCTCTCTCTCTCTCTCTCTCTCTCTCTCTCTCTCCCCCTCACTCTCTCTCTCTCTCCCCCTCACTCTCTCTCTCTGTCTCTCTCTCTCCCCCTGGCTCGCTCTCTCTCTCTCTCTCTCTCTCTCTCTCAATCTCTGTCTCTCTCTCTCTCTCTCTCTCTTTCTTTCTTTTCTTTCTCTTCTTTCTTGTTGTTCTTTTTCACTCCCAAGTAGAGAGGGATGAGCGCAGAACGTCTGAACCCAATCAACCTAACGATTGGCGCACATCCTCCTCTCCAGGCCATCCTTCCTCCACCTCCTCCCCCTCCCGTCCGTTCCTCCCTCTCTCCTTCGTCCCCCCTCTCCCTCCTTCCACACTCCTCCGTTTGTTGGCCGGTGTGTGATGGGCGCCGCGTTGCCATGGAAACCCCTGGGTTCCATTTCTTCCATGAAAGTATTTTTACTTCTTCATGGAGTCAGCGCTCAATCACTCCCCCCCCCCTCCACCCTCTCCCCCTCTCTCCATCTCTCTTTCTCTCTTTCCCCCTTTCGCTCACCCTCTCTCTCCCCCTCTCTCCCCCCTTTTCTCCATCTCTTTCTCTCTCTCCTCTCTCTCATCCCTTTCTTTCTCTCACTCATTTTCTCTATCACTCTCCCCTCTCTCCATCTCGCTCTCGCAATCTCTTTCCCTCCCTTGCTTGCTCTCTCTCTCTCTCTCTCTCTCTCTCTCTCTCTCTCTCTCTCTCTCTCTCTCTCTCTCTATCTTGATCTCTCAAGACACATTATATTGAGATTGCTTGTTATCAAGAAGTTTGCTTGTTCATGTTTTGCTTTTTGGTGTGGGCACACACACACACACACACACACACACACACACACACACAAACACACACACACACACACACACACACTAGTGTAACCCCAACCTCTCCATCATAGAACTGAATGTGGTTTGTAGTACCCAATAATATGATAATTATCCAATAATAATAATAATAATAATAACAATAATAATAATAATAATAATAATAACAATAATAATATTGTGTGTAATATTAATGTAATTACAACCAAAAACATAATAGATTTTGGTAGATCCCACATTTCTATGAGAGCGAGCAGGAAGTTGTTTTGTAAAATTAGATGTTATATGTGTTAATGTGATATTCCGAACCCTAATATTAGTTTTCTTTTTCGATTCTAAAACACATTATTTTAGAAAAATAAAAAAAAATTATAATACGACAACATATATCTGAGCTTTGTTCCTGTTCTCAAAAGCAAAAGCCAGCGGTAAAAGCAAAACACCCGCCCGCTGTGTTACCTCCAATATGAATCTCAGAACCAGGTACTGTTTGTTATCTATCTCACTGGATTAAACATTTTATTCATTCATTTCATTCCTATTTTTTAAATGATTATCGAGCTCTGGAAACCCTGTTCCGTGGTTTTGGGCGCGACTTTAGAATGTTTATCGGCACCGCTCATAGAATCACGTGCGGTGGGGTCTGAAACGAATCCCCCACACGGCAAGCGATGCCTTTTGCGTCCGTCGTCTGTTTCTTTTTTCTATCTTCTATCTTCTATATATATATATATATATATATTATATATATATATATATATAGATTTTTTTTAATCTTTTCTCTCAATTAGATGAACTCATTACATCCTGAAGGCTGTGTTAAATTCCAACGCTCCAATGGGGGAAAAAAACTATAAACAAAAAAAAACATAAATAGAAATCCATTTGTCGTCAAGCTTGGCAACCGCACAGCCTCCCAGCCATACGATACTGTTTAATTGCTCCCTCAAATCAAATCAATAACAGTAGTTGATGGATTTGTTTTTTTTTTTTTTTTTTTTTTTGGAGGGGGGGGTGGGGGGGGCGTTGGGGGAAGAGAGTTGGGGATTGGCTATGTCCAAAAAAAAAAAAAAGAAAAGAAAATCAATGTTTGCAGCTTCGCGGCGGAGTCGGATCGGGAGAAGGCGGAGTGGATTGAAGCGGTCCAGGAATCGATCGTGGAGACGCTGTCCGACTACGAAGTGGCCGAGAAGGTCTGGTTCAACGAGGCCAACCGGCGCTGCGCCGACTGCGGCGCGCCGCGGCCCGAGTGGGCGTCGGTCAACCTGGGCGTGGTCATCTGCAAGAAGTGTGCAGGTAAAAAGGATGGAGGGCTGGGGGGGCGGGGCCGCCCCTCTTCTTTCTCTTGCTCTCTTTCTTTCTGCGTACTAGGTTCCTCCCGTGGACGATGTCTGTGTCTCTGAGCGCCTCAAGGCTCAAAGTCAGGTTTGGCAGTAGTAGTAGGGGAGTAACTATACACCGCTACTACTTCTGGCCAAACTTCACTGTTCTCTGAGCGCTCCACAATTCAGCTTTGGCTTTGGTAGGAGAGTTGTAACGACACACCCCTTACTACTACTGCCAATACTCGAGTGTCTCTCTAGGAACCGTTAGAAATGTGTCTGTGCCGATCGCCAACACTCAAGTTTGGGCCACGGTAGTAGCAGGGGTGTGACGATTGGCTTAACGTTCGGTACGATACGCGCTGCAGAGTTCACGGTGCGATGCGGTCGCAGCATTTTTTGACAAAGCGTAATGGAAACAAGTTGAGACTCTATTCCAAATTTGGGCTGTAGAGGATTCCTTCTTTATTCCTTTGCCGAAACCAATGAGTTCCAGCTGAGCACTTTCAAGTAGAACTCACTGAGTTCCCTCTGTTAGTTCTTCTATCTTATGTAGCTTTAAGTGCAAACAGCGATCTCTAAAAGCCAGAAGTGGATGTCGGCGTCAACCTCGAGTGCCCGCGTCAATCAGGCAAAGTTTGGTTTTGTGTGGTTGGTTTTGAACACCCTCTGATTGAATGATGAGTACAACTGGGGCCATACAACCTACCCACCCCAACCAGCCTAACGTCCACTGAAATCTCCAGCACGCTATCTCATCCCTCCTTCCAGCTCGTTTCCTCGGCCCTTCGGAACGAGAAGTTACCAAACACTCACTCGACCCGCGGACTCCAACGCCGATACAAGGAGTGTGGAGTATCTTCCTCAACCATACAAGCCTTGTAAAAGATTCATGAAGGCCACGCACGCTTTCAGATGTTTGAGAGCTAGTGGGATGAAAACACATCCGTTCTGTTTTGTGCTTTTCTTGGATAATGAATTAACTTACTGCTAAACTTTTACAAGTAGAAAAAGGCAGAGACGTGCCGTAGATGGGAGTCTGGTCGCGTAACTTCTCAAAGTGAGTGAGTCTGAACGATCTCCAGTGCAGATGTGTTTATTTTCGCCCCAGTCTACGAGGTGTGTGTGTGCATATAGGATTGTGTGTGCGTACTGTGTGTGTTGGGGTGTGTTTGTTGGAATGTGTGTGTGTGTGTGTGTGTGTGTGTGTGTGTGTGTGTGTGTGTGTGTGTGTGTGTGTGTGACTAAGTAGTGTGACCCGCAGGTTCTATGGGGATAAGATGGCAGGTGATAAGCCACTTACAGGGCCATGGCTCGTGGCCTCTGGAGTCCCTCTAATCTCTGCGCTGGATGGTTCAGATGAAATGACAACAGCGACGATAAGGGCCACCGGGCGCAACCGGGCGAGGTCTCCAACTGTTTATTTTGAGATATATATTTTTTATTGTTTTGGTTGACACACTAAATAAGATTAAATGTGGGGGGGGGGTGATGTGAAGAGATACCAGGGTTTGGTATGGTGGTCATCCCTTAGTGTACCTTGGCTAGACGAGGTAGAAGTATTTGTTAAAATATAGGTAAAAATTTGCAGTTAAAAAGCCCCTTCCGTACCTTTTCAGCCAACTTGACAATTGTGAAAAAATTTCATTGCGGTCGACGTCCGACCACAATGAACAATAAAAATAATAATGATAATAACAATAATAGCTTTGGTTAAATAGCACCTTTTAAAACACAGTTTACAAAGTGCATTGACACGTGAAATAAAAGCAGAGAGTTAATGAAATTAAAAATCAAAGGAACATTAATAAACAGGAATTAAATAAATTCATTCAATTGTCAAAGTGGATAAAGAGACAATTAAAATAAATAAATAGAAAGAAATAAAAAGGAAAAAAAAAATGTCAGTAAAAAATAAAATAGATATAAAAGGGTGCGGCATCACATAAAAGCAGATCTTTAAAAATGGGTTTTGAGAAGTGATTTAAAAGAAGTCACTGCCAGCCATATCTCCGCAGGCAGGTCGTTCCAAATTTGAGGGGCCCTGATAGAAAAGGCTTGGTCACCTTCGGTTTAAAGTCTAGACTTTGAAACAGCCAGAAGGGCCACGCCCGCCTAAGGACATGAGGCTGCGCACTGGCTCATATGGCGGTCAACATATCTGTTATGTAGCTGGGAGTCAGACCCAGACGTGCTTTTAAAAGTGATTCATCGTTCTGAACTAGTTGGAGGCGAGAGAGAGAGACGTTTGGTTGATGCCAGAAAGGATGGAGTTAATTAGAGCCTTGATTAATTTTTCCAGGTCGCTGTGTACTATTGGTTTGATTCTTGAAATGGTTCTCAGTTGAAGGACGCAGGACTGGACATATTTTTAAATTTGTGGTTCAAAGTTTAGGTCAGAGTGAAATAGTACTTCCGAGTTTCTGGCAACAGACTTCACATTTGCGGAGATTACCGAGGCCACGCTCAATTTGACAGGTAGAATTTGGGGGAGTGAACAATATGATTTCTGATTTGCAATTATTGAGCCGAAGAAAAGTCTGTGCAATCCAACAGTTGATATCGTTGAGACAATCTACAACAGCAGATCTCAGAGGAAGGTTTATCCGTGTGTCATCTGCGTAGCAATGAAGAGAGACATTGTGTCTTTGGAAAATTTGGCCGAGGAAGCACATAGATTGAAAATAAAATTGCCCTGAAATGGAGCCTTGCGGTACACCACAGCTAATGTGAGCTGTAGAGGATGAGTCGTTATCTATGGAGACCACAAAGGTTCTTTCTAAAAGGTAGGAATAAAACCAGCTAAGTGCAGTGTCCTTGATCTCAACCCGGGTGTTAAGACGGTCAATTAAAATGATATGATCTACACTGTTTAAGGCTGCATTTAGATCTAAAATAATTAAAATTGCACTTTACACCCTGTCAGCTGCTAAATGGATATCATTGGTTACTTTGCGGAGGGCAGGTTCTGTGCTATGTAAAACTCTAAAACCAGACTGGAATTTCTCAAAGATGTGTTTATGACACATAAAAGACATGCGTGGGGTTGAAACCACCTTCTCTAAAACCCTCGATAGAAATAGAAGTTTAGAGATGGGCCTAAAATTGTTAAGAACAGAGGTATCGAGGTTAGGTTTCTTTAAAAGAGCATGGACCACAGCATGTATAAAAGCAGAAGAAAAAATGCCTTTCTGCAGTGAGCTATTTATAATAGATAATATACTGGGTCCAATTGTGTCCATCACTTCTTTAAGAAATGTGGTGGGGATAATATCAAGGCTGCACATGGTTGATTTCATGTGGGATGGAGTTTACAGTAAAAATGATAGTGACAGTTTCAAAATTGCTAAAATAACTGTAAATGTCCCTACTGCCATGTACTACTTGGTCAGGGGGCGTAATTTGCTGCCTTATATTCTCAGCTTTATCCGCAAAAAAAGTTTAAAAACTCCTCACACACATCTGGTGATTGCACTTTCCCTGTCAGCTGTTCAGTAAGATGGCAGGGGGAGGGGTTGATGACAGAGCCTATTGCCTGAAATAAAATTCTGGGGTTGGAATGGCTTGCAACAATCAATTTAGAGAAGAAAATTGCTCTTACTTCTTTAACTGCCCTTTGATAATTGCGCATAGCGTCTTTCCAGATCTCATGAAGTACGTTTAAACCACTCTTCTTCTTTTTCCAGTCCTTTCTCTTACAGTGTCTCTTTAGTTCCTGGGTGGATTCATTTATCCAGGGCTGCGATGTTTCATTTTGCTTTTTGTCCTATGGGGGCGACAGAGTCCAGGGCAGTCAGACACGTGCCATTAAAATGGAAGACGAGCTCCTCTTTGTTAAAATCTGGATAAAAGGCAGATAAAGGTAAAGCAGCAGCACTGAGAAGCTCCGACAACGTTCTCGCTGACATAGAATTTAAAATATGGAGGCGGACAGGCTTGTTGTGAGTAGTATAAAATTGGGATAAGACCGCACTGAATGAAACTGCTTTGTGATCGGACAGACAGATATCCTTTGTCTCTGTTTTCAGGGGTGAGACCACTGTACAGTACTAAGTCAAGGGTGTGGCCCTTACAATGTGTAGGTTCTCATACTGCTTGAGTGAGGTTAAGAGTCAAGAACCTCCATAAAATCAGTCACAACATTTTGGCTGGGGCATCATGTCAAATTTTGACATAAAACGAGAGAACAACTCTGCAAATTCTTAGTTAAATGCATTATTTGGTCGAGGCTGTCTGTAAATTCATAAAATGGTTACTGGATCCTTCCAATTTAACAGAAAACCCAGATGGGTGATCAACATTAGAGATCAACATGAGAGATCAACATGTTAGATCAACATTAGAGATCAACATGAGAGATCAACATTCTAGATCAACATTATAAAGCAACATTAGAGATCAATATTATAGATCGACATGAGGGATCAACATGAGAGATCAACATTCTAGATCAACATTATAAAGCAACATTAGAGATCAGTATTATAGATCGACATTTGACATCAAGATTGGGGATCAACATTAGGGATCAACATTAGGGATCAACATTAGAGATCAACTTGAGAGATCAAAATTAGAGATCAACATTAGAGATCAACATTAGAAATCAACATTATAGATCAACATTGGGATCAACATTAGAGATCAGCATAAGGATCAACATTGGGATCAAGATTAGAGATCAATGTTATGAATCAATATTTGGATCAACATAAGAGATCAACATTAGGATGAACGTTAGAGATCAACATTAGAGATCAACATTGGGGATCAATATTAGGGATCAACGTAACAGTCAACATTAGGGTCAACATTAGAATCAATATTAGAAATGAACATTAGGATCAACATTAGAGATCAAAACTAGAGATTAACATTAGAGATCAACATTAGAGACAAACATTAGTATCAACAATAGAGATCAACATTATAGGTCAACATGAGAGTTTAAAATTGGAGATCAACATTAGAGACAAACATTAGTATCAACAATAGAGATCAACATTATTGGTCAACATGAGAGTTTAAAATTAGAGATCAACATTAGGATCAACATTATAGATCAACATTGGGTATCAATATTAGGGATCAACAATTAGAGATCAACATAAGGATCAACATTAGAGATCAATATTCGAGATCAACATTAGGATCAACATTAGCGATTGACATTTTACATCACGATTGGGGATCAACATTAGGGATCAACATTAGAGATCAACATTTGGTTCAACATTAGAGATCAACATTCAAGATTCAAGAGGTTTATTCATCACATACATATACATACTTTCATACATATATGCAGTGAAATGTAATGCAACGCACCCGGTGATTACACAATATGTCCTAGGAAAATTTCTTTCTACTTGACCAACTAACTGATTCCTAAAACGTAATACAGTAAGTCGAATACTTATAGAATAAAATAAAAATATATAGAATAAAATAAAATAAAATGGAATAGATAAAGGGAATAGGCGTATGGGATAGACATACTGTATGTATATGGGATAGGCAATGATGTATAGATTGTATATACAGATTTGTGAATTAAAGTGGCATGTGAATAAAGTGAGGTAGGGTTTGTGGGATAATACAGCACAGTATACAACAGTACGGCGCAGCAATATGGTAACACCGAACCACCCAGAACAGTGACACAGTATGCGGTACAGTATGCTACATATAGTACAGTAGGTAGTAGAGCCTATGTGTGTGGCTCAGTGAGGACCCCTGGTGAGGTCAGCTTTGACAGTTCTTATAGCTTGCGGGAAAAAACTGTCTCAGTCTCTCTGTTCTCGCTGTGTGACTGCGGAGGTGCTTGCCTGACCACAGCAGCTGGAACAGTCTGTTGTTGGGGTGATGAGGATCCTTCATGATCCTGCAGGCTCTGCTACTACACCTCCTGGTGTATAAGTCCTGCAGGGAGGGGAGGGTAGTTCCAGTGGTACGTTCAGCTGAACGCACCACCCTCTGCAGGGCCCGCCTGTCCTGAGCAGTACAGTTCCCAAACCAGGCAGTAAGGTTGCCTGTCAGGATGCTCTCCACCGCTCCACAGTAGAAGGACTTGACAGATCTGTGGATCTGTTCTGCCAGTATGTGAACTGCAATGGGTCCAAGGTGCGGGGAGGGGGCGCAGATATAATCCTTAATCAGCCTCTCAAAACACTTCATGACCACTGAGGTGAGGGCCACTGGACGGTAGTCATTCAGCCAGGCAGGAGAGGCGATCTTTGGGACAGGAACGACGGTGGACCTCTTGAAGCAGGACTGGACCACTGATTCAGCCAGGGAGATGTTGAATATTGTAGTGAACACCGCTAGCTGGTTAGCACAGGTTTTCAGTACCCACCAGATATGCCATCTGGGCCCGCAGCTTTCCTCGTGTTGACCCGCATCAGAGCCTTCCTGACCTCGTGCACGGACACTGATAGTGCGCGCTCATCCCCAGCAGTGTGCCTCCAATTAGCCGGCGAGTTAGCAGTGCTGTTGCCAGACTCAAACCGCGCATAAAAGGAGTTCAGTTCGTTGGCTAGGGAGGCGTCCACACTCGTGGCAGGGGAGGAGCTGCTCTTGTAGTTTGTTATCGTCCGCAGCCCCTGCCCCTGCCCCAATCGTCTTGTGTCTCCCTGCTCCATCTGTAGCTCCACAGTCTTCCTGTACGTCCGTTTAGCATCCTTCACGGCCCTCCACAGATTGCAAGACACCGCGTTGTAATCGTCCATTTTTCCGGATACAAGACCGTCGTTGTAAGCGGCCGTGCGAGCATTCAGAGCGCAGTGGATGGATTTATCAACCCACGGTTTCTGGTTTGGAAATATCCAAACTTTCACCGTGGGAACAATGCTGTCTCCTCTGGTGGCACACATGATGTGTTGGTGGAAATTAGGCAGAACTTTTTTAAGGTTCGCTCTGTTAAAGTCCCCAGTCACCACCACAGCCGCGTCGGGATGTTTATTTTGAAATCCGTACAACACATCATACAGGTCCAACAGTGCTGTGTCGATATCCGCTTGCGGTGGGATGTAAACGGCTGTAATGATGACCGTGCTGTATTCCCGGGGGAGATAAAATGGACGGCATAAGATGGTCAGCTGTTCCAGGTTCGGCAACAGGAGCGGGAGAGAGGCTTGGTGGTTTACCATTAGGCAGACGCCTCCACCTTTGGATTTCCCCGACTCCCCCAATCTGTCGCCGCAGAACATGGAGAAGGACTCGGCTGGATGGATGGCTTCATCCGGCACCAGTGGGTTCAACCATGTTTCTGTCAGGCAGAGGACGCAACAGTTCCTCGTGTCTCGATTTAATCCTTGCTGAAGTTCATCCATCTTGTTCTCCAGTGACTGAACGTTGGCAAAAAGGATGCTTGGCAGAGGTGGACGGTAAGGTTGCGTCCTCATTCTGACCCGAATTCCGCCTCGTTTACCACGGTGCTTCCTCCGTGGGTCTGCTCAGCGGCTCCATTTTTGTTGTTGTTGAGCGCCTTCCCGCGTAGAATTTCAGCCGGCCACTCTGCTTCCACGGATAAAAATTCCCAAAGTTGTTTGTTTAGGGAAGTTTTTATATCCATGAGTGCATCACGGCCGTAAGAGGTTACTGCCGATGCTTATTTGGCGGACATTATTATAAAAAACGGAAAACAATACGAAAATGTGCAAAAGACGACCGCAAGGGGTGGCGCCACTATCGCCATTTAAGTCAACTTGAGAGATCAAAATTAGAGATCAACATTAGCGATCAACATTGGGGATCAATATTAGAGATCAACATTGGGGATCACTATTAGAGATCAACATGAGGGATCAACATTAGGATCAACATTAGAGATCAACATTAGAGATCAATGGTAGAGATCAACATTGGGTATCAATATTAGGGATCAACAATCTGAAATCAATATTAGAAATCAATATTAGGGATCAATATTAGGAATCAACATTAGTGTTCAACATTTGAGATCAGCGTTAGAGATTAAAAATAGGATCAATATTAGGATCAACAAAAGAGATTAACATTAGAGACATGAGAGATGAGAGATCAACATGAGAGATCAACATGAGAGATCAACATTAAGGATCAACATTACAGATCAATATTAGGAATCAACATTTGAGAAGAATATTAGAGATCAACATTAGGATCAAAATTAGAGATCAATATAAGAGATCAATATTGGGATCAACATTAGAGATCGACATTAGGGATCAACATTAGGGATCAACATTAGGATCAACATTAGGGACAAACATTGGTATCAACATTAGAGATCAACATTAGAGATCAACATTAGGGATCAACATTAGGGATCAACATTAGGATCGACATTAGGGACAAACATTAGTATCAACATTAGAGATCAACATTGTAGATCAATATTAGAGATCCAAATTAGAGATCAACATGAGAGATCAAAATTAGAGATCAACATCAAGATCAAAATTTGAGATCAACATTAGGATCAACATTAGAGATCAGCAGCAGTGAGGCAGCAGTGCATCACAGCAAGAAGGTCCTGGGTTCGATTCCCGCCCGGGGCGCTGTTCGCACCGTGCTCCGGGCGGATTATCTCCCAAAGCTGCCCACTGCTCCTGGCTGCCCCCCCCAGAGGAAGGACAAGCCAGGATGGGTTAAATGCAGAGGCCTTATTTCACCGGCCACCATCCAAACCGTGTGCATGTGTTGTAGCGTGGTGTGTTGTGTGATAATTAAAGGTTCTTCAACATTAGAGATCAAAATTAAAGATCAACATTAGAGACAACATGAGACACCAACATTGGAGATATATAATAGGATGAACTTTAGAGATCAACAATTTATGTCAACATTACGGATCAATATTTGAGATCAAAATTAGAGATCAAAATAGGAGATCAACATTACGGATCGACATTTGGGATCAACATTAGGGATTAACATTAAAGATCAACACTGAAGATCAACATGAGAGATCAACATGAGAGATCAATATTGAGATCAACATTCAAGATCAACATTAGAGATCAACATTACAGATCAACATTAGATATCAACACTGGAGATCCATCCATGCCATGAGTTTTTAAAAATGCCGGATGTGTCGGCATTGATTTGGCGGAGCGGTTGTGGTACCCTTGCGGACCACCAGGTGTATCACAGGTTGTAAATCTCTGTTTTTAATGAATCCATGCGGTGCAACAAGCAGCACTAATAAACGTAGAATTCATACTCTCATCTTTACCCAACACTTTAATGACCCTCCCCGAGCCCTCCCTCCCTTTTTTAGGCTTGGTTACCATGGAGATCGGAGTTTGGCGAGGCAGCGCTACAGGATTTCTCGCACGTGCCGCCGCACGTCGATACTTCACTGCCAGTGTGTCACGTTTAGCACCTCGCTCTCCTCTATCTGTTTCTCTAACTCCGCCAGGAGGTCTGTGAGTCTCTCTCTCCCTCTCTCTCTCCCCGGAGTCGTTCGCTTTAATTCGATCCTTCACCTCGCCCGTGTAATTGGCCGAGCGTCAGATATCCGACAACCCCCCCACTTTTTTTTTTTTTTTTTTCCAAACGCCCCTTAAATGATTTCATTTGCAGGGGTGTTAAATATTACATTTTGTCAGCGGAGGAAGGCCGCTCCTCACGCCGCGGCCGTTGCCGCCGTCTTCAAATTGGCCCTCGCTCAGAATACCAATGAGCGCCCCGCGCTTTTAATTAGCATTCCTGGGTGCCGCGGACAATCAAGGGGAAGCGCTCAAAGAGAAGGAGAGGATGGAAGTAATGAGAAATCTAATGGTAGGAATGATCCCAGATTGGCTTCCCGGCTCTCCACGCCCGGGTGGAGGGGGGGTGGAGGCGGAGGAATGGGGGAGAAAACGGGGGCCGAGAGAGGCTAAGTGTACATTTTAATAGGCCGCTCTCGCTCCCTCTAATGTGGAACATTTGTAGCGTATTTCGTAGCATTACGGAGCGTTTGTACGGGTCCAGATTCCCTCCCCGGAGACGGAGCCTTTTTGATCTCTGGCGCCGGGCGATGTTTTTGGAAACTGTTTAACGACGTGTTCCAACTTCCTTATTTTCTGCATAACGAGTCTCGGCTGAGCGCGCCAGCGTTCGTCTAACTTCACTTACTCATGTTTTTACTTACTTACCATATTTGTATTATTAATGGAGTTATCCCCCCCCCCCCACCCACCTCCCCAAATATCCAACAGGATTGATGATTTTTTAAAACCTGTTTGGGGCAAGCCCCTAGTGGTCCATGACGGTACTGCTTATTCCACCAGCAAATCAAGACCTTTAATACATACAGTATATTAAATACAAAATTTAACATCTCATTAAATGGTTTTCTTCAAGAAGTATTTTTTTTCATATATTTCTTAAAAACTCGGCATTGGCACTGTGGTAAACCAATAGATTGGAACTTAGGGAACGCCACGCTGATCCGGCCCCTCTCCAGCTCGTGTTATTCGCAATAAGCTCCTCTAATTCCGGCCGCGTCTCGGCGAGACGGGAAAAACAAAAGAGCCCCGGCATTTATTTTTTCGCCCCGGCAACTGTCGCCGGGGCGAAAAATAAATGCCGGGGCTCTTTTGTTTTTCCCGGCATCGGGGCTCCCGCGAGACGGCCAAATGTCACCAGAAGAGGGAGGGGTTGGAAAAGTGCTCCGGCGCGGCGTCCAGAAGTTGGCAGGAAAGTTTTTAATTGGGGTTGAATCTATTGACAGATTGAGTGGCGCTGGCGAGGGGGCAGGTGAGGTGTGGCTGTCGAATGTTTGGAGGTAATTTACCTTCAAGAAGGAAGTTGGAGAGTACTTAATCAGGTTCGTAGCATACTGGGGGGATTAAATCAGTTTACACTTGTAGACACTATGTATTAAAGCACTCACAGCATTGTCCTTATTCCATCCAAAGCAGGAAAAGAAGTCTACATTTTTAGCACTGTCAAACGATTAAAATAATTGATCGCGATTAATCGCATAATATTTGTGTAGTTCTTTGCGATTAATTGCAAATCTTTTAACGTACTAAACCAGGGGAGCGACCTTCCTCCGCTGATAAAATGTAATATTTAACACAAAAATATAAATAAAATGAAAATAAAATAAAACAACACCCCTGCAATGTACTGACCCTAAAGAAAGATGGTCCCATGTAAAAAGCAGTGCTTTGAGTGACAGCCATGCTACGATTTGATAAAGATTGAGTGAGGACAGCAACAGAAAACAATCTTCATCAAAATGTATTTAATGTCATTTTCACCATTGTTCTGCTATTTGTTTGCCCTGAGCCAGTTGGCTGTCTTCATGGAATGCTATATTTAGGCATGGAAAACAATGAAATAAGGCATTTATGTCAAATCATATTTTTGCAGCGGACTTTGTAAAAAAGCGTTTGGTTTGTACTTTGTAGTGAGTTATTGCTCTTTGAAACGGTGTTGTGTAACTTGCAGACGCTCCCTAACTGGTCATTTAAACAGCGGCGTTAAAAATGCATCAAGTGAATGCATTATTACGATTATAAATTATTCTGAATTTCTACTTACATTTTTTTTTTTTTGTACTTGTTATTTACTTTTACGTACTAATCTAAAGAACAGCTTTAGCATATAGCATTAATATGTTCTAAGTGTAATATAAGTACTGGACACAATTTGAAGCTAGCCAGCGGAACCCCCAAAACAACCTTCCAAAAACTATACCATTGGGTCCAGAACCTGGATCGCGTTGACGGTACAGTTTCACCAGCGCTCGCAGCTCGGCAGCGTCCCGGGTTTGTCATCCAGAATCTCGCCGCGAACACTGTGACACTTCTCGAGTCCTAATGAGGCCCTCGACCTCCACCCACGTCAGTTCCATGTCAGCCCCCACCCGTCCTTGCTCCGGCGGCGCAGACCCTAATGAGATCATGCAGGATCCTCCGGAATAATCTCGGTTCTCTTTAAATACGCGCTCAAGTCATGGTTTTTTCATGCGGGGGGAGGCGACTCCGGCCTTAAGCGACGCCCGGAGTCGCCTGCCCCAACCGAATAAACAGAACGACAAACCCGACAAACACACTGAATTACCCATGATTCATTAGCAATTTATGGCCCTCGCTCTCCGCTTTCATTTCCAATTAAACGAGCCGAACGGAGAGAACGTGTCCGCTCCGGGGGAATTGGCTCCCGCTAACGTTTCTCCGTCTCAACCGTCTCCTTTCTACTCCTTACCTGACATTTTTAAGTGTGTGTGTGCATGTTTGTGTGTTTACACAAGTAATGAGTAATTTTGAATTATCTGTGCATTTTGATTTGTGGTAATTACTGCATGAAAGGGCAAACTCCAAAGGCGTGGCAAAAGACGTAGGGAAATAAAACATATAATGATAATCACAATGAATAAACCACAGTGTAAGCTCCGCGGAATACTGGAATCTGATTGGTCGATAGCTGCAATCAGCGGTCAGTTGTTTATCCGAATAGTCCGCGTTCAATATCCGAATAATGACCGCTGATCCGTTTGTTACTAGTGACCATTGTTACGGAGAACCATTTAAGTCGATCCACATCTTTCGTATGACTCCACTTACATGCTAATGCTAATGCTAACACTAACTTGTGGCGCCATCTAGTGACGCTACATAGAATCTACAACGGAAGACTTTTTTAACTCCGACTACTTTTTTAACTACGACATTTACTACTTTCCTAAGCGCTTTTCTATGCTCTTAAACTAGGCATGCTTGTAATGCATTTATCTAAAATCAATATTCCGCCTCAATGTATTACTCCATTTAGTCAGTAGAGGTGTAATAAGCAGGGTTATGTGCAGCCAGTCAATCATTATGGCAAAATAACCCCTTTTTGCAGAGGCGTCTTGTATCAAACTGAAGGTTGTTGTCATAGTGACAGCCTGGCTGCACATTATCCCCTCTCTATAGAATGTACTATATATATATATATATATATATATACAGTATATATATACACACACTGTATATATATTTACAGCACCCAAATGCTTTCCCAAAGCCTGTGCACTCATCATTTTGTGTGTTTATGTGCTTGTGTGTTGTTCTGTGTGTGGTCCAGGCCAGCACCGCTCGCTGGGGCCCAGCATCTCCAAGGTCCGGAGCCTGAAGCTGGACAGCAGCGTTTGGAGCAACGAGCTGGTGGAGGTGGGTGATCAATAAGCATCATAATAAGCATCTAATGGCCACAAGCAGCGACGTTGGTTGATCGAATTCACACCGGCTTGCCTTTCACCTGTTGCGCGTTCCCCTCTTTGGATTCCGAAAGGCGGCACCAGCAACAACGGAAGCAGAGTATCTTTGAGCATGTGTAGAATGCAAATACATTATATGGCTGCTGTGTAACATAGCTGACACTAAAGGAGGAAAAAGCTGATTCAGTTGATGGATGAATTCCAATAAAAGAGGTAGCCCTTTTAACTGGGAAGAATAAAAAAAAATGACCTTTGACACATTTTCCTTTTTGATCCTATGTGGTCTGGTTTGTGTATTCGAAGCATACGAGGAGGAGACGAGCCAATTTAATGCCCTTTAATGTTGTCATAAAATATTAGTGAGTCCTCTGTTTGGTATTAATATTAATTATCTCCGAGCCGAAGCCAGTTAGCCGCTTTCATGTATAGAAAGCAGAAATCTGCCCCGAAGTCATAATAATTGTAGCGAGTTAACGGAGAGAGGGAAAGCTTCACAAGGCATCACCATCAAAATCCGCCAATAGAAAATGGCCGCCATGGACTCACACTGCCATTTATTCCCCCAACTCAGCTGTTCTTGGAGGTGGGCAACAAGAACACCAACAGCTTCTGGGCCGCCAACCTCCCCGCAGAGGAGGAGCTCCACATGGGGGCGTCGCTGGAGCAGCGGGCCACCTTTCTGCGCAGGAAGTACCGTGAGAGGAAGTACTGCAGGGTCCTGGATGGTCTCCAGGACCAGAAGCAGCTCAACCAGGTATTAAAATAAACAATTGTTATACAAATAAGAACAACTTTTTTCAATACAGTTTTTCGGTAGACAGCTAGGTGGATTGACGGATGGATGGGTAGGTATGTAGGTGGGTGGGTGGGTTGTTAGGTAGGGTAGGTAGGTGAGGGGGTGGGTGGATAGGTAGGTAGGTGGGCGGGTGGGTGGGTGGGAGGGTAGGTAGGTGAGGGGGTGGGTGGGTAGGTAGGTAGGTGGGTGGGTGGCTGGGAGGGTAGGTAGGTAGGTAGGTAGGTAGATAGGTGGTTGGGTGGGTTGGTGAGTGAATAGGTGGGTGGCAGGGTTTCTGGGTAGGTAGTTGAGTGGGTGGGTGATAAGGTAGGTGGGTGGGTAGGTAGATAGGTAGGCGGTTGGGTGTGTGATTGGGTAGGTAGGTTGGTATGTGATTAGGTAGGTAGGTAAGTTGGTGGGTGGGTTGATGATTAGGTCGGTAGATACTGTAGGTAGGTAGGTGGGTGGGTGATTAGTTGGGTAGGTAGGTGGATTGATTGATGGGTGGGTGGGTAGGTAGGTGGGTGATTAGGTAGGTAGGTGGGTGGGTATGTAGGTGGGTAGGTGTTTAGGTCATGGGTAGGTTGGTGGATTGAACTTGAACTTGATTAGGTAAGTAGGTGGGTGATTAGGTAGGTATTTAGGTGGATTTATGGATGGGTGGGTGGGTAGATAGGTGGATGCGTGGGTGGGTGGGTGATTAGGAAGGTGGGTAGATGGGTGATTAGGTAGGTGGGTGGGTGGATGGGTAGGTGGATGGGTAGGTGGATAGGTAGGTAGGTGTAGATAGGTAGGTAGGTGTAGGTCGGCGGATGTAGGTACTGTATGTAGGTAGGCAGCAGAGCAATAAAAATATACAATATGCAAGGACTACAACTATACAACCTGTTCTCACGCTTTTCCATGATCATATTCACGAAAATATATGTATTGAATCGTTCCCTACGGTTGTCTGACTGTTATAGTATTATAAACATTAACATTTTAACCAATTCATTAAATTGGGGAGTTTTTCTTCGATTTTAGAAGGGGGGGCATGGAAAAGGAGGGGGGCGCAGATACATTCATTAAAACTAACCTGATGAAAATACGCCACGCTGGGGAGGTGGGTGGGGGGAGGCATAGGTGTATTAACTTTTAGATGCATGGGTTTATATTTCATTCTATCACAAAATAAAAGCGGAATATTAGTTTTGCTTTTTCTCCATTGAACGGTCTATTCAATTCAATGTTGGGTGAGAATAAGGACATAGGGATATATCCTCAGTATGAATTCCCTTCATAGGTACGATTTAACTGTATATAAATATAAGCGTTTGCGCGGCTGTGTACCCATCAGCCGGTGCGGTAAACATTTCCATCGTAACAGCGAGCTCCACCAATCAGAGACGTACTGTAGCTGTTACGCTTAGGATTATGTGTCTCCATGATATCGGCGAATAAAACATGTTTTTCTTTAAACACACTTGATATCATATGGAATTATGGCTTGTACAGGAGCAAAACCCGATCATTATATACATTGAATAATATTTATGCAGTTATTTATAAATGTTTGAAATCTTAACGTTAACCCTAATCCTAAAAATGACACAAAGTACAACTCTGTGCCATTTTGTAATGCATCTTGATGCATTTGGCTCATGGGTAAAGTGGTTGTATTATGAACAACCTAAATTAAACCGAAATTATCCGGACATTACCTGGAGGAGCTGTATGTGTGAACACAAATGTCCGAATCCGTTGGACCCGAGTACAAAGTCTGCATAATGTCCGATTGAGTGGTATGTGTGAACGGAGCAGGTGATTGTCCGGAGAATTCACAGCGAGGGAGTGGGCGTGTCGCGTCTTGATGACGTCTCTGTCATGCGACTGGCACATAATAGAGACGTCATCAACAGACCGGGTTTAAATACATTTTTTGTGAAATGTTTTTCTTATAAAGAGTAATACTTCTATTACAGAGTATTTTTTGGAGTTTTACATCATAAGCAAACAAGCATGATAAACAAAAAACTTAATAAGAATGATACTACGAATGAATAACATACACTGATAATACATACATTGAAAATGATAAAGTATACGTAAAACAATTTTAGCTACTTTTCGGCATCTTGGAATAAATCCCACTATACTTTCATGCCGGTATGACAAATAAAAACAAACAAAAAGATATCATGAGACTGTATTAATCCCTGGAGGAAAATTCAGGTGTTACAGCAGGAAAAAACAGTGCGGTTGAGAAAGATAACAGAAAATCCGTGCCATCCACCGATATCTACGTGTTTCCGTCGGCCACGGCTCGAAAACGTCAAAAGCCAATTACGACCGGCTCGTCTCTTAAATCTTCCCTTTCTCATTTTCCCATTCAGCGCCCGTGCCGAATTATCGCCAGCGTCTCGGTTCCTTTTTTGCGGGAGTGTCAAAAATCGAGGGCAAATCATCATATTGGAACTCAAAACCCCTCGCTCTTCTCGCATCGGCTGCTTTGTCTTTCTCTTGAGAGCGAGGGGGGGGAAAAATAATCACAAATTTTGGGGGGAAAAAAAAAAATTGGGGAAAAAAAATAAATAAAAATCCTCTCGGGGGCAAGTGCAGCCGAAGTTCAGGGACTGTGAATATAATAAAGTGGTAAAGATAAAAGTGGGGGCACAGGCACCTCACGCGCTCACGTGATGAAATGAACAGAAAAACAACACGGCCTTCTTTCGGCTGCGTCTCAGAAGTAGGTCTTGAAAGCACCGAGGAGCCCGTCTTTGGGAGGGGGGAAAAAAAACAAAAACGGCTGAGTTTCCGACCTGCGTCAGCGTTTACGCAGATCAGCCTTGTGGTATTGTTTCGTCGAACAGAGAGAGAGAGAGAGAGAGAGAGAGAGAGAGAGAGGGATGAAGATGTGCAGAGGGGAAGGGATGAAGAGGGGGAGAGTGAGGGGTAGAGGTGGAAGAGAAAAGGGGGGGGGGGGCGACGGAATGATGCGATATACCGGCGTAAGTGGAAAAGTGGATTAGGATCCACAACAGAAACGCTTGGGTCGGTTTTATTGCGGCTTTGCTGCCGCGCACGTGTGTGTGCACGTGTCTGCACGTGTGTGTGTGTGTGTGTGTGTGTGGGGATGTGTGTGTGTGTGTGTGTGTGTGTGTGTGTGTGGGGATGTGTGCTCATGAAAAAAAAAAAAAAAAACGAGATGTGTTGAGCGCCGCCAGGGATCTGTGAATTTGCCGTTTGTGAGAACATTACAAACGGTTGTGGGTGAGAAAAGAAGTGGCAGGAAGTGATGGCGGCGTGAAGAGAGGGAGAGAGAGAGAGAGAGAGAGAGAGAGAGAGAGAGAGCGATACTGTCAAGCGAGGGGGAAAGAGAGAGAGCGAGTTGGAGAGAGATCGTCTGGAAAGGTGTCGGTTTTTGCAGTCTTCCTCCATAAAAGGCCTCATCACCTTTCGGTTGAGGTTAATGGATCAGGGACACATCACACGCCCCACATAATGGGGGTTTTATGTGTGCGTGCGTGCGTGTGCGTGTGTTTGTGTGTGTGTGTATGTGTGTGTGAGTAATACACGTGTGTTGTGTGTGTGTGCGTATAAGTGCTGTGTTCCCACCTTCGAGTCCATTACCGTCGCCGGATCCGTCGGAGCCAAACTGCGCCCGCTCGGCTCCCCGGGTCTTCCCGGGACCCCTGGAGGCGGCTTCCTGGGGGAGGAGCCAATCAGGGCTCGCGTCGAGGGCGGAGAGAGAGTCAGGGGATAAAAGCCCGGAAAGCTCATCTCGTGTCCTGGAAAACCCGCGATCAGACTCCGGTTCGTCCCCTGAACCGCGGAACGAAAAAAAAAAAAGCCCAAATGAAGTGAAGCCCGAAAAAACGTCTCCGTTCCGCTCTCTCCCTGCCCTTTCCTACCGTTGTACCTCTCCAATACGTCTCCAATACTGTTACTGTATTGTCGCGATTTACTTGTATACTATACTGTACATCTCCACACACACCACCTCACTTTATTCACACGCCACTTTAATGCACATATCTGTATATACATAAAAGCCTCTCCCATAACTCTATTCCCTTTACTTCTATTTTGTACCCCCACTCTGCACGACCTTCGAGTTCTTTATTTTATTTTATTCTATATTATTCGACTCGCTTACTGCATTGCGTTTTAGGAATCAGTTAGTAAGTCAAGTAGAACATTTTACGTAGCTACTGGGTTCAGTCTAGAACATATTGTGCGTGATCACCAGGTGCGTTGCATTGACATTTCACTGCGTATATGTATAAAAGTATGTATATGTATGTGACGAATAAACCTCTTGAATGTTGGATGGTGCACAAATAAGCACGATACGATGGGAAGCACCAACGTGTATAAATATATGTTTCATCTGGAAGAAAGACCCTGGAAGGTTCACCTCTGATTTCATGAAAAGAACAAAAATTCCCCAAAATACTGCACACGTTCAAGAGCAAGAGCCGAAATCCCACTGCAGCACCGTACGACGTTTTTATTCTCCCCAAGACTTTCTAATCATATCGTAATACAGCCGGGACATGTTCAGGCCCTTTTACACAATGTCTTAATCATCTATACGCCCACACACCGACGCACACGCATGCACACACGCACGCACACACACACACACACGCGCGCACACACACACACACACACACAGTGTTGTTCTTTTTATATCGTGCCCTCTCCCTCATAGTCCCACGGTCCCCATTAGGAGCTTGTATCCCCGTGACCTCCACAAACTCTCTGCAGGCTGCATGACCGAGAGAGGGATATGTCAAAAGACCTGCTTAGGCCATTACACACACACACACAGGCGTGCACACACTCACCCACAGACACACACACACACACACACACACACACACACACACACACACACACACACACACACACACACACACACACACACACACACATCCTCTAGTGGCTGTGGTAATTGCTATGACACCGAAGGTCATTTCCAGAGATGATACTGAATAAGGCCAGGGTGCTTGGGACTACTTTGCCATAATCTGACCTAGACTTCCGTGTGTGTGTGTGTCTGTGTGTGTGTGTGTGTGTGTGTGTGTGTGTGTGTCTGTGCGTGTGTGTCTGTGTGTGTTTGTGTGAGGGAGAAACACAGGAAGGGGGAGATTAATAAGGACAAAGAGCGAGAGAGCCAGAGAGAGAGAGTAAGAAAGCATAACTAATCTCATCTTCATGCCCGTTCCATCGCTGCTCCCGCTGACCGGCCCACGGATGTGTATTGATTTTAGCCTTTGGTCCAAAACTGTTTGGTGTAATTAGATGGAAAAGAAAGCTGTGTGTGTGTGTGTGTGTGTGTGTGTGTGTGTGTGCGTGTGTGTGTGTGTGCGTGTGTGTGTGTGTGTGTGTGTGTGCGTGTGTGGGTGTGTGCGTGTGTGCGTGTGAGAGAGTTTGGAACTCGCATCCTCCAGACGTCTTCATCTCGCGGTAGGATTCCGTGTGAGCAGGTTATATCGTGCCCCCGCCACCTCTTGTTTTGCGACGGATCGATGCCGGTGAAAGGCCGAGGCGGCTCGCTGTCGGAGTTCCCGGCGCTCGCCACTCGAACTCCTCCCACTCCTCGGCTCCGGTGCGGGTCGGCGCCGTCTTCGAACAAATGGAGATCAGGCAGAGGAGGGGAGAGGGTTTTTCTTAGTTGGCTCGTTACTGGGTCACACTGCGGTTTTGCTTTGGGACGTCGACGCGCAGGCATTTCACCGCCGTCCCCGTAACGCCTTCAAATACGTCCGTTATTGCGTAACGTCCTTTTGCGCCTTTACGTTTTGAATCGCGTTCGAAAGAATTCAGGGGGAAAACATATTTGAGTCGGCCGTTTTGGACCAATGCGCAGAGTGCAGACCAGACGATGGCTCCGTGTTGGCTGTACGCCTGTTGCTGGTCAGAGCAAACAACGAGCAACAGGTAAATCACTCCTCCCCACACACACACACACACACACACACTCACACACGGGGAGAGAGCCTCTGTCATGACACGTGTCCATCCGCTCCAGGCTTGCTGCATGTGGCCGCTCTCTACAATAAACTGGTGCGTGTGCAACATCTCTGGCTGTGTCTCTGCGTCGTAGGGCCGAATCGGGCGGCGTGTGGCAGGAAGAACCGCCACAGCGTTGATAATAATAACCCCTTCACTGTACATTGTCAAGTCAAATCAGTTGACTTGCATTTATAAAACACACTTCAAAACAACCAACATAATGCATAGAGAACACACGGTAAAACAATTCAGTAGATATTTAAAAGTACTGATACGAGGGGCAGACCTAATAGCAGGGGTTAGGGTTAGGGTAACTTGAAATTCATTCCGCAACCTATAATTACCCTTTTGCTCTGAAAGTGCTTGTAATATTTTGCGGTCCAATTTAGTTGCGCGTGTGTCGAATAAGGACTTTGAATCTGACATCTTTGAATCAAGATGTTGTATTTCTGAGCATTCCAGGGATCTCAGCAGTTTGTTCTGACCTGCCTCAGGGCTTAGGGAGCGTCATACAAGTGTCCTGTGATTGTTGCCGTCTAAAGCCGTTTCAAACAGTAATTGGGATCAAGGGCTGTAGAAATATCACTGACTTGAACTGAATATTGCAATACACTATACAAAACACTTCTTATCCAGTACTACGTGTACTATATGTTTCTGTCAGTGCTACATGTTACATATAATCAGACACATAAATGAATGAATAAATATATTTTTTTTAAGATCTTTGTTGTATTCTGTTTTATTCTGTACTTAAGTAAAATTGTGTGCAATGAATTAGCCGCTGTGCCTTTCAAATACATTTCCGGGTTGCCACATTCAACAATATCATTCTGAACAAGTTGCCGGCCACAATACATTCTCTTAGGGGCCTGAATGTGGCCCCCCACCCTGTGGTTTGAGACCGTCTGCTGCAGAACCATTGAGAAAAGGAGTTTAAACATGACACAGCAAACCACATATTTCCTTGTAAATCAAGTAAATATCAATACTGGGAGGGTTTCAGTATTTTTCCTCCACTCATACAACAGATACACCACTGATGGAGCTACTGATGGAAATTAACGATCTCCATCTTCTGTGTGTGTGTGTGTGTGTGTGTGTGTGTGTGTGTGTGTGTGTGTGTGTGTGTGTGTGTGTGTGTGTGTGTGTGTGTGTGTGTGTGTGTGTGTGTGTGTGTGTGCGCGTGCGCGTGCGTGTGCACAGGCTTTGTGCTCCTCGGTGAGCTCCCCTGACCTGCTGCAGACCATGGTCCTGGTCTTCAGCGGGGCGGACGTGATGTGCACCACCGGGGACCCGGTCGCCTCCACCCCTTACCTGCTGGCCCAGCGCGCCGGCCACCGGCTGCACATGGAGTTCCTCCACCACAACAAGCTCTCCGGTAAGAGGGTGGTGCTAGAGCGGGCGGGGCCAGAAGTTATTGGATTGGATTGGAGTCAGGATCACCCAAAAAAAATTGCTTGAATCAGAATCTCTATATTTTCTATAAAGTTCATTTTCATATACAAGGAATTATAATTGCTTTGCAGATTTTAAGCATAAAAAAGACAAAGTAGGTAGGTAGTTAAAAAAACCCAGTAGGAATTAAAAAAAAAAAAAAATAGAAAAAAAACATTTTCAATATATATTTACTGTAATACAATAGACTAAAATGAAATACATAAATAATTACAATATAAAAAAAATAAAAAATTCAAATAGCCAAATACTGTATCCAAATATATGCAGTATATATCTATATATATATATATAGAATGTACAAAATGTGATTCTTTGCAGATAATATGTGAGGCTTAAGCTGCGCTTACCTGGTATGGTCGCTAGTAGAAGCGCTGTGTGGCCCAGGGATCCGGCAAAAAAATGTTGTTCCCCAGAAGGAAACAAAAAACACTTTTCTCTGTGGAAAAAGAACACGGCGAACACACTGTTAACCTTTATAAAGCAGAGAGAGGGAGAGGGAGAGGGAGGGAGAGAGAGGGCTTAGTGCTCCGTTAAACATGTGCCTTTAAACTGAAGTGTGTGTGTGTGTGTGTGTGTGTGTGTGTGTTGACCTGTCAGAGCCCGTCGGCTTTTTATGTTTTTTTTTTTTTTCTTTACAACCCACTACTTAATAAAGCCGCGTGACACTCTCCCTCCTTCTCATCCCGCTCTCTGTGAAAACCAGAGAATAAAAGAGGACAAGACGTTAAAACCCCGTAATTTAGAGGGGGTTTGAAGGAAGGATGCTTCTCTCTCCTTTTCATTTTCCCCGTCTCTTTTCTGAACGTCTCCCTCTCTCTCTCTGTCTCACACGCACACACACACACACACACACACACACACACACACACACACACACACACACACACACACACACACACCCTATTTTTGTCTCTCTCACATCCATCCTCTTTGTCTCTTTCTCACACACTATCTTTGTCTCTCTCTCTCTCTCTCTCTCTCACACCCCCTCCCCTTTTCTCTATCGCTCACGTCTGTTACGTCCTCATCCGTTCTCTTTTTCCCTTTCTCACGTCCTCTCCTTTTCTCTCACTGTCTCTCTCTCTCTCTCTCTCTCTCAGTCTCTTTCTCACTCACTTTTGTTATTCCGTGGACAGTGGAAGTTTTTTTTTCATTTTTTTGTGCGTGCGCGTGACAACCTTCGCAGGCACCGTGTTTTACATTATACCGTCCACAGTGAGTCGGTTGGTGCCGGTGTGGGGTCACCTGGACCGCAGCCATACGTGTAGGCGTCCCGGAAGATGCGGAAAGAGCGTTAATACGGAGCGCATGTTCAAGCAAACGCATTTGATGAGAGAGTTCAACCGCGAGTCGGGTTATTTAAGGTTTTATCAGTAACTGCTCCAAAATGTGAATCTCTTTTTTGTTGTTCTTTACATTGTGGATTTAATATCACGTTATTTTCACGTTATTTATTTACATTTTATTTTAATCATATTTATATATATATATTTTTTTTTGTAATGCATTGATTGATTGATTCATTTATTTATTTATTCAAAATAATATTCTACTAAACTATAATAATGTGTTTATCTAGTATGTATTTATTTTTATATGTAGACCTATAAGCAAGCATAGTACAGAATAAAAAACATGTTTAGATATATAAAGTATGTACGTAACCCTCCTCCCTCCCCAAATACAATTCAAATGTCAGGTTTGTTTGCCTCCGAGGGAAGCGCACGGAAGCCAACGCCTCAGCCCTAAAACTGGCTGGAGAAAAGAAACAAAACGCGAGTCAAAACAAATCGCTTGATGCCGCGACTTCCAAAAACCCAGAGTGGGAGGTTGCGGGCGGGCGAGCCGTGGCAACAACACAAACAGACCAACCACAAACACCGACGGACTCTCAGTCCACCTGAAGTCCGCTAAACTTTTGTTTTTGCCGAAAAAACTAGAAAACACAAAAAAAACGCGGCGAAGGAAATCAGACAAAACAAAAAAGTGCGTTAAAAAGCGGTGGAGTGGCGGCCAGAATCTCTCCCCTCCCAAAAACAAACCCGTCATTTACATCAAATTCTGGAAAGGTTTGAACATTTTGAACATTTAAACATATGCGTTTACTTGACATAGTAGCCTAGGTGCGGTAGCCATGGCGATACACCAGTATTAGGCCAAACCACCATGTCCTGACAACATCATAGCGCTGGCCCCTCATTAACTACATCCTGTGTGTGTGTGTGTGTGTGTGCGTGCAAACTAGTTTACCGCAGGCCTCGGTGGATCTCATTTTCCTCTCCTTTAGTATCCGGAACCTGCCCGCCCCAGTGCACCTTGGGAAGGCGGCCATTTGCATATCCTCGCCCGATGGTCAATTAGAGCAGCCAATGGCGGCGGTGGCGGCGGCGGCGGCTCCCTTTTTCAGAGCTGCCGTGAACTGTCGTCTTCGGACAAAATAACGACAAAACGAGAGCTAAATAAACCAAATAAACCACCGCATGTGACCGACCAAATAGGAAATCGGTCGATCGGGAAGAAAGGAAGCTTTGGAGGAGAGGACGAGGGTACGACCCAGCACGGACAATCTGATGGATTAGCACTTTAAAACGAGCGAACCGTTTCTCAAATCTGGGATCAAATTTGCCATTTTCAAGAAACTCAACTCCGGACTCTTCTCTCCGTCCACCTCCGTTGTTATGAAATAAAGTCATACGCTTCCCAGCAGAGCGCGGGAAAAAAATGACTCAAACTGAAGGATGAGACATCAGCCTCTCTAAACGCACATTTCGGGTCCCTTCCCCCTTAAATCACGCACCGTGGATTTGGGGGAAATGGGGGCTTTATTGTTATGGGCCCTCCTTCCGCTCACGCCTCCCTGGCGCATTAAAAATTCATCCGGCGAGCTCGACGCGCTGTGTGGATAATAAAACACACACACACGCACACACACACAAACACACACACACACACACGAGCATAAAACACACATTTAGGACGCACTCGACAGCCCAAATTGAGGTGGTGTCTCGTTTCCAACCTGTCGCAAGGCGGCCCGGACCCTTGACCGGCCAAACTCGTCCAAACTGTTTCTCTGTGTGTGTGTGTGTGTGTGTGTGTGTGTGTGTGTGTGTGTGTGTTTGTGTGCGTGCTTGTGTGTTTGTGTGAGGGAGAAACACAGGAAGGGGGAGATTAATAAGGACAAAGAGTGAGAGAGCCAGAGAGAGAGAGAGATCCGTCGTACTTTGCGTTCGTCGTTCATTTTCATGGGTGTAGATTTATGTGTGTAGAGTTATTCGCGTGTGTTGATGTTCCCCTTGTGCTTTCCCACTAAGTGTCTTCTCGTCCCTGTTTGTCGACTTGTCAGCCTGTGTGTGTGTGCGTGCAGGACTGTTTTTCCGACTGTACTGGCAGTACGTGACCGTTGCCATGGGTGACCAGATGGCTAATTGAGCACTCTGTCATGTGGACTCCCCTCGCTGGGGACCGGGGCCAATTGCCGCTGGTTAGACTTCGCAACCAGCCGCCGCCCCCCCCGTCCATAGGAACCCCTACCATAGAAAACCCAAACCTCCATAGAGGGGCCAAGGCCTCGTCCATAGAAAACCCTTCTCTCCAAAGCAATCCACTCTCTCGTACAATATTCTCTTGAGTTAAGGGATCAAATTTTGGCCATGTGTTTTTTTTCTCACTTTACCGTTATGGGGAAAGGAAGCTTGCGAGTTATTTTCGGGGCGGCAGCGGATTACCGCTGCGGTAAACCAGATCTAAACATGGCCATATGTGCCGAGGAGCACGTTCAAAATTTAAAGGCCATTCAGACACAAATGGGATGCAAAGACATTTGTTGATTTGTTTGTTTCTGGAAATGCTCATGTGGACTATAGGAATTGTTAACTGTAATTATACTTTGACGAGTACTGCCAGTTCCCGCACGGTTTGTGGGGCTGGTTCAGATGATAAGTAAACTGGCCAATGTAGCCTTGGATGCTCTCGACCACTGTTTTATAACCTTTTTCATAACAAGGACCTTTAATTTGATATGCATTAGACCAAAGACCCCTTTGATAACATATAGTCTCTGGGACCACAAGCCTCCATTCCTCTCTATACCACAGTCATGGAGATAACAGTGAAACTATGACCAAAGCAGTAATTATTGTACTGTGGCAGTTTTGCCAACCACGCACCAGCCAAGTGGTGTTTTCAGGGACCTCTGGCACAGAGACACAGACAAAGGGGTTGTAGACATCACTTTATTATAGAGAGGGGGCTAGTTGGGATAAGCCAAGGAGCAGATAGACATGTGATACGGGCTCCTCTCTCCTGAGTGTGTGTGGGGATGGGGGTTTTACCTGTTGCTCGTGAGACCAACCAACGAGCGACAGGTATGCAGCCACTCTGATCCTGGGTCCCCAATTACCTAGACCCCATGCAGGTGTGGCTGCTCAAACCACACCATCCCCACACCCCATGTTCATTCTCTAAAGGTGCCAACATCTTCTAAATGAAATAATGGTGAACTTGAACTAATCATCATTTTGCCGATGACCCCCTGGGACTCTTGAAGGACCCCTGGGGAGGTCCTCGTACCCCATGTTGAGGACCACTGCTTTATTTATTCAAACAAACAAGACGGCCCTTTTCACTTAATATTCGTATATAAATAGGGTCCAGTTTGTTTTTACATTATTTAAACATGAGCAGTTAAGCTGCAATTTAAAGTTGTTTCTATAGATTTTTATCCATATTTATTTTATTATCATTTTTTTTTTAACCTTGCCTCGATAACAGGGCCGGCGGTAGCGAGGATAAAATCTCCGACTTACCGTTCAGGCAGCGTCCCCCAGAGGAGCAGCTAATCGAATTTTGAGAACGATAAGGACGAACGTGCCGGTCCCTTTAAAGTTTGAAAAACAAAGGATGAATGAAAAATGAGCTGCGAGGAAAAAGAGGGGGAAGTAAAATACATTGAAGTGAAGTGATGGAAAGGTGGCTTGTAGATAAACATACCTATGTGGAAATAGAAGCCAAATAAATGAAGTAAATGCATTAGGAGCTCCTGTCATGCGTTTTTTTCCCGTAATTCCACAGGGAAGTCAGAGGTCAGGGCCTGTACAGGGACTGTCTGAGATATTTATATTTTTTGGGTTGGTAGAATGATTAATCCTCCCCTCGGCCACCGGGGAAAGAATAATATTTGCTGACACGGGTTCAAACATGGGGTACTTAGTCTTTTTTTTGCAGAAAGGGCCGTTCATAGACCATTATGAAGAAACCCAGAAACGAAATGACAAAAAAATCGGTCAAATGGTTCACGATCACTTGACCCCGCTCCTAAATACTTCACCATAAATGCGTTCTTGATGATCTATTAAGGATGTAATATGACTTAAATTTTTTATTATGTCTCGACCCCCCAGTTGCCTGCGACCTATTTTAAGTGTTTGAAAATGCAGTTTTGCATTTAAGATGTCTGTTTCCAGGGCAGTGAAATGAGATAGTATACGAATAAAGCTACTTATTTTTTTTTTCTTTTACTTGTCACTAGTCATTGATCCCAATAACACTTTTCTTTCACTTATTTTCATACAGTAAAACAAAAACACTTTGACCAATTGCTAAAATTATAGGACTGCTGCATTCATTGGAGACCATTGGTTATTCATTTACGTTTCATGATATATCAATAATTTACATTTCTTTATATTATTTATGATATATATACATTTTTTGTAATTGATATTTTTTATCATTTTAAAATACTAGTTTTTATTTTTAATTATATTTTTTATAATTACTATTCCATATTTGTACGATACTTTTTTATAAATACATATTCGGTTTTTTATGCACCCTTTATCCACCTTTTCCAATTGTGTATTTCCTTGGAACAACCGTTGGTGCCGCAATTTTCTTTCGGATTAAATAACCTCTTGTCTTATCAAAATCGACGACCGTTTCCATCCCTTTGTCTCTCTCTCTTTTTCCCAGACTTCCCCAAACTGGACCCGGGATCGGACGGCGGCGGCCAGGCGGACGTCCCGCCCTTCATGGATGGGTTCCTCTACGTCGGCCATTGCCCGGCTAAGGTGGCGCTGGAGCGCCGCGGCAGGGAGGGTGAGTGCCAAGCCAACCCCGTTGAGGGTAATCAATCAATCAATCCATCAATCCATCAATCCGTTGGCCAACTACTTAAACTGTCTTTTGTCAGGGCGGTCCGCCCCAGTTAAGCGCAGTTCAATCAATCAAAGTCCATTACGGCCATTGTCAAATTGCCAAATTCTTTAAATCACTCGAGCAAACGGTCGGCTGGAAACTGACCGATGGCCCCGTCTCTCACGTCCACTTTCGACTTTGTCGGAGACCGGATCTCAGTGTTTTGCAACCCCTCTGCAGTGAGAGCTCGGCCAGGTGGGCCGTGAGAATTGTTCCCAATTCCACTGAATTGAAAAAACGGCGTGTTGCAAGATCAAAATGTCGAGGCTGCAGTGAATTCGTCAGTTCCAGACAGAATGGCAGCGCTGTGTTCATCGAAACAAGCTCAAGGTTCAAACTGAAAGTGAAAACTGTTAATAGTGATCAGTGCTTGAAGTGGGCGGGTACTCACCGGTTCACGGTACCGGCCCCTCTAGGCTTTACTCTTTGGCGTGCCGGGACTTCTTCTTGAGCACCGGCATTTCTCACAAGCTGCCGGTCTTGCCCTCTTAAGTAAACAAATCAAGTGGACATATTGTAAAATATGTCATATTGTTTTGAGTCAGAGCGCACTATCTCGTTAATTATTAGAACACACAAGCCGCGAGCTCCGGCTTGAATACCCCCCGACAAGATTTTAACGGAGCAAGGAGTCGAGAGTCGGTTCAGCTCCGAGTCGTAAATGGAATTTGTTTTTTAATTAGTTGGAAATGATTTATTTTGGTGGGATTCCAAGAGTATATCAGTCACATTCAATATGTGCTACGTTACAATGAGTTGGGTTTTTTTGGAGTGGAACTTTTACCTTAGTCCTACTTTAGTTGTTATTTTCAGTTTGTGAGTCGAAGATTCACCCACTCTTTTGCCGGAGTGACCCCAGACTCCTGAGTCATTTGGAAGATTTGTTCGCTATGAACGAATCGTTCCCATGTCTTGCATCGCTAACTACTAATGGGCATAATAATGAGCACAGTTCTATGTGTTTGTGATGTTTTTAGTGGTTAACTGGATCGTGGTACAGTGCCGCGGGACTTTACGCCGGCTAGGTATGCTCTCAAAACTCCAACGGCGAAGTAGGGAGGTAAATCAAAATGGAACAAACCTTGTTTTGTTCTCCACCTCCGCCCACAGGTGTAGCAACTTCTGGATATCACCGACTCTCTCTCTCTCTCTCTCTCCCCCCCTCTCTCTCCCTCTCCCTCCTTCCAAGTTCCGTTTAAAACTTTTAATCAGCTTCTATTTCCCATGGAAACTCCTCTGCCGCTGCCACCGCACACCGCTGCAACCGGAGTAGTGGAAGTCCCAGTCCTCCAAACAGCTGGAGTGGATCCGGGGCCCATGGGTAATTAAGGGAAGGAGCCGGCTTCCGATGCTCCCCCCCCGGGGAGCTGGGCGGGCGGTGGGCGATTGGAAAGGTGGAGAAATAGGGTTTGGGGGAGGGAGGGATGGAAGTGCTGTGTGGGCGGAGGTGGGTGGGGGCGGTGGAACCGTCACTGGAATGGACACAATCTACTTGGTTTCCAACGGGGGGGGGAAACCCATCTCTTCCGCCCCTTGGCTCTTTTTGAACCATGTCTTCGTTCTCTCCAGCGTTCAGCTACTATTTCAGCCTCCCTCTCTCCCTCCCTCTCTCTCTCTTGTTGTATATGCTAACTTATGTACAACACTGGCACGTCAAAACCGGCCCCATTCGAGGGTGAACGTAAAGGCTGAAACGCTTTGGAATTCCTCTTCCGCCGCTGTGCCCGTGGAATCCGTGGAATCCGTCCGCTCGTATCTCTCGCTTAACTTCCCGACCTTTTTAATTCCGCGCCGTCCTCGGGCCAGAGGAAGGCCTTTCCCCAAGCTATTTGCTCATGTTGCACGCTCGGCTCATTCATTTTAGATGCCGGGGATATTGCCTCAAACACCGGCGCACTACGGAGGGGGTGGCGAGGAAGGGATGTCATCGTCCCGGCGCAGGGGAGCAACAGGCTCTTCATCTTTGTTTCCTTTTTAAAAGCCAGAGCCAAGCCCTTCCGAGGTTCCCCCACCCCGGAACAAGTTCTCGTAACATTTTGGCCGATAAACACCTTGTTATTTCATGAATTATGGAGGGGGCCCTCCATGTTAGATTTTTGTGCGTTAATGGTGCTTTGGCTGGAGTTGCGGCGCATTGAAAAATTCAAGAGGGCCCTGCATCTCGCTCCTCACAATTCGGGGTTATTCAGTCTTGGAGAAGTGCTGCCAGGGGGCTTTGTGGATGCCGGGCGGCAGCGCTGTGAATGCTGGAGGGGGGTGGGGTGAGGGCCAGGAGAGGTATTTTTAAAATAAGCTCCTGGATGCCTTTTTGCTCCCAGGCTAATGGTTTGATGCTCTATAGATACACCCAAGCGCTTAATTATTCATGGGCTGAGCGCAGGGTTTAAAAAAAAGAAAAAGCACCATGCCGCAGAGGCCTAAACACAGGCTTTTTTCCGTCTATAGACTCCAATTGCCTCTCCTGCCTACGACTGATGGGAGCTAAATTGAGAGTAAGCCACGATCAAATTTGGCCCGCAATTTCCGCGATGCGCCCGACGGAAGGCGGCGGGGGAGAGCTCTTCTCCCCGGCGAGCCTCCGCGGTGAAGTGGGACGCCGAGATGCTTTAGCAGTTAGCATTCTCTCTGTCTGCCAGGTGCTCCTCGGGAGTAAAGATTGGGACGAGGAGAATAACAACAGCGCTCCTTGTTGTTGCTGTTTCTGTTCTAACGGTTTTGTTCTCCTGCGCGGCGCTCCGGCGTACTTGGCGGCGTTCGCCGTGCTACTGTCACAGTTTAAGGCTGGGGTGAAGGAGGCTTCCTCGCGAAATAGGTAGACAAGTGACTCATGCTTCTTCCGTATTTACGTGAATGTCTCTTGACGGCGAGCAATTACTTTTTGTAATGGCGGTTGCCGCTTGGGAAATGGCACCCCTTTTTTCTGACTAATCTTCTACTCATCTCATCTCTACTGTTGTTCTGGGCGGAATTGATCAAATGTCTCAGAATAGGAAATCGGTTCTAACTTCCCCAAAAGAGTGACACAACTCCCATCAACTTTCTTAACCCACTGTAGGGAGCTACTCCTCTGTCCACCAGCACTTAGGAGCGGTCTGGTGCTGTCCGAACCCCTTGGGACTTCTCAGCAGAGGATAGCTTTCAACATAGTTGTAATGGTTGCCGCCAACAATGAACTGACAACAATGAACTTATTGGATAGAGATGGAAGCATGATGATAGACCTTCTGGGACCCCCTAGAGGACACTATACCCTTTCTGACGAAAAACATCAGTTCTTGTAACTTTACATTTGTGAGAAACGGGCAAGATACGCCTTTGCAGCGGTGATGATTTGAGTCCATCTCTGCCAGGACGGTCATTTAAGGACAACACCCAACACTCAACGTGAGGTAATGCAAGACACAAAATGCATTCATGCAAATTGCTGGTTTCACTGGAGTGGTAGGTGTCATAGATGGCAGCATATTAAGATAATTGTTCCACCAGAGACAAGGATGCATATGTTCCTTAAAAGGCGACAGAAGTCATTTAAAGCTCTACAAGATGTCATCATGATCATCAGAAATACTACTCCTCGCTGAAAGTGAGTGTAGGAAGCGTCAAAACTATCCCTTTGATTTTTTTTTCTTTCAGCCTTTGATTCAGCAACTCCTGGAGCAGGGGCTTAGAGTAGGCGTGTGGCCATTTGAGGCTACCTCGCCATTTGTACAAATTAAAACTGTCATCATACATTTTGAACTGCAAACCCCGATTCCAATGAATTTGGGACGTTGTGTAAAATGTTAATAAAAACAGAATACAATGATTTGCAAATCCTCTTCAACCTATATTCAATTGAATACACTACAGAGACAAGATATTTTATGTTCAAACTGATCAACTTTATTGTTTTTTTGCAAATATTCCCAAATTTTGAATTTGATGCCTGCAACACATCCCAAAAATGCCGGGACAGGGCCATGTTTTCCACTGTGTTACATCATCTTTCCTTTCCTTTTAACAACCCTCAATTAGTGCTTGGGAACTGAGGACACTAATAGTCGAGGCTTTGTAGGTGGAATTCTTTCCCATTCTTGCTTGATGTACGACTTCAGTTGCTCAACAGTCCGGGTTCTCCGTTGTCGTATTTTGCGCTTCATAATGCGCCACACATTTTCAATGGGAGACAGGTCTGGACTGCAGGCAGGCCAGTCTAGTACCCACACTCTTTTACTAGGAAGCTACGCTGCTGTAACACATGCAGATTGTGGCTTGGCATTGTCTTTCTGCAATAAGCAGGGACGTCCCTGAAAAAGACGTTGCTTGGATGGCAGCATGTTGCTCCAAAACCTGTATGTACCTTTCAGCATTAATGGTGCCCTCACAGATGTGCGAGTTACCCATGCCGTGGGCACTAACACACCCCCATACCATCACAGACGCCGGCTTTTGAACTTTGCGCTGATAACAATCTGGACGGTCCTTTTCCTCTTTGGCCCGGAGGACACGTCGTCCAAGATTTCCAAAAACGTGGACTGGTCAGACCACGGCACACTTTTCCACTTTGCTTTGAGCTCGGCCCCAGAGAAGCCGGCGGCGTTTCTGGGTGTTGTTGATATATGGCTTTGGCTTTGCATGGTAGAGTTTTAACTTGCATTTGTCAATGTAGCGACGAACCGTGTCAACTGACATTGGTTTTCCGAAGTGTTCCTGAGCCCAGGTGGTAATATCCTTCGCAGAATGATGTCGCTTTTTAATGCAGTGCCGCCTGAGGGATCGAAGGCCACGGGCATTCAGTGTTGGTTTGTAGATGATGAAATCCCTAAATTCCTTGCAATTGTACATCGAGAAACATTCTTAAACTGTCGGACTATTTTCTCACGCAGTTGTTCACAAAGTGGTGAACCTCGCCCCATCCTTGTTTGTGAACGACTGAGCCTTTCGGGAATTCTCCTTTTATAGCAAATCGTGACACTCACCTGTTTCCAATTATCCAGTTCACCTGTGGAGTGTTCCAAACAGGTGTTTTTTGAGCATTCCTCAACTTATCCAGTCTTTTGTTGCCCCTGTCCCAGCTTCTTTGGAACGTGTTGCAGGCATCAAATTCAAAACGAGTGAATATTTCTCGAAAACACAATATAGTTTATCAGTTTGAACATTCAATATCTTGTCTTTGTCGTGTATTCAATTGAATATAGGTTGGAAAGGATTTGCAAATAATTCTATTCTGTTTTTATTTATGTTTTACACAACGTCAATTGGAACAATTACACAATTTCATTGGAATTAGGGTTTGTACATTTACAAATCTATTCATAATGCTCTGCGGATGAAACTGAGATCAAGCTTTCATTATCAGCTCTATGATTATATAATTACAAGTATTTGCATTTCCTGTGGGGAACGGCATTCAAAATGACATATTTTATGTACCCACTGAGCGGACAAATATAATAATATAAATGTAACAATATAAACACATTATTGAATACACAATACAATATCTAAATACTGTATTAAAATGGTGTGAACTCTATTAGGACCACTTAGTCCTCATTTGAATGTCATGTTTTTTAATAGCGGAAGAGGTTCACCTATTGCTTTGAATAGAATTCTGATGTCTGTTTTGCAATTACTTGCAACATATAGCACCCAATTACATATTAACGTTTTAATGAAATGTATTAGTCATGTATGGGTTGAAAATACTCAACTAAAACGGTGCTGTAAAAGTGTTTAAACCTTCTTGCCGCAGTAACAACTGCATTCCAAAGAAAAGGCATAATGACATTAATAATGACATTTTCAGTTAAAATGCAACTGTCAATCAAACAAAGTAAAAATTACCCAATCAAAAATTTAATGAAATAAAACAAATAAGAAACTTAACACTTCACAGTGGTAGTTGGATAGTGTTTTTCTTCATGACTGAAATACAGTATTTACTAAATATGAATATTTGTTATAAATATGAGCTGTGTTCTTCCATACCAGAATGGCAAAGTTAGGAAATAAAAGATTATATTAAAATGTGTGGAAAAGAAACAAAAAGTATTTGGAAAAAAAGAGTAGATTAATCGAAATTGTATTTTTTTTACTTGAAATATCAAGGTTTGATTAGAATTACAGACTTGGGAAAAGAATACTTAGTGTGTTGTCGCATCCGCCTCCCGGTTTCTCTCTCATCCGTCCGATCCGAAAAAAGAAGGAATGAAACTTGCTGTTTATTCAGGAGGTGACACATCGTTACTTCTCTTTCCATTTCCTGCATTTCAGTTTGCGCTCCGTCCTGACAGGCTGTCCGCCACGCGTCTTCATCCCAGATATTTAGATCTGAAGCCAGAGATGGGTGATAGACTGGCGGACTGGATGACTCAGTGGAGCAAGCACAAAGCTAAACGCAACGCTGACCCATTCGGGGCTCCTGCGATTTGATTAAAATGTCTCAAACGAAACCGGAAAAGTTTCCACCAAATGCCGACAGAAACGGCACAGATGATGGGCGACGACTCACAATTGGAGTCGGAACTTTTGGACTTTTGCGAGGAAGTTTATTCATTCATTCCATACTCGGGTCTATTCATGCGACATACAATACGATTTCCTAATTGCCGCATTGATGACTTGATTAGTCTAATCAATCTGCTCATTGTGCATATTTCTGTGCATTCAGCCAATGCTGCAAATTACAGAAGTTAGCGCGGGGTGGAAAGAGAAAGAGAGACGTGGAGGGAGAGAGAGAGCGAGAGAGAAAGGAATACAGAGGGGGACTCCACGTTCTGCAAATTGGCCGCCCCTTATTCTCGCAAAAAAAAACAAACCACCATTACCAGGGAGCGCGCTTTGCAACACGAGCTAATTGGCCCAATTTAGCCGGTTTCGATACTTCCGCGAGCATTCCTGCCGGCGGCTGCTGGTTGAGACCCCCATCGTGAACGGCTGGGGACTGGGGGTGGCGGTGGGTGGGCTTCGGTTTGGCGTTCGGGGAGAACAGCTGGCGGGGGGACGCAGCTGCCTGATTGTAAATCAAGCAGCTATTGTTGTTTTCCCCCAGCGTGCCGCCGCCGCTTCTGTGGAAAGCTAGCGGAATGAACGCCACCCCGCCAAAGGCATCGCCGCGCCACAGAACAAAAGGAGGGAAGGCGAGCGCGCACCGACGCGCGGCTTCTGACGAGGACACCGATTTGAGACGGAGCGGAGTTTCCTGACAGAAACTGTTGTACTGTGTTTGAGATTGAGTCGAGCGTGTTTTGCTAGAGATCACAACAGTCAGCCGTACGACATCAAACATAACACCCACACGACTTTTTGCATTGAAATCTTGCTTCTGAAGCTTCAAACGGCAACCCAAGTATCGCGCTATGAAGAAGAACTGGCTTTCCAACAAGTGTCAACCCCCTGAATAAGAATGGTTTGTCTTTACCCTACCTCAAATTTCTGGGCCTGACACCCCTGAACTCCCTCCCGCACCGCCAACCTTGTACTGGAACCGCTATTTTTGATGGCCAAGTAGAGCAACAGTCCCAGTAGAGATGATACTAGAAATGATAAAGGCACTGGAGCCAGAAGCTACTTCGTCCCTTTCCTCCAGGGGACTTCCATGATGTAGCGCTATGACAAAGCAGCTACAGGTTGCCTTTGCTGGTTCTGAGTCTTACGAACCGCCCGCAGTACAGATACTCACTCACTGCCATTTTCACTTAAGTTACTCCCCTGACTCTGATCCGTCATCCCCTAGCGGTTGGGAACCAGGGTGGATGTGACAGAGATTTCCTTTTTTCTCTCGGTTTGGGGTGACATTTAGGATTTTTGGGAATGCAGAATCGTGTTTCGTCACTGTGAAGCGTCCTAATTTAAGAAAATCCGTAGGTGGGAATCTCATTTTAGGATAGCACTGAGCCGGTCCTAAAGTACAAAATAACTGTCCCCTGGTGGGTCTGGGTGAAGAAAGGTAACATTTACATTTAAGGGCAAACTTCCCAAAGAGGACCCCCGTTCTCCCCTCCACTGCGCATGGTAAGGCCACATGTTTCATTTTGCCTCAAATCAAAAGCTCTTTTCTTTTTCTTTTTCTCGTGTCAGCCACAGTAGATATTACTATGGACTATTACTTCATGGCCGGGATAGGATAGTACAGAGTCACAGGTTTAAGATTTGTTTCTGTAATAGCAAAATAAGATCTTCCCTCTCTCTCCCTATCTCTGAAATGTGGTATGATGGTATAGGATAAGTTCCCGGAATTCTTTTTTGAACGAAGCCTCAGTTCAAATAGAGCGCTCCCAATGCCACGGTTTAAGTGACACCAAGTGAATCAAGGGCGTGAAGTCATTTCTACCAAAGTTCCGCTTCACATGACTCGTGTCTTCATGTTTTCCAATACGATCACGGACGCAAACCCCAAAGATCCGTCCGGATAGAAGTTGATCATATTCTTAGATTGTGTCTCGACGTTTTGATTGCACCCGAACATTCACACAGTCATCGCTCAAAGGGCCTCGCCAAAGTCGTAGTCCTTTCCAAAACAATTTTTTTGTTTTTTCACCCTTCTCGTGAGTTGCCCGCCCAGTTACATCTTCCACCACCGATGTGGCTGTGAAGTAATGGATTTCGGCCTCGACAATGAAATCAAGTGGTCCGGTAACGGCAATCACTGCAGAATTGACGGCATTTATTTATCGGCCTTAGGATCTAATCTCATGGGAGGTATTGTAGACAAGGAAACGCCACAAACAAGCGGAAGGGGTGAGAACAAACGGGCAGCAACAAACCACACGGAATCCAAATAATGTGACTTTTCTCTCGAGGAGCGGTGGCGTCCCCGGAGGTGCAGCAACGGCTTCAATACGTCTTGTTTCCGCCCGGACGCGTTGTCAGCTAGATTGGATTTGTAATGGCTTTAAATACCATCTGTCACTGTAAACGCACTGTGCTGCGCGGGGCGATTCAGAGCAATTTCAGATGGAAACGCTGATTATTTTGGCGGGTTTGGATGATTCTTTTTTTTTGGTTCGGGTTTGTTCGGTTAGAGAAGACTGCTCACAGAATGTCTTCCATTTGGCCTTTTGCTTTTGGAGAGAAAGAGAAAGATGGATCAAACCAGAAAGATGCAAGGTGAAGGATGAGGGTGGATAGAGAGTCAAGGTTTATTTATTTATTTTAAGGTAAGCTAATAACATATTTTTATCCAGCCTTTACATGTCTTTAATGTTAGTGCCTAAACTTTTTTCACGTGATGGTAATATTGTTCTGTATTGTCTCTGTATACAACCTTTAAAAATATTACCTACCTACCTACCTACATCCCTACCAACTTACCTATTTACCAACCTACTTACATACCTATCTATCTGCCTACATCCCTCCTACCTTCTTACTTACCTCCCCCTTAACCCACCTATCTTCCTACATCCCTGCCTACGTACCTATTTACCAACGTACCTACCTACTTCCCTCCTTACCAATCTACCTATTTACCAACCTACTTATGACTGCTTTCTTACCCACCTACCTACCTACCTAGTTACCAACCTACTTACATACCTACTTACTTACCTACCTACCTATTTACCAACCTACTTGCATACCTACTTACTTACCTACCTACCTATTTTCCAACTTACTTACCTACCTACCTATTTACCAACCTACTTACCTACCTACAAACCTACCTATTTACCTATTAACCAACCTACTTACATACCTACCTACCTACCTACCTACAAACCTACCTATTTATCTATTAACCAACCTACTTACATACATACCTACCTACCTACAACCCTACCTATTTACCTATTAACCAACCTACTTACTTACATACCTACCTACCTACCAAAAAACCTACCTATTTACCTATTTACTAACCTACTTACATACCTACCTATTTACTAACCTACTTACATACCTACCTATTTACTGACCTACTTACATACCTACCTATTTACTGACCTACTTACATACCTACCTATTTACTAACCTACTTACATACCTACCTATTTACTAACCTACTTACATACCTACCCATTTACTAACCTACTTACATACCTATCTATTTACTAACCTACTTACATACCTACCCATTTACTAACCTACTTACATACCTACCTATTTACTAACCTACTTACATACCTACCTATTTACTAACCTACTTACATACCTACCTATTTACTAACCTACTTACATACCTACCCATTTACTAACCTACTTACATACCTACCTATTTACTAACCTACTTACATACCTACCTATTTACTGACCTACTTACATACCTACCCATTTACTAACCTACTTACATACCTACCTATTTACTAACCTACTTACATACCTACCTATTTACTAACCTACTTACATACCTACCTATTTACTGACCTACTTACATACCTACCCATTTACTAACCTACTTACATACCTACCTATTTACTAACCTACTTACATACCTACCCATTTACTAACCTACTTACATACCTACCTATTTACTAACCTACCTACATACCTACCAATTGACCAACCTACTTGCTTATCGATCTGGCTACCTACCTACCTACCTTCATAGGAAAAAGTATTTGGGAAAAAGTGACTTCCTCTCTTCTTTCTTTCCTGTATCACTATCCCAAACCACTTTTAAAAGCCGACTGTAGACACTTCACTTATTAATTTTATTACAACTGTATCCATGCCTGAATTATCACACTGAGGAATACATCATTAGCATATTCATGAGCGGAGTCGTTGCGGAAGAATCAGAAAGAAAGAAAAAGGAAAAAAAAAAAGCAGATGGTGCAGACGGTGACTTTGAGAGACAAAAGGGGTGAGTTTCCATGAACTTCATGCTCATTGGCTCCGGAAATCACCCAGAGTCACAATGTGGTGGCTTTGGTGACTGAAACCACGTTCTCATTATTGCACAGGAACAAAGTTTGTGTGTGTGTGTGTGTGTGCGTGCGTGCGTGCGTGCGTGCGTGCGTGCGTGCGTGCGTGCGTGCGTGCGTGCGTGCGTGCGTTGTATATGAACAATACCACTTTTTATGAAACTTACAATAAACCAGAAAAAATAAAATGAAGGTGAAAGTTAGAGTCAAAGGCAAAATACAACATACAACATAACAATATACGATAAGAAATAAAAGAAAGAATTACTGATAAACAATTTAAAAAACAATAAAACTATCAACAATTTGTTCTGATAAAAATATGAAATTATGCTAATTTCTATATATATATATATATATATATTTAAAAAAAAAGTCTTAAGTAAAAGTGAGGAAGTTAAAAAAAACTGTCAATGAACAGCTCTATATTGATTTTGTTATTTGTATGAATTGTTTTTCTTTGATTTATTTGATATTAGTTGTTTTTATTCGATTTATTTGATGTTAATTGTTTTAATTGAATAACAGTTGTTTTTTTGGGTGTGTTAGACATGGCGCGGCGCTGGTGTACCCTGGAGGGCGGCTTTCTCAGTTACTATGACAACGAGCGGAGCCCCATGGCGACGGGCCGCATAGAGCTCGCCACCGAGGTGGTCAGTGTGGCGGTCAGCGATGCCGAGACCATGACGGCTGCTGGGTGTGTAAAAAACACACACACACACACACACACACACACACACACACACACACACACACACACACACACACACGTACCCATGTAACTGGTGCAATTTTAAACCAAAGAAATAGATTCAGAGACTGGTCCTCACAAGTATAGGAAAACACACACACACACACACACACACATTGAGTCTTTATTAATCCAAAATGGATGTTTCGAGTTATATTTGTTGCAAGGTTTGATGCTGAAATTACTTTGTATAAACACATATAAATGGCAACACACAAATTGTCTCTCACTCTCACACACGCACACATGCACACGTGTGCGCACCCACATGCTGTGTTGTTTGTCCATCCCTCCTCCCCATGATAAGTCTCATTATCATAATCTTAACTTAAGCATTATTCAATTTTACGACACCGATCGGAGGCTTTATGGCCGCCCGTATATCGTGTTTACCCAGCGAGAGGCGCCGACTAACAGCTTAGCTTTAACTATACACGCACACACACACACACACACACACACACACACACCCTTAATTTAGTTTGCACCGCCGTTCCCAATCACTTCTTTCCCTTCACGATTAGATTATGACGCAGTTCAAAACTTTGTCCGTGTGCAAAACTTTACAAAGACTTGCAAATAGTAAAGAGGGAAACGGTATCGGTGCTTTACCTACTTAGTGTGCGTTGAGATATTTCGGTATCTGTATGTACAAGTGGGCGGTTGTGGTTCATTGAATATGGATGTATACCGTGTGTGCGTGTGTGTGTGTGTGTGTGTGTGTGTGTGTGTGTGTATGTGTGTGTGTGTGTGTGTGGTTGTGTGCGTGTGTGTGTGTGTGTGTGTGTGTGTGTGTGTGTGTGTGTGTGTGTGTGTCTCTCCGGTCCGTGGTGGCGGCAGCAGATGCTCTGTGGAGGGAACAATGCGTCACCTTTGTAAATGTTATTCATCCCACCATTAGGGACACATCTGGCTCTGCTACAACGGTGACCTTTTCCCCAACGCACCGGACGCACAAGCAACCACGACTTGCTAAAATAGTCATAATGTTTTGGGTATGCATGTAAATATCCGTCTCTGCGCGCTCGGGTGTGTGTGTGTGTGTGTGTGTGTGCTCAGTCCTACATATATGCGGCGGTTACAGGTCATAGCGCCACTCCGCCGCAGGCTATTACCTTGTTTTCTCATTTCTCGCCGCTAATATCCACCGATGATAATGGCCTCAAGTTCCACCAGATGAAACTCCCCCTCACTTCAAGCAACCTCTGCATTTCCCAGCATGCCCGGCGTCGTGCGGAGAGGGGGAGTAAAAGGGGGCTGGGGGGAGCGGCCCCTTTGACTGTCCCGGCGGCTCATGAATATTAACCGTATGCAGATGACACTCTCCTCGCCGCAGCCTATCGCCGCGCCGCAGGAGCCCCGAGGTGTCCTCTTTCATTAAAACGCAACATCGGGGTGATTTTTATTTTTTTTTCAGGGAAGCGCAGAGGACGCCCCTGAATCGTAGCGTGACCCCGGCGCCGAGTCGCGCGCATAATTAGCGGGCCCCCGCAGCCGCTTAGGAGCCCACCGCGCCGCATAGGACGTACGTCGTGTCGAGTTCAGTCAAAAGTGAGTTTCGCGGCTTTTTGAAAACATTTTTGAACGCCTCTCTGCCTCTGCGAGAACATTTCTCGGTCGGTTTTGACCTTTAAATCCCTTTTGAGCGGTGACAATTTTTGGTTCTTGTGCTTTATCTTTGCTCTGTTGTGAATTATTTTTTCAGACTGATAAATGAGCTTTGGTGTTACCTTTGCTGCCAGGACCGGTTAAACTTGGGGATCGGACAATTAAGCATTCCCCAGAGGACATACTATGCTTCGGGTGTGGTCACAGGAAGGTATCATTAACACTAGATGCAGAAGGGGTAGCGTGTCATAATTAGACAAAATATGTCATATAAACTGTTTTGGATTTAGATTTAATATTTTACTTGACATTTTACGAGGTGTGAATTAAGCTCTGT